>NW_028318295.1:1476388-1803611 GCF_062004578.1 Staurois parvus
TAATCAACATGTATAAATACATCAGTGGTTCATATAGTGACTTGGTGTAGAGTTATTCACCCTGAGGTCATCACAGAGGACGAGGGGGCACTCTTTACGTCTGGAGGAAAAAGAGATTTAATCTCCAAATATGGAGAGGTCCCTCAAGAGTTGGTTCTGGCCAGCTAAGTGGATTGCTTAAAAAAAACTTTCTTGGATACGCAGAATATAAATGGTTACTAACATTTATAGGTAAAGTTGATCCAGGAAATATCCAATTGCCTCTTGGGGGATCAGGAAGGAATTTTTTTCCCCTGCAGGAGCAAATTGGATCATACTTTGCTGTTTTTTTTGCATTTTTCTGGAGCTATTGTGGGTATAGGATTATAGTTTTTTTGTTTTGTTTTGTTTTTTGGTTGAACTGGATGGACCTTGGTCTGTGCTGGTGACATTTTCTTTCTACTATCAAAATCACATTACAAGATGAAAGCTGTGAATGTTTTACAGTTGCTACAACAAGTATGGCTTGCTACTATTTCTCCAGGTCCAAAATATGGATATCTATTTTGACCCCATTATGTACCTTGGAAATAAAGAATAAGTGCAGCATAACATTCTTAGCAGGTAAAATCTTTATACATCCACATGCAACCATTATCCCAAGGTCTAAATCAGGATGTAAACTCAATCTACCCTTGCTATAAGTCCTGTCACCTAAAAACAAAAACAAAAAAACTGTATGACAAAACCAAAACGAAACATATACAGTTGCAAGAAAAAGAATGTGAACCCCTTGGGATTACGTGGAGTTTTGCATGAATTGGGCATAAAATGTGCTCTGAACGTCATTTAAGTCACAACAATAGAAGAACACAGTCTGCTGAACATAATACTACACAAACATTAGATGTTGCCATGGTTTAATTGCACATAACATGTAAAAATTCACAGAGCAGGGAGGAAAAAGTATGTGAGGCCCTAGCTTAATGACTTCTCCCAGAGCTATTTGGAGCCAGGAGTAAGCCAACCTTGACTCCAATCAGTGTGATGATATTGGATGTGTTGCTGACAGCTGTCCTGCCCTCAAAAAACACACACCTGTTTTGGGTTTACTGGTTTCAAGAAGCACTGTCTGATGTGAACCATGCCTCGCAGAAAAGAGCTCTCAGAAGACCTACGATCAAGAATTGTTGACTTGCATGAAGCTGAAAGGGTTACAAAAGTATCTCCAGAAGCCTTGATGTTCATGTGTCCATGGTAAGACAGACTGTCTACAAATGGGGAAAGTTTAGCACTGTTGCTACTCTAGGCGCGGTCGTCCTGTAAAAATGACTGCAAGAGCACAGCGCAGAATGCTGCATGAGGTAAAAAAGAATTCCAGAGTGTCAGCTAAAGACCTACAGAAATCTCTGGCACATGCTAACATTTTTGTTGACACATCTACAATAAGGAAAACATTAAACAAGAATGGAATGCATGGGAGGACACCACGGAGGAAGCCATTGCTGTCCAAAAAGAATATTGCAGCACTTTTGAAGTTTGCAAAAGAGCACCTGGATGTTCCACAGCACTACTGGCAAAACATACTGTGGACAGATGAAACCAAGATTGAGTTGTTTGGGAAGAACACACAACACTATGTGTGGAGAAAAAAAGGCACAGCACACCAACATCAAAACCTCATCCCCACTGTAAAACATGGCGGAGGGAGCATCATGGTTTGGGGCTGCTTTGCTGCCTCAGGGCCTAGACGGATTATTGTCATTGATAGGAAAATGAATTCCAGAGTTTATCAATACATTTTGCAGGAAAACATACGACCATCTGTCCGCCAACTGAAGCTCCGCAGAGGATGGGTGATGCAACAGGACAATGACCCAAAGCATACAAGTAATTCAACAAAACAATGGCTGCAACAGCACAGAATACGCCTTCTGGAGTGGCCCAGTCAGAGTCCTGACCTCAACCCGATTGAAATGCTGTGGCATGACCTTAAGAGAGCGATTCACACCAGACATCCCAAGAATATTGCTACACTGAAACAGTTTTGTGAAGAGGAGTGGTCCAAAATTACTCCAGATCGTTGTGCAGGTCTGATCTGCAACTACAGGAAATGTTTGGTTGAGGTTATTGCTGCCAAAGGAGGGTCAACCAGTTATTAAGTCCAAAGGTTCACATACTTTTTCCTCCCTGCACTGTGAATGTTTACATGTTATGTGCAATTAAACCATGGCAACATCTAATGTTTGTGTAGTATTATGTTCAGCAGACTGTGTTCTTCTATTGTTATGACTTAGATGACGTTCAGAGCACATTTTATGCCCAATTCATGCAAAACTCCACGTAATCCCAAGGGGTTCACATACTTTTTCTTGCAACTGTATAACTTCTCAAGATGACTATTATTATGTTATGTGTGCTATTGTTTAACCTTTCAATGCCTGACTGTTGCTTGTTTGCAAAAAAGTAATATTTATTGAGTTCATGACACCACATGGCGATTTATAAGATACTAAAAACTGAATGAACTACTGCTACCATGGATTAAACTAGTACTGTGTTTCTACTGCAAAGAACCAGCAGAACACAAACATTAGTATTTAACAAGTTGAACTTTCTACAGCCTTCTTCAGTGGCCCCTGAAAGAGAAACACAAAATCAGTTATTTATTTATTTGATTACAGATAAATTATTAAGTGCACCATCAATTTTACGCAGTGCTTTACATAGACATATTATTATGCATTCATATCAGTCCTTAACTCTCAAGGAGCTTACAATCTAAGGTCTCTAACTCACATTCATCCATACATATACTGGGGGCAATTTAAACAGGAGCCAATTAACCTACCAGCATGTCTTTGGAGTGTGGTAGGAAACAGGAGTACCCGGAAGAAACCCACACAGGCACATGATATAAAATAGACAATCAGTGCAGACCTAATTACTATATACAAAAGGAATGCAAGCTGTACACTAACTTAATTTTCACAATACCAACAAAACTGAAAGATACAAACGATAGTGCAGTGCAAACCAGTGAAAGTAAATAAACAAATAAATGCAGTAAAATATTTGAAGAAATCTTCAGCAAAGAATGATGAATTCAGCATCCAAATGATTACAATATCCCACCTCCAAGGAGCAAACCAGCCACACACCTCAACGATGTGACCCCTGAACAACCAGGTAGGCCAAAACAGGCAGTCCCCTATGGGGTAAATCCAAGATGTAATCTGTGTAGCTGTAATTTTGTAAGCTGGAATCTGTGGTGCCATATGGTTTGCATATGAAATAAGAAAGGGCAACAGGCTAGTGATCTCTGTATTTAAAATGTATTAAAATAAAATAAAATCACACTTACAAAATGAGTACTGTCCACCAGTGCAAGAGAAAAACCACTAAAACACAATACACAACAGTGTTGGATAGCCACAGGTGACATCATCAGCAAGGTTCCACCTCCCGTACACGTTACGTCCTAGGGCTGGACTTCGCAATCAGAGATGAACAGGGAGAACATGCAAACTCCATGCAGGTAGTGCCGTGGTTGGGATTCTAACCAATGACTCTACTGCTGCCAGGATGGAAGTGGTAACCACTTACCCAGGGTGCTGCCCTAATCATAACACACAATTAGGATCACAATTAACTTCTTTATCTTCCTTATCCTTTGTTTGACAGCAGTACTGTTATGGGAATAAGTGCCATATTTTCTGCACTGAACAGGATATGCCTGTTCGGATGCATAGAAAGATTTGTCAGTGCACGTGAACCATCCTAGGACAGCCTGCTTCATTTTGTCAATGACTGCTTTCACCATTCCCACAGAATGATTCATCTATTGTACAAAATCACGACAGGTGATATATCAGTTATCCAGGATCAAGCATTCCATGTTCTGAATCTACACAGGAATGACTGCTGTGGGCTGGGAACCACCACAGCCAAGATCGTCACTGATGGATGTACGGCCATCTTTGAAACGTTTGCACCATGTCTTAGCTGAGCATCTCATCACCATACTGTGCATGAAGTCTTCTGTAGATATCCATGGGTTTTATGCCTTAGTTGACAAAAAACTTCATCACCACATGCTGTTCCATGCACGCACTAACACTGTTGTCTGCCATCTTGGTTAACGGTCTCTAGACTGGCCCGTGACAAGTGCGCTGCCTATCAGTAATAGGACACACTTGCCACTTACTACTGCATGTAGTACTACCATGCTTGCACTCCTTTTTATACCTCTAAAATTAAAAGTTCCAGTTTGACTTGAACGCCCCTCATATGTCAGACAGCTAGTTTTTATTATTTATTGTAATTGATGAGAATCTGCATTAATGAATGACATGATTGGTAATGAATTTGTGGGACATTTTTAAGTTTTTTATGAAGGGTTTGTCAAAATATTTGTGTCTTTATTTGCACTTTTCACTTTATATGTGTGAATTCGTTTGGGTACTATGACCATTGAAATAGAAAACAGGGAGGGGAGAGAGAACGCGACTGTCTAAGTATCATACAGAATAAAAAACTGTATGATACTGTAATATTGCACTCACACACACATGGATAAAACACAGCGTATCAATATATTCAGTGGGTACATCAATTGATAGCAGCTTCTTAAGAATACTCTGATCGATAAAAATTATAAGAAAGAGGAGAGAGCACACCACTCTCAATGTAGTAACAATAAAAGGCAATGTACAAAAAAATTAAGAAATGCACTCACATGAAGTTACTCAATGTGTCCAGCAGGTGCTGTCCTTCTGATGGTTCCCAAAGGAGATTTATAGAGGGTGGATAGGGAGCTACTCCTGATGGGTGGTCTCATCAGGGGATGTGAAAATATGGTGGCAAAAAAAGAAAAACCAAAGGGAGGGTGGGCTACTCTAAGTGTAGTAGTATTTATTAAAAAGATAAATTATTAAGTTCACTAACATTTAAATCAACAGGGAATGTTCCAAAAGCTTCCAGCTAGTGGTATCATATCATGGGTTCCAATGGACAATCCATTGGAACACATGATATGATGCCATGGAGTGGTACATTGCCTGTTGCTTTATATTGAGTGCATTTTTATCATTTATATTTTAATTCAATAAATAATAATACTACACTTAGAGCAGTGGCACTCTCTCCCCCCCTCTCTCCCCCCTGTTTTCTGTTGTTATATGACCATTGACAGGAAAACTCAAGATCTCGCTTGAAGGAGAGACTGTTGAAACCGTAACAGTGTATCCCCTCTATTGGATTCTTTATTGTATATGGACTTTATTTTCATGAACCTTGCCTTGAGATTTATTACTAATCCCCCCTTGTCACTTTACCTCTGAGGATTGTATACTGATCTTGCTTCCTTTGTATATCCCCTTGTGGGGCCATAGTTGATATTGCTTTGTACTATGGCTGTTTATTTTTTTACAAACAGAAGTAAGTGTCTGAAGCTATCATTTACTCACTATTTAAACTGATTTTTCTTTGCAGTAGGTTTTGCTGTAATAGGTTGTATACATTGTGCAGATTCACTACTTTACAAGCAGGTTAAGGGCATTCTATTTGAAGGGAGTTTGCATTTTTTATGTTTTACTTCAAACATTATTAAATCTGCTGCTGCTCACCAAACTTACATAGTTACATAGTTAGTCTGGCTGAAAAAAGACAAAAGTCCATCCAGTTCAACCATTTAAAAAAAAAAAAGTTATAATCCTATACCTACAGTTGATCCAGAGGAAGGCAAAAAAAATCCAGCAAAACATTATCCAATATACTCCTGCAGGAAAAAAAAAATTCCTTCCTGATCCCCCGAGAGGCAATCGGATATTCCCTGGATCAACTTTACCTAAAAACATTAGTATCCAGTTACAGTATATTATGGGTATCTAGGAAAGAATCCAGGCCTTTTTCAAAGCAATCCACAGAGCTGGCCAGAACCAACTCTTGAGGGAGTTTATTCCACATTTTCACAGTTCTCACTGTGAAGAAACTTTTCCGTGTTTGGAGATTGCATTTCTTTTCCTCCAGACGTAAAGAGTGCCCCTTTGTCCTCTGTGTTGACCTAAGGGTGAATAACTCTACACCGAGTTCACTATATGAACCACTGCTGTATTTATACATGTTGATCATACCCCCCCTTAATCTCCTCTTCTCAAGAGAGAATACATTAAATTCTTCTAATCTTTGCTCATAGCTGAGCTCCTTCATGCCTCTTATCAGTTTGGTTGTCCTTCTCTGTACTTTCTCCGGTTCCCCAATGTTCTTTTTATGAATTAGTGCCCAAAACTGAACTGCATATTCCAGATGAGGTGTTACTAATGGTTTGTACAGGGGTACCATTGATTCCCCAGTTGTACTCCCCCTTGTATGTATGATGCATGTATATTTTCTTAGCCACCAAGTGCATAACTTTACATTTATCAACATTAAACCTCATTTGCCACATAGTTGCCCAATTAAACAGTGCATTGAGCTCAGCTTGTAAATTGGAAACATCCTGTACGGACGTCATTCCACTGCACAGTTTGGTGTTATCTGCAAAGACTAAAATTGTATTTTTTATCCCAGACCCTATATTGTTTATAAATATATTAAAAAGTAAGGGTCCCTTACTTAAGTAAGTGAATTAAAAAAATAGTTTTTCTTTGGTACAATTTTGCCAGGCTATTTACCAGTCTTTGATGTCATTTGTTCAACAATCCCTTGCCTCTTAAACTATAAAATTACCATTACTGGGTGTCATTACCTGGGTCACCTGAGAGCATAGTTCTGATGGTCACCAGTGGATGTGTCCCAGCAGCTGAGCTGTCCAAGTAATTAGGCTGCACCTGACATGGGCTGCTGGGAGGTATATAATCCCGCCCTTGACTGAAGATCGGTGCTTCAGTATTCTTCCTGTAAGCCATGTCCCTGCCTGAGCCTGATCCTTGCACCTGACGCTGAGACCTGCTCCCTGTATCCATCTTCCTGCACCCCTTTTCTCCTGTCCCCATCTTGACCTTATCCTGTTCTTGTGTGCTTCCTCCATTTGTATATAGTTAGTTAGGTTTGATTTGTGGTTTGCACTGTCACATTTACTGTATTTATCACTTGCATTGTTCATGGCTTACTGGTGTTGGTGTTGGAAGTATGTCATTTTTCTTCATAAACTTATTTTAAGCTTATTCTGTTTGATTCCTCATTCCATAAGGTGCAGCCCACTGTTCTGCTCACCCTTGCTGTATGCTGTGGTATAGCTGACTCTGGGTTTTAACATTCAGCTCCTATTGAATTCAATGGAGTTTTGATTTTGGCACCCAGACTTCAGTAAAGTTCACTGAACCCATGTCAAACTCATGTATGTTCAGCTCAACTTTAGCCAGAGCGGTGGATTAGCCTAGACAGTAAACACTGGCATGATTGTCCACCCTTTCTACTGGCTGTTTTGAGGATAAGCAAAAAAACCTTACTATCCCGAAACATGTTTGAACTAATTAGCCACTTGCAGTAAAGGGGTCCAACAAATATACTTTACAAATGAAAATATTCAACACTTCCTTTCAAGTGTACAGGCTCACTTTGTGATCCATACTTATCCACAGTAAATTATGTGGTTCCTGAATGCTTAAATCCAGGCTACAAGAGATAATTAAACACACTGCAAACGCCCCACAAATTAAATTAATATTTCCTAAAAAATATTGAAGTAGTTTAAGCTACAAGAGAGTTAAGTGTCTGACAAACATTTTTTATTAAGGGAGTGTCAGACTTTCTGAAGTGAGTCTATGCATCCACAAACTTAAGGGCTGTGTAAATGTTTCAAATTGGTTTAGGGGAACTACGGATACAAAAAAATGTTTCAAAATTCAAAACAAATAACTTGCAGATTCCTGATTGTTTGGGTTTAATGCATAGAAAGTCATTGAGATTGAAGAGAGTATCACTGAACATATCCCTACTGCTCGATTTCCCTTTCTAGGAAAGAACTAAATGCTTCAAAGTAAAAACATGAAATAGAACACCCTATTTGGGTACAATAGAAGCAATTGGAAAGCAGGCTCAATATCTGTTTCTGTCACAAGATATTTTTTTCTTACCTCTTTGACCAAAATCAGAGCAAAGTCAAAGGACATATAGGTCACTGAGGTCATTTCTTTGTCAGCAACATTATTTACAGAACCCTTATTGTAAATGATAGATTATCAGATCAGCTTGAATTTTACCCATTCTTTAATCAGAAACATGACTAAAAGTAAAACAATGAGGGTTGGTTAGGGGAGCGTTTTTTTTCTAACTTCAATAACTTCAGAAATGCAAAAAGTAGACTAAGTGTTGGGGTTGACTGATAACTGTGAGGAATTTATGGGTCACCATACTGATCAAAAATTAGCTTCTGTTGACAGTTAAAGAGCCAAACATTTAACTTATATAACCGTAAATTAGCATAGAAAGCCAAAAGCAACCCTATCTTTCCACGCTAATTCAGATTTAACAGATGAACTATTAATCAAGCTTCACCTGAAGGGTGCCCAGAAGTAAAGCTGGGTACACACGGACCAAAATTTAGACTGTGTAGCAGGAACTGACCAAATTTCAGTCTGTGTGTAGTCCTCTCTGCTAAACAGAAGCTGATCAATAGACCAGCTTCTGTTGCACAGTCCTGCTGGAAATCCAGCATTCAGGCAGCTGCTGCAGCCAATGGTTGCAGCACTGATTGGTGTATTCTGCTGATCCTCTGCTGCTCAGTCCTCTCTCTCCGGTCCTCACTGACCTTCTGCTATAGCATTCCCATGTTCCACACCATGTGTGTCGTCTGCTAGTTGCTCCGCTACAGTCGGGACCCTGCTTACCTTCCTGGTGCTCCACGCTGCAACCAGATGTGACATCTGCACCAGACACTCCTAGAATATATACACATGAACTGGAAGAGACTGCTAATGATGTCTTTCAGGTTTTCATACCTGCAATACCTACAAAACAAAGCTAAAGATAAATAAAAGCCTCTCAAAAGCTGCAGGTATCAGAGGTGTCAGAGACTTCTATGGAGGCTTTGAAAACACTTTGAAGCATCAAGAAAGGGGCATAGGGTATCATTTTTGAAGCAAAGCAAAGCAGACACAGTGTGAAAACAGGACTGTAAGCTTACCATGTTTTTAGTGACAGGTGCTTTGATGGGCATTCAAAGTGCTTTAAAAAAGTGTGTCCAATACCACATTTTGAATAAAGTGTAAACGAGCCCTTAGACTCCATGCACACTAACTTTTTTTAAGCTCCTAGAAACTATTATCAGCATTTTCTTCTGCTCCTAGAAGGTAAATTATTTTGTCCTATGTGTCCATGCAAACTATTTTAGGCTAGTAGCATTTTTCAAGTTTCAGCATTTACAATAGGAGCAGAAAAAAATTGTTTTTGTAGAGTTTTAGGAGCAGTTTTTTGGCAGAAAAAAAATCCTAAATGCTATTAAGCACGACTAAAATGCTCCTAACAGCTTTTTCTAGCTTTTTTTTTCCCTACATGTGCTGTAAAAATGCTAATAAAACACTAACACTCCTAAACACTTATAACTGCTACTAAAAAAGCTATTACCACTGTATCCAGCTATTATCCAGTATTTTTTTCATCTTTTTTGAGGCTAAAAAAACACTAGCATGCATGGAGCCTGAGGATCCATGCATACTGGCTTAAAAATTGCTGCTTCTATAGGAGTTTTGTGTTTTGCCTGTAGAAGCTGCTCAATGCTATCCTATGTGTCCATGCACATTAGGACCATTAGAGGCATATTTTAAGCTCAATGTTTAGAGGCAGGAAAAAAAAACATTTGTGTTTGTGTTTGTGTTTTTGTTTGGAGCTTCTGGCAGAAAAAATTCTAAACTCGCCTAAACTGTGTACAAAAATACTCTATATCAGCATTTTTTTTTCTGCCAAGGGAACTGGCGATTTTTTAAGCACAGTGTGCATGGAGCCTGTAGTAAAAGGTTTGCTTTACCTTCTGGCATTACCTCATTTCATAGTTCTGCTCCATACATGTTTCCTTGAACAATGAACATTCCCAAATTAGGCAAACTTATCAGAGTAGATCAAACATTTCTAAAACGTTCTAGACACAACTCTATGATAATTATAGGGTACTTGATGCCAAGGTTGAAAAACAAAATGCACATGCACCAAATGTTTAAAATTAATATAAACATGAAGAAACAAATTTATAGGAAGATAACCTGTATAGTCCAAGATGAACCACTATTTAAAATCTATCCACCAGTCATCGCTGGACTTTGAGTGGTTATAAAACAAGAAAAAGAAAGGGCCGCACAAGCTTTGCGCATTACCTCAGTGATAGTCTTTTATTATTAAAATCAAACAGATGTATTCATAAACACCACGATTCACAAGCATATCATGACCAAAACTGGTTGAGGTAACCCAGAGTGTTGAGTGAGTGCCAACTCCAGGAATACATTTGAAGAATGATTGACATGTTTTGAGGGGAGATCCCCCCATCCTCAGACCATGTTGCTGCATGATCTCCCACTAAATATCTTAACTATCACACCAACTGGAGCTTGGAAGCTCCTCCCACTTGTAGGTGGGAGGGTGCAATCAATGGGGGACACAACCCTACAGTGTAGATAAGACCTAAATTCTGACATAAAAAGAGTTACAACACTTGTACAGTGCATGTATAATGTATATGAGTATTTAATTTAATTATTTGTAAAATATATCACTAAAAAGAAAAAGAAACATACCACATATTTAATACGTGAAAGGCAGAGGTCCATGGATGACTGATCCATCTATAACGTAGGTGTGTGCCAGATCAAAACTGACTTGAGCTAAAATTCGCTGGCAAAGTGCAGACAAAAAAGAACGGAATCAAAAATGGTTGCAGATGCTTATTGAAATGCACTATCCTGTCGAATCGGTAGAGTGGATCCACATTGCATTCCAACAGCTACTTCTGATTTCGGAAATACGTCACTTCCAGTTTGCAGTGCAACCTCTACTTCCAGTAACGTCACTTCCGGTTTGCCGAAAAGACCGGAAAGAGAAGCTATTACCAGCAAGGGGGTACAGGAGCATGCTAGACTACTGGAAGATGTGTCTGACTGGAAGAGCAGTGCCTCCTATTAATGTTATTATTATTCCCGCTGCTGATTAAAATTGTGGCAATGAATATGAACAAAATATATGTGTATATACATTGTCAAAAGTATTGGGATGCCTACCTTAACACGCACTTGAACTTTAATGGTATCTCAGTCTTAGTCCGTAGGGTTCAATATTGAGTTGGAAAACAAGATATAGTAAGTAGTGGTGCTGGGAAAGTTAGAATTGTAGGGATATGCTACTAAAGAAACAATGTCATGAAAAGAACCAAAAGGTTTGAGTGATGGAAGTATTGTCCATAGTCCTTATGATGCAAGAGAGTTCATGTAGGCTAAATCCACAAAATGATCACTCAGAATATAGCAGCCAGCTGTCAGAGATTAAGCTCCTCTGTAATTGATATAAAAGTGGAAAAAAACAGCAGCGCTTTCTGAGTGCAGTAAGTTGTGAAATCAAATTTATTTTAAATGCATATAGCAATTCACAAAGGTAGCCTATAGGCTCACATGTCACATAAAAGGCATCCCCTGCTGAGGCAATTGACTTTGGATCCTTCAGCTCGCTTGGAACCCTGGAACCACCAGCTCGGCCAGACCTGTTTTGGATTGCCTTGTCCCCAGCAGTCCGGAATGTCTCAGCAGGAGATGCCTTCTATGTGACATGTGAGCCTATAGACTACCTTTGTGAATTGCTATATGCTTTGATAATAAATTTGTTTTCACAACTTACTGCACTCAGAATGAGCTGCTGTTTTTTCCCACTTTAATATTGAGTTGGCCCACCCTTTCCAGCTATAACAGCTTCAACTCTTCTGGGAAGGCTGTCCACAAGGTTTAGGAGTGTGTCTGGGAATGTTTGACCATTCTTCCAGAAGTGCATTTGTGAGGTCAGGCACTGATGTTGGATGAGAAGGCCTGGCTCACAGTCTCCATTCTAATTCATCCCAAAGGTGTTTTATTGAGTTGAGGACAGGACTCTGCAGGCCAGTCAAGTTCCTCCACCCCAAACTTGCTCATCCATGTCCTTATGGACCTTGCTTTGTGCACTGGTGTGCAGTCATGTTGGAACAGAAAGGGGCCATCCCCAAACTGTTCCCATGAAGCAAAGGAGCATGAAATTGGCCAAAATGTCTTGGTATGCTGATGCCTTAAGAGTTCCCTTCATTGGAACAAAGGGGCCAAGCCTAACCCCTGAAAAACAATGCCACACCATAATCCCCCTCCACCAAGCATTACACTTAGCACCATGCAGTCAAGCAAGCACCATTCTCCTGGCAACCACCAAACGCAGACATGTCCATTTGATTGCCAGACAGAGAAGCATTATTCATCTCTCCAGAGAGCACATCTCCATTGCTCTAGAGTCCAGTGGCAGCATGCTTTACACCACTGCATGTGATGCTTTGCATTGCACTTGGTGATGTAAGGCTTGGATGCAGCTGCTCAGCCATGGAAATGTATTCCATGAATCTCTCTACGCACTGTTCTACTAATCTATAGGTCACATGAAGTTTGGAGGTCTTTAGCTATTGACTATGCAAACAGTTGGTGACTTCTGAGCACTGTACACTTCTGAATGTGCTGACCCCGCTCTATCATTTTGCGTGGCCTACCACTTTGTGGCTGAGTTTCTGTTGATCCCAATTGCTTCCACTTTGTTATAATACCACTAACAGTTGATGTGGAATATTTAGTAGCAAGGAAATTTCACAGATGGACTTATTGCACAGGTGACAACTTATCACGGTACCACACTTGAATTCAATGAGCTCCTGCGAGCGACTCATTCTTTCACAAATATTTGTAGAAGCAGTCTGCATGCCTAGGTGCTTGATTTTTTTTTTTTTTTTTGTATTAACAATTTTTATTGGTTTTCATGAAATACAAAAACAGTATATTTCAAAAGGTTAAGAAGAGAAAATAAACATAACAGAAAGATACATCGATGGCAAAATTAAATAGTGACAGGACCAGCGGAGTCATAAATATCAATGTAAAGGATATCAGGGCCTTGCAACGTGGACCGGCATAGAAGAGGTGAAAGTATCCCATGGGAGCCAAATCATCTCAAATACAGCAAACAAACAACTATGTAGTGCAGTCAAATATTCCATCTGTCTCACATCAGCAACGAGTTTGTACAAAATTGACATTGAAGGAGGAGTAGAGGATAACCAACACATAGGAATGCTTCTCCTGGCCGCGGTCAGCACATGGACAGCGAGTTTCCTGGATAATTTAGGTAATCCTGGGAATGGTAGACCCAGTAAAAAATGTAAGGGATCAAATGGGAGAGAGACATGCAGCAATGAATTCAACAAGGAAAGAACATCCTGCCAGAAAGGGGTAATGGAGCTGCATGTCCAAAAAATATGATAGAGAGAACCATGGTCTCTACTACAGCGCCAGCAATCAGGAGAAGCACTCGGATTATAAGCATGCAGAACCTCAGGTGTTTTATACCATAACATCATAATCTTGTAAATATTTTCCTTAAAAACCACACAGACAGAAAATCTAGATGCATTTTCCCAAATTTTCTTCCATGTTAATAAATCAATGTCACGTTGTATGAATTGAGACCACCTACGCATGTAAAGGTGAGTATCATTGGATAAGGAGGGGGCTTCCATAAGAAGTTTATAAGTATAAGAGATTATACCCCTATGGTGGGGACCCTGCATACATAAACTTTCAAAGGGAGTAGGTTTCTCCAGAGTCAATGAGGGAGATAAAGTGGAAAAAAAGTGGCGTATTTGAAGATAAATATATAGGTGTTGAGGAGGTAAAAGGGCTTTTTTCTGGAGGACTGGGAATGAGTGTAACTTACGAGTCACCGGATGTACCAAGTGACGCAGTTGAAAAAGGTTAGCTACAACCCAATGCGACATCCGGGACATGGACATATTGTCTGGGAGATTAGGGTTATAGAGGACATTTGTCAGTGGGGAGCAATCAGAGGCCAATGTAAATTTAGCCCTACATTTCCGCCAAACAGTCAGAGAAAAGTACATAGGTCCCAGAAATAAATGGCGAAAGGAGGAGACATCCACTGCTGAGGTCGACCAAAGGAGAGAGCATGGATGAGCTGGGGACAATTGCAAAGATTCGATCTCAGTCCATGTGTTGGGAGGATGATGGGAAGACCATGACATGAGAAAACGAAGATGAGTTGCGTAGTAATATGTTATAATATCCGGGGCTCCCAAGCCCCCCCTAGATCTTGGGGAAAGCAAAACGGAACGTGCAATCCTGTGCCGCCTATTGTGCCAAATAAAATGCAGGAAAGATTTCTGAAGAGAGTGAAGTTTGGACATAGGAATGGGAACGGGGAGGGTCGCAAACAGGTACAAAAGTTTAGGCAACACTGTCATTTTAATACGTTAATGCGTCCTAGGAAAGAAATGGGCAAGGCATCCCATCATTTCAGAGAGCGAGAAATTGCTATGAATAGTGGAGGGAAATTGGCCTCGTATATGGATTGGTAAGAGGAAGTAAGATTAGTACCTAAATATTTTAAAGAATGGGTACACCACCGATAGGGAAAGGCTTCCTGAAGCGAGGATAATGTGACAGGTGGGACGTGAATTGGGAGTGCCTCAGTTTTAGACGTATTAACTTTGTAACCTGAAATAGCCCCAAATCGTTTCAAGATCTGATGCAAAATCGGTAAAGAAGTATAGGGACTCGTGAGTGTGAGGAGGATGTCGTCTGCAAACAGCGATAATTTGTACTCATGGGTATGGGAATGTATCCCGCGAATATCCGGATTCGACCTAATGGCTGTGGCCAGTGGCTCCAGGCAAAGAATAAACAGCAGAGGGGAGAGTGGACAACCCTGACGTGTGCCATTTGACATCTGAAAAGGGAGTGAAAGAAAAGATGCTAACCTGACCTGCGAAAATGGGGAAGAATTAAGGGCCTTCAAGGCTGCTACAAATGGACCCCGGAAACCAAACTTCTCCAAAACCAGAAACATGTAGGGCCAACTTAACCGGTCGAAAGCTTTTTGAGCGTCCAAGCTCAGCAACACAGCAGGGGTGGAGGATCGATTAACCAGATCAACCAGATCAATAGTTCTCCTGGTGCTATCCGCAGCATGTCTGGAAGGCACAAAGCCCACTTGGTCCCTATGTATGAGTTTGGAAATAATTCCGGACAGTCGGTTGGCTAAAATTTTTGTGAAAATCTTGTAATCGGAATTAAGTAGGGCAATCGGACGGTAGTTGTCTACAATAGAGGGATCCTTATCGGGTTTAGGGATAACCGAGATATAGGCTCGTGAAAATTCAGTCTGGGGTGTGACCCCCTTAAAAAGATCTCTGTAAAGAGAAAGGAGATGGGGAGCCAGGATACCAATAAAGGATTTATAATAGGTGTAGGGTAAACCATCCGGACCCGGGGCCTTACGAGAAGGGAGATGTTTAATTGTATCAAGTAATTCCTCTATCGTAATGTCAGCATTAAGAATGGCAATGTCTGAGGAAGATAGTCTCGGAAATGACAAGGAATCAAAAAAATTGTCAAAGGATAACTGTGTGAGAGGCGGGTGGAGGTCTGGGATCAAACAGTTATACAGTTTCTCATAGTAGGAGCCAAAAAGGGTTGCCATGACCTGAGGATCATAGGTAGGACTGCCGTTTGGTTGGATTAAAAGGTCAGGCATCGTGGAAGGAGACTGAGCTTTAAGTCGATTGACTAACATACGATGGGGTTTGTTGGAAAATTCATAAAATTTCTGTTTAACCCACAGCAGGGATTGTGCAGCCTTACTGGAGTCGAGGGCTTTAATTCGGTCACGTAAAAATGTTACCTTCCGGAGCCCAGAAATGGAAGGCTTGGCCATCAACCGTCGTTCCGCCGAAAATAGTTGATGTACAAGAGAGGCCTTAGCACGTGCCGCAGATTTCTTTAAACGAGAACCCATAGAAATACAGAGTCCCCGAAATACCGCCTTATGGGCCTCCCATAAAATAGAGGAAGAGGCTACGGAGCCAACATTGAGGGTAAAATAGGTATCAAGTCCCCGAGACAATTCATCCCTAAGATGATCTGTGGAGAGGAAGGTCTCATTAAGGCGCCAATGACATGGTTTGGGTAGAGCGGGAGGAAAGAAAAGGTTTAAAGTCAGAGAGGCGTGGTCAGACCAGGTAATGGGGTTAATTTCAGAAGAGACCAAGAGTGAAAGCAATGGGGCAGAGATGAAAAAATGATCTAAGCGGGAGAAGCTATGGTGGGGGGTGGAGTAGAAAGTAAATTGTTTATGGGTGGGGTGTTTAATCCGCCAAGCATCGAAGAGACGATGCTCCCTTATCAGTCTACAAAAGGATTTTGAAGCGGAGCATTGCCGCTTTGAGGGTGTGGACTCAAAAAGAACTTTCCTGTCCTTATGGGGGGATAAAATCAAATTAAAATCACCCCCAACAATCACATGTGAAGTGGAAAAAGAGTCTAAAGCGGCGAGTGTTTGGGAAAGAAATTGCAATTGACCCGTATTGGGGGCGTATAAATTCAGCAGAACAAGGGGAGTGTTACCCAGCATACATTCCAGAATAATGAAACGACCTTTTTGGTCAACTTTGGAGGAAACAATCCGAAGGGAGCAGTGCGACCCAATCAAAACTGCTACCCCAGCCTTCCCGGAGGGATCAAAGGCCGAATAGGCTTGGGGAAAAAATCTTGAGGCAAAACGAAAAGAGCCAGCTGATTTGAAATGGGTCTCTTGAACAAAAATAATGTCTGCTCCTGAGGATCGAAATTCCCTCAAAGCCATCCACCTTTTTTGAATGGAGTTGAGGCCCTTGACATTATACGACATAAACCGCAAAGCCATTATAAAATAACAAAAATTGAAGCAAATGTGTTAGCCTAAAAAAAAAAATGAAATACCATCGATGCAATAGAAAAAAAAACAAAAAACAATAAAGTAACACAGAAAAGTGTAAACATACAAAATTGACATAAGTATCCATGAGGATATAAACTCGGGAACAACCAATTGGCCCAAGTCGTCTAGGCCTATGGCTAGACAAATTCGGGAGCAGCACGACAACCAAGACATCAGAAAAATCATCATGCCCGGCCAGATAAAACAGAAGTGAGAAAATGCACCCAACAATGGTTCGGCCGGACAGAAAAGAGAAACCCAAAAAGAAAAAAATATTATGTAAAAAAAAAAACCCAGGAAGGAAGGATCATCACCGGAAACACATCGGAAGGGCACCCCAGAGAATCATCATACAGATGGATTGATCTACTGAGGGTGACGTGGACGCTGTGGGGTACGTGTGAGTCTCTTCCGACCTCCGCGGACTGGAGTCCAGATCTTGTTGGGGGTGGCGGATGGACGAGACGGAGTTGGTGGCAGAGGGGACACATCTTCAGGCAAAGGTGGAAGTCCCAGGCGCTTTAAGAAGGAATCCACCTCTTGAAGATCACGAAGCACGACTTGGGAATTATCCCTAGTCACGACCAACTGGAAAGGAAACCCCCATCGGTAAAGGACATGATGTTGTTGGAGGTGTGTGGTGAGCGGCTTCAGGGCTCGTCTCTTAGCCAAGGTAGTCGGAGACAAATCGCAGAAGAGTTGGAGTCTGTCACCTTTAAATTCCAGAGATGATTTGTGGCGAGCAGCTGATAATAAGGCTTCTTTGCTCTGAAAAAAGTGGAAGCGAACTATGACGTCGCGTGGTCTGGTGCCTTCGACAGGTTTTGGGCCCAGTGAGCGATGAGCCCTATCCATTCGCCAATCCGTTTCCGGAACCAATGGAGCAGTTGCGCTAAAGAGGGACAGAAGGTGACGGTGCAATTGCGCATCAGCGATAGATTCGGACATACTGCGTATATGGATATTTTGGCGCCGTTCCCGGTTTTCTAAATCCTCTTGCTGGAGTTGCATTTGGGTCTTTGGAATGCTTCAAATATGCGTTATCCTCTTCCAAAACATGAACGTATTGCACCAAATCATCAAACTCAGTCTCCAATTTATCCGTGCGGTCTCCAATCTGAGTTATTTCCCCTCTGAGATCTAATGCCAGCTTTCCAATTTCAGCGGATATGGATGCGGTAATATTGCGCAGAAAAATTTGCAACTTGTCATCTAGCGCTGAAAGTGTGAGGGAAGGAGACGGTATGGTTTGCTGAGATATCTGGGTGGAGGGAGGATAATTTCCCGATGCAGAGTATTCTGCTGCCCCCCCAGTTATATGCTGGGAATCCCCAGTTATATTATGGGGATCAGAGTCCTCCATCTGTGGCTGAGTCAGGGCAGAGGCAGGCATGGAAGCTGACAGGCATGAAGGTGCAGTACCATCCGTGACCACCGGGGGGCCGGGATCTCTCCCTGGGTTCCTGGGCATACTGGAGGCCGGGGATTGCGGCCTGGACAGGAACCGCCGGAGCGGCGAGGGCCGCGAATCCGGTGGCTGCGGGGAGGGGGGCTTCCAGCGCCCTATCTTCCCCATACAGGTTTCTCCCTGGAGCCGGGCAGGGTGCCAAGTGGGTGGGACTCACCCTTATTAGCAGGGAAGCAGTGGCGTGTAGCAGGTGAGTCCGCGCTGGCCGGGGATGAGCGGAGTTCAGCTAGAATGCAGCCGCCATCGTCCCTGGCCGCGCATGCGCCCTAGGTGCTTGATTTTATGCACCTGTGGTCATGGAGGTGATTGGAACACCTGAATCCAATGATTTGGAAGGGTGTTGCAATACTTTTGGCAATATAGTGTGTGTATGCAGTACACACATATGTGCGGTGCTGCAATAATGCTGTAATTATAAAAAGATGTTGGGACTTGCTCAGCACTCTAGGTTACCTGGACTAGTTTCAGTCATGATATGCTTGTGAATCTTAGTGTTTGTGAGTATACATCTGATGGATTTTAATTTAAAAAAAAGAGGTAATGTGCAAGGGCTTGTGCACCCCTGTTGAAGAACCTTGCTCCACTTATGCCTGATCTGGTCTATTGAGTGCAGGAGGTTTTTCTTCTTCCTTTGAGTGGTTATACTGGGATAATGCATGCAGCTGCAGGCACCATCCCGATATTGTTTTTTTCAGCCGGAAGTCAGCTTTCTTGGAAAAGCAATCCTAGAGGCTAATTAGCTAAAACACTGTGCTAATTAGCTGCGGGATTGATTTTACAAGCAGTGGGAGGGGACACTCCCCCTCCCGCCATCTTCTGCAGCTCTCTCAGACTCTCCCATCCCCCAGGGAATCCAAGAGTGCAGCCAGTGCTTCTGCCAGCTGACCATAGAGCTGATCTTTATGGTTTAAGAAACCAGAAGCGATGAGCATTCCACCACTTTCGGTTGTGCCAGTTGCAAACAAACCCTTAGTGGTTTGAAGAAAGCATGGGATCATACTGATCTTGGTATGATCTGAAGCTTTTAAGGGCAGCGGAAAGAGTAAATAGTACTTGTCACTGCTTACTGCTATTACAAGGGATATTTATATTCCCTGTGATAACAATAAAAGTGATTAAAAAAGTTAACCTCTGTGGAGGTATTCCCGAGTGTAGCTCGGGGTAAAGTTTCAGCACCACAAGCGGTAACCTCGAGCTACACTCGGGAATATCCTGCAGCGTTGCTCCGGGATCCCTCGATCACTTATCTTGTCCTGCACTCCCGCGATGTCCCCCCTGCAGCATCCCCGGCAATGTCCTCCGGCCGATGCCGGCATCTGTCTTCCGAGTTCCGTTCCCTGCGATGTTGGGACGTACTGGGACGGAACTGGCGGGAAATTTAAAAATGTCAAAAAGTGACATTCACTAAATACACTAAAATCACATAGTAAAACATTACTGTATCTTTCTGCCTGGAAACTGAGAAATGTCCATGGCATCCAAAAAGCGTCCCTTTAGGTCAAAAGCAGTTTTAGACCAGCTAGTGAACAGCGATAGTAAATTAGAATCATAAATAATGACCCTTATCCCCAATTAGTTACTAGTTATTAGTTATCACTTTGTGGACAATTTTTGGACATAATTTTGATTTTTAAGGGACATTGGTTTTCATAAATTTTTGGACTATTGGATTGAGGACTTTTTTGATTTATATGCACTAATTGGGGATAAGGGTCATTATTTATTATTATCACTGAGCATATTATTTGTATATTTTATACACCTCTAAGGGTAGGGGTGAAGTGTGCTGATACGGGACTTTTTGTTTAGAGTGATTTACTAATATTATTATTGCATTACACTAGGGAGTGTAATTTTTTTCACTAGGGGATATGGAGGTTTTTAATTTTTTGAATAACAGACAGGTTAATCTAGATGAGGTGTTTTCCACTGCACAAATAGTATTTGATGATGATTTAGAGGTCATTACAAAAAAAATAGGATTCACGATGGAGAAAAAAATACAATTATGGTGGGATATTGTCACTTTGGAAAAATACCTAACAGATGATATTATCCCAAGAAGGCTGAGATGGGATCTAGGCCCTAATGATGGTCTGATGGATGAGGATTCCAATTTGGAATGGAAGAAGTTCTTTCACACGTGTGAAAGACAACTAGTGGGTATGTTACTGGATAGGAAAAAAAGAAAGCTAATCACAGTAGAATCAAGGCTATTAGAATTACAGACCAAAATAGAAGTATTCAAAGGGAAAAAGGAATTTGATGATGCAAACAAAAAGTTACAGGACCAATTGAATAAAAAGGATATGGAAATAAAAAAGAAAAAACATAGAAAATATATGAGAGATATGGGAGATTACCAGACCAATAACATTTACAAATGGCAGAGTGTCATTGCTAATCAATGCCAATCCAACAATACCACACCAAATAATTCTCCTATAAAAGGAAGTATACAGTCTAATGGTGCACTTACAAAAAAAGTGGTAGGTAAAAAGAAAGATTATGCAAGACATATACAAACAACCCAACAAAAATCTTCATGGAGAAGGGATGAGGACTGTGATGGTAGTCCGTTTAAAAACAATTTTAATGTTCCAGTGTATAATAGTTTTCAGCCTCTAGAAGGGTGGCATAATCCTAGGGGCTTCAATGGAAGCCCTAGAGGTTATAGGAACAATAATAATTTTTTTCAGAGGAATTTCAGGGGAAGACCACCAGGACCCCCACCGAGAAACCCCTATTACCAACAAGGGTGGGGCCGAGGGATGATGAGGGATCCACCTTACTATTATCAAAACCAATACAGGGGAGAACAAGAAAGGCCACCCCAAGTAAGAGGGGAAGAGCAAGGAAATCCGGGAGAAAACAAGGCGACACAAGGGATGGAACCCAACACAGACAACAAGAGAAGAAGGAAAGATGTGTAGGGGAAGGTATTTATAACCTTAGTTCCATCCCTTTAACACACAACCAAACCCATGTTTTAGATAAAGGCCTAAAATTTGCCCCTAAAAGAAGTCTGAACAAATTTGAGACGTATATTAATTTGAATAGATACATTAGGAAATTGAACATCAAAAAATATTTTTTATCGTTACCTGGACAAGGATCCTCTGTTGTTAGATCAAGTCCAGATATTGTAAATCAATATGTGCATAGCGGATTGAGGAACAATTCGGTTTTTAACCCAGTCAATAATAAAAATCAATTTGTTGAAGTTTTTAAACAGATGGTAATTGAAGAATTAAGAGATATAGAAACTAAGAAAGTAAAAGAGAGTATCGAATTTCAGGAGGGTCTAAATTCTTTAAAGAGGGCAAACAATGTGGTGATTAGACCAGCCGACAAGGGTGGAGGGGTGGTGATTTTGGATAGATCGGCTTATGAAAACGTTATGGAAAATATTTTAAATGATTCGGATACATATATGATAATTAATAGTAACCCATTGAATAAATACAAAAAATTACTTCAAGTATTAATTAATAGAGTGCAAAAGGAAGGGATTTTGAATGATAAAGAGGCAAGATATCTGATTCCTTCCCATTGCAAAATGCCTATAATATATTACCTACCTAAGATACACAAAAGTTTAATAAATCCCCCTGGAAGACCGATCATAAACGGTATTGACTCCATACATGCAAGAACTGGGGAGTATATTGATTTTTATTTGCAGCCCATAGTTAAACTAATGCCATCGTATCTGAAAGATGGACAGGATGTCATTGATTTGGTGGAGCATAGGAAAGTTTCTGAAAATACTATTTTGGTTACGATAGATGTTAATTCTTTGTATACTAGCATCAAGCATGAAGATGGAATTAGAGCAGTTAAATGGGGTCTAAGGAATTTTACTGACCTCTGTAGGAAACAAAGAAAATTTATTGTGTCACTACTAGAGTTTTGTATGGGGAAAAACTATTTTTGGTATGGTGGACAATTTTATGTGCAGAAGAAAGGGGTAGCAATGGGCGCAAAATTTGCGCCCAGTCTAGCAAATGTCTTTTTAAGTAAATGGGAGGAGAAGGTTATTTTTAATAGAAAATGGGAGGGATTGATTATGTGGAAAAGGTATATCGATGATATTCTTGTGATTTGGGATGGGTCGATGGAATCTTTAAAGACTTTTATATCGGTTCTGGAAAAAAATGAGCATGGTTTAGGTTTTACCTTCTATATGGATAGGTGCTCAGTGAATTTTCTAGATCTTAATATTTTTATTGAAGATAAAGTTATTTTTACCAAAACTTATTTTAAGAAAACAGACAGGAACGGATATATACCCACTAATAGCTGCCACCATCCTTCTTGGATCAATGGGATACCCAAAGGTCAGTTTCGGAGAATTTTTAGAAACTGTACTAGATTGAAGGAATATGTTGAGCAAACTGATATTATTAAAAAGAGATTTATTGAGAAGGGGTATGACCCTGAGGTACTAGAAAGGATTAGGTATGAGGTGAGTAAAAGCTATTTAGGGGATAAGAAGATTGTAAAAGTTCCGTCCAAAAAGAATCCTGTCGATGGGAAAAAGATAGAATATGCGTTTATTTCAGGTTATAACAACCAATATAAAGATATTGAAAAGATTGTTTTCAAACATTGGCCTATATTAAGAAAAGACACTACTCTAGGTCCACTAATCCCAAAAAAGCCCTCGTTTATTTATAGAAGGACTAAAAATCTGAGAGATGTTATAGTTAAAAGTATTATCTCTCCTCCAAAGAAAAAGAAGGAACATATGTTTGATTTTAAGGGCTTCTACCCCTGTAGAAAATGTAGAATATGCACAACAACGAATACTAAAATAAGAGTGATTTCGAATTTCACATCTAACAAGACTGGAGTGTTGTATAAGATTAAGAATTTTATTACTTGTACCACTCCCTTTGTAACATATTTACTGGAATGTCCGTGTAAGTTACAGTATGTGGGGAGGACCTCAAGACCCTTACAAAAAAGATTAAGTGAACATGTTACAAATATTCTGAAAGGGAAAAAAGACCATTGTTTATCGAGGCACTTTAGAGACCATCATAACTGTGACCCCAGTGCTCTAAAATTCTGTGGAATCGATAGGATAGAGGCACATTGGAGGGGGGGCGATAAAATCAAAGCCATATCCAAGAATGAAACCTACTGGATTTATGAATTGAGAACGATGAAACCGGGAGGTTTAAATGTAGATCTAGATTTAAACTGCTTTGTTTCCAATTTCTAAACGTAAACATTTCAGTTTTATGCTTTAAACAATAGTTTATAAAAATATAAAAAAAAAAAAAAAAAAATATAAGAAACTGATATGTGCAGAGTAATGTTGGTAGATTTACTAAGAATGGATTTAGGAGTAAGTTTTTAAATATTAATTTTTTAAGAAAATAGATATTTTTAAAATATTTTAAAATAATTTTAATATATATATGGTAAACCTTTTCTTATTATTTACGATTAAGGATGTTGTATCCATTGTGAGACAGATGGCATCAATGGGCAACATTGGGTCCTATATGAGGCTATTATGATGAACATAAGATATTCATGGGTATTAAAACAGTAGTGATTAGAATCTTTAATGAGATTTAATTAATATTATAATAGTTATAATTATTTATAGGAGCATAAATTAGATAGGAGAGGGTAGTACATAAGAAATACATATAGTGTGGTTTTAGTCTTATTGCATTGATGTTCAATTTCTTATATAGAGGGTTGGTGTTCTATAATATATGTGGAGGTACTGTGTGAAGTAAGTTAGGGGGTTGCTCCATACATATTTTAGAGTATATAATAGATGTATTTTAATTATATTTAAGTAATTGTCAACTTAATAGATATGGAGTGCTATAGATAGTATTTGCATATCATTTACATATTATACATGTATTTTAATTTTTGAATGATTTTATCCGGGGGTTGTAGCTTATATAAGTTTATACTCATGGTGGGTTTATATCTGCAATCTTTTGGGCATTGCCATTCCTTAAGATGGAGTCCATACTGATGCTATTGTAATATTATATGCCAGTACACGATGTGATTTTGGGTCTCCGCCAAGGGCAGAGCAGTGCCCCTTCCAAATATGGAGATCGCGGTATCACCGTCATGAGAGGAGGAGTATAAAGAAGCGTCCCAGTCTGACAACCGCACCCTTTATGATTACGTCCAATGACGAAACGCGTCAGAGGGAAGTGTCGTCAGACGCAAACGAGGAACCGGAAGTTGAGCGGCGGCCATCTTGGAGAGTGGAAGAGAGACTGTTTGTAGCGGTTTGGACTCTCCTAGACGGACGGCATTAAGGTTTTCATACTTTCAAACATGCGATAAGAAAGATTTTATATTGTAAGCAGCACCATTAAAATTTGTGATCCGAGTGTGTGGCGGTATTATACTATATATATCTTTCTGTATACATATATCGATATCGGGATGGTGGTTATGATGGAATTGGTCTGAGTAACTAGTGTAGATGGATCCACTTTGGAGTATGAGGTGGAAGTGAGGATACTGGCCGAATATCATTCGTCCCACCACACAGTCAACTTGGGGATTATTATCTAAGGCCTAAAGTGTTATATATATTGGTAAGGGTATTCACTCCTTACTGCAGTAGACGTGATTTATTTGTGTGTTCTAAGCACTTTAAAGAGTGATTCACCTACACGGCTTTTTACTATATATAGTGTATTGGTACACGTTTGCTGTTTACACTTTTTGTTTCACTTTGGTGAAGTATCACTGGTTGAGTTATATGATGTATATATACTAAGGATAATGCACTATGTGGTTTCTATTTCTGTTTTGTTTGAGGTAAACCAAGCTTTTACAAGACTTTGAAGAGTTTATCACTTTGTGGACAATTTTTGGACATAATTTTGATTTTTAAGGGACATTGGTTTTCATAAATTTTTGGACTATTGGATTGAGGACTTTTTTGATTTATATACACTAATTGGGGATAAGAGTCATTATTTATTATTATCACTGAGCATATTATTTGTATATTTTATACACCTCTAAGGGTAGGGGTGAAGTGTGCTGATACGGGACTTTTTGTTTAGAGTGATTTACTAATATTAGTAAATTAGAATCACTTGCAGAACTGAGTGATAATGATTCGTGGGGAAATTCGTCATCAGACACTGAAAACGATTTTGTGACTTTGCTCAGTGATGTACGAACTTGTCGCTATATTTCAAATGTAAGTGTTTTTGGTTTGATTATATTATTGAATTAAATGTAATATTATTAAATTATTTTTTTTTATGATTATTTATTAAATTATAATTTATGATTTCGTGTTTCAAATTTTAACATACCCGGGATGTTTACTAGACTCTTGTTCGTACAGATTTCAGTGAGTTATTCCTAAAAATTACAAACCTACAATAAAAAAAACGACATATTTCCATGCAAAAAGATTTACCACTTTGAGCGCAGAAATACTGACATAATCAGACTGTTAGGGAGGTTAAGGAAGAGTGCAAAAAAAAACCCTACATTTTTTTAAAGCACCCCAGTGCTCCTGTGCAAAGGTAAACACACACTTCAGTCTTGCATGCATACGTAAACAGCGATTGCACCACACCTGTGAGGTAACAGGTCACATCAAGGACAGTAATTCTAGCACCAGACCTCCTATGTAAATCTAAAGTGGAAACCTGTAAAGGCTTTTGAAGCATCGCCTATGGATAATAAAATTTACGTAGTTTTCCGCTATTTGAATTTTAAAGCGTCACATGTTTAGTATCTATTTAATCAGCGTACCATCATCTTTTATATTTTACCAAACAATTGGGTAATATATTGTGTTTTTGTGTATTACAATTCAAAAAAGTGTTTTTTTAAAATTGTGTTTGAAAAACACCTACGCAAATACTATGTGACATAAAAAATTGTGACACCCACCATTTTATTCTCTACGGCCTCTACTTTAAAGAAATGATATAATATTTGGGGGTTTTAGGTAATTATCTAGCAACAAATACTGATTTTTACGTGTAAGCAAAAAGTGTCAGAAAAGGCATAGTCTTAAAGTGGCTATGGGCTGCTTTAAAAGCACTAGTCATTAATTTTACCTTTTTTGCTACCTTTATCTAATGAAAAAAATATGGACAGTGCTTGTATTAGTAGATTCTTACTAAAACAATTTTACCTCAGTCATTTTATTACCAACCAGCATTAATCTGGTTATATTAGGCAATTTTTTTTTATTTTGGATAGAATAAGGAGGATTATAGCCTCTGTCAGTTGTTTTGCTACTTGTGTCTCATTGGGGAGAGTTCCCTTCACTTCCTCTCTCATAGCCAAAATAGGAAGTGAGAGGAAATTCTTTCAAAATGAGGGAATCCCTGGTTGTCACCAAGATCACCATAACTAGTGTCTCATTGAAATATATTTCCCTTATTCCTGTTCTGGTAACAACCCAAAATTTGGGATTTTTTTTTTTAACATTTGGTGATAACTGTACAGAGGATAAATAATGAGGGTGAAGTTTCCTTACAGGCACACATGCAGCAATAAAAACCTGACAAGTGTTCTAATCACTCTCCACTCTATCCAAAGCTAAACAAGCTTTGCCTTTATATATACTTAAAAGAAAAATAAAACTGCTAATCATTATCTGAAAACATGATGCAGTAGCCGTGTAATATAGGAAATCAAGTAAAAACTTACGTTTAGTTAAAAATAAGTTAAATAAGAGTGTACTAAATATTAGAAAAGGGGCAGCTTGTCATACTCACATTTCAGCACATGACCTCTTGCTCTATGTCCCAAACATAAGTCTAAACATTTTCTTTATGGCTAGAAAAAAAAGCTGACAAAGCTCCTGGGTTGTCTGAATTCTGCTGATCCCTCTGTGTTATCTCACTAATCTCCAAAGCAAAGATTAGTTCATTGGATTAAACTGTTCTACCACCAAGCCTTCAGTGAAACTCCCTAGAAAGCAGTGGAAGTGCTTCTCTCTTCCTATTAGAAGCTAAAAGGATTCAATAATATGCCCTCTCCTTCTTTGCATTCTCCTCTAACAAGATTGAAAAATACAGTAAATTGATAAATTACTTTTACTTGTTGCTGCACATGTACTGTATTTTGAGTATGAGATTGTGAATGTTTGGGCCAAGTGAACAGAAAAGCATTTTGTTCAAAAGAAAAGCACAATTATCTTATTTTTGTAGATGTACTACGTTAGAGAATACATTTAAATATGATTGCTAGACTACTGTTTGCACAGAAAAGTAGAAAGAAAAAGAAAAGAAAAAAAGAGAGCAGCTTAAAGCAGCACCATACATTCTTAATTTAAATGTAAAAGATGAAAAGGTTGGAGCTGTAGTTTTTTTTATATTATACAAAAACGTTTCTCTGGTGGTGTGATCTGTTCCCTGTGAGTCTCGATTCTTTAGGTCGTGTTCACACTTGAGCATTTTTCAGCTCGAATGCTCAGAAACTCTCAAAACGGAAAATCCCATTCATTCATTCAATGGCTTTTGTTCACATTTGAGCATTTTGTGGCCTGTAGCAAAAAGCCTGTTGCTCAGAAAAGCACAAGTGCTACTTTTCAGGCAGATTTGTCCTCATAGACTTGAATAAAAAATGCCTGAATAGCAAGTAATGAGCTTTTTTGAGCATTTTTTTCAAGCTTTTTTTCAGGCATATCCAGTTCAAATGGCAGCTCCCCTCCCCTTTTCTAGCATCACTCCACACCTTATAAACACATATCTTGTGCACAAAATGTAGGAGAGTCTGCTTTTCGAAGCTGAGACATCCATTGCTCTTATAAATGGCCACCCCTGCATTTATAATCCCAAAAATCCCCATTATAAGAGCCGGACAAGAACCGCCAGAACCTGGGATGAAGTGGAACGAAACTTCCTGTCCCAGTGGAACAGCTACATTGCTCCCAGATCAAGGAGAAAGGTACAGAACTTCTGTGTATAGCAGCCATGTGCTTAATTCTGTTTTTTCTATTGTATGTGCCTAGGACAAATCTACACATGTTTCTATTGGCCGCAGAAAAAAATGCCTAAAAGAAAAACGCCTGAAAAAACACCTGTAATATTTGCAAAACTGCTAAAAAAATGCTTAAAAAACGCCTGAAAATAAATGCTTGAAAAATCGCCTGAAAATGCTCAGCTTAGTGTGTATGTATCCTTAGGCTCTGCTATCTATAGAACTGTCAGAATAAAGCCAGCCATAGATGGTTTGAATCTTGGTTGGTTCAGCAGCATCTATGTGCAGGCTGATTGTACCCAAGTTGATCCATCAATCAGGGTACAACCAGAATATTGGATTTTTACATGCACTTATTGCCAGCAGCTAGCAGTAATCACTGTGTTCTCCTGGCAGGGACGTGTGCTCCCTGATTCATTGATGCTCATAAGGTTATTGAACCAAATCCTCTAGTAGCCAAAGAACCTTTTGTCACTGTTGGAAGTTGACATGAACTATAACTTTAGTTTGTGTTTCAAGCCACAGTCCCATTATCAGCCCTGCTCCCCAATACAAATCCTTGCACCCCCCAAACCTTAGTAAGCAAGCAGAGCATCTAAAGGAGCATTTAAGTATAGTCAGTGTTTACATGACAACTTCAGGTATGGCATTTGTTACACAGTTACATTGGTCCGCACTAGAATCTGATTGCATGGGTATTCACACCCATGTGATCCAATTCTGCACATCGCACTGTGTTTTGCGAACCGATTTTGAGGTGTTGTTAACATACACACCAAAGGCACATACAGAGAGAAGAGTTTGAAAAAAAAAATGTGTAAATGAGATAAATGTGTGTAAACTGTACAGTCATCATATGATCTCCTGCAATTGGTCACAGCAATCACATGGTACTGGCAGCAGGTCAATGCACTGATCTGTCATCTGCTGTGTCTGGTAGACCCACCTCAGTGTGGCCAGAGGGGCAAGAGGCGTGTTCTGAGGAGGAAGCCATATGACATCCACCCAGAACAGCGAATGTCCCACCTGGTCATCATTTTACTATAGGCTGGGTGGGAAGGTGTTAAGGAGCAGGCAGCTGCCCCATCTTTAACCACTTCCCGCCTGGCCTATGGCCAAATGGCGGCCGGCAAAACCCCTCACCTTTCCGGGTGGACGCCATATGGCATCCTTTCGGGCATGCGCAGTTTGCGTGCCTGCAGAGCCGCGCAGCGGCGCGATCTGTCACCGGCCATGTACCTCGGACGTGGCCAATGACAGATCTGAGTGCCGGCCCCGTTGCTGGTACCATGTGGCCTGCTGTGACCAATCACAGCAGGTCACATGACAGTTGTATACAATGGATGGCTTCATTCATGCCATCCATTGTATACTAGTGTGTCTAGCTGTAAATGGTCACAGCGATCACATGCACAAGCTGGGCCAATGTGATTAGCCGTGGCCAAATCACAGCTAAGCACAAAAAAAAAAAAACCCTGAGTGAATCGATGTCATTCAGGTACAGTGGAGATCGAAAGTTTGGGCACCCCAGCTAAAAATTTGTATTAATGTGCATAAAGAAGCCAAGGAAAGATGGAAAAATCTCCAAAAGACATCAAATTACAGATTAGACATTCTTGCAATATGTCAACAAAAGTTAAATTTTATTGCCATAATTTACACTTTAAAAATAACAGAAAACAAAAAAATGGCGTCTGCAAAAGTTTGGGCACCCTGCAGAATTTATAGCATGCACTGCCCCCTTTGCAAAGCTGAGACCTGCCAGTGTCATGGATTGTTCTCAATCATCGTCTGGGAAGACCAGGTGATGTCAAGCTCAAAGGTTTTAAATGCCCAGACTCATCTGACCTTGCCCCAACAATCAGCACCATGGGTTCTTCTAAGCAGTTGTCTAGAAAACTGAAACTGAAAATAGTTGACGCTCACAAAGGCTATAAGAAGATAGCAAAGCGTTTTCAGATGTCAATATCCTCTGTTCGGAATGTAATTAAGAAATGGCAGTCATCAGGAACAGTGGAAGTTAAAGCAAGATCTGAAAGACCAAGAAAAATATCAGACAGAACAGCTCGCAGGATTGTGAGAAAAACAATTCAAAACCCACGTTTGACTGCACGATCCCTCCAGAAAGATCTGGCAGACACTGGAGTTGTGGTACACTATTCCACTATAAAGAGATACTTTTACAAATATGGTCTTCATGGAAGAGTCATCAGAAGAAAACCTCTTCTACGTCCTCACCACATAAATCATCGTTTGAACTTTGCAAATGAACATATAGACAAGCCTGATGCATTCTGGAAACAAGTTCTGTGGACCGATGAGGTTAAAATGGAACTTTTTGGCCGGAATGAGCAAAGGTACGTTTGGAGAAGAAGGGGCACAGAATTTAATGAAAAGAACCTCTGTCCAACTGTTAAGCATGGGGTTGGATCAGTCATGCTTTGGGGTTGTGTTGCAGCCAGTGGCACAGGGAACATCTCACGAGTAGAAGGAAAAATGGATTCAATAAAATTTCAGCAAATTTTGGATGGTAACTTGATGCCATCTGTGAAAAAGCTGAAGTTAAAGAGAGGATGGCTTCTACAAATGGATAATGATCCTAAACACACCTCGAAATCCACGGGGGATTACATCAAGAGGCATAAACTGAAGGTTTTGCCATGGCCTTCACAATCTCCTGACCTCAACATAATTGAAAATCTATGGATAGACCTTAACCACTTGCCTACCAGGCACTTATACCCCCTTCCTTACCAGGCCAATTTTCAGCTTTCAGCGCTGCCGCACTTTGATTGACAATTGCGCGGTCATGCAACATTGTACCCATATGAAATTTTGATCATTTTTTTCTCACAAATAGAGCTTTCTTTTGGTGGTATTTAATCGCCACTGGGCGCTTTACTTTTTGCGCTATAAATTAAAAAAAGTGCAAAAAATTTGAAAAAAAAAAAAAAGTTTATTTGTTTCTTTTATAAAATTTTTCAAACAGGTATTTTTTCTCCTTCACTGATTTGCGTTGATGAGGCGGCACTGATGGGCACTGATAGGCGGCACTGATGGGCACTGATAGGCAGCACTAAAGGGCACTGATAGGCAGTACTAATGAGGTGGCACGGATAGGCGGCACTGATAGACAGCACTAATTAGGGGTCACGGATAGGCGGCACTGATATGCAGCACTGATAGGCGGCACTGATAGGTGACACTGATGATGGGTACTGATAGACGGCACTGACTGGCATCACTTCTGGGCACTGACTGGCGGCACTGACTGGCACAACCCCTGGGAACTGACTGGTGGCACTGACTGGCAGCACTGCTGGGCTGCACTGGTGGGTGGCACTGGTGGGCAGCACTGGTGGGTGGGCACAGGTGGGTGGCACTGGTGGGCACAGGTGGGTGGCACTGGTGGGTGGGCACAGGTGGGTGGCACTGCTGGGCACATGTAGGTGGCACTTCTGGGCACAGGTAGGTGGCACTGCAGAGTGGCACAGGTGGGGGCACTGCTGGGCACAGGTGGGGGCACTGCTGGGCACAGCTGGGCACAGGTGGGGGCACTGCTGGGAACGGGTGGGCGGGGCTAGTGGGCGCACTGCTGGGCGGAACTTGCGGGTGTGACTGCTGGGCACCGATCATCAGGGCACTGATCATCAGTGCCCTGATGATCGGTGCCGATCCCCGCTCTGACAACTGCCGGTTCTCGGCAGTACTTTCCTCACGATCTGACAGCGTGAGGAAAGTGCAGCCGAGAACCGGGACTTGCATTTCCCTGTGATCAGCGTGTCATTGGACACCGCTGATCACGTGGTAAAAGGCCGGTGGGATCGGCCTTTCACCACATCACGTGATCAGCTGTGTCCGTAGGACACAGCGATCACGAAGATCGCCGGGTGCGCGCCCCCTGGGGCGCGCAGGAGAGCGCGTTCTGGGAGGACGTCATATGACGTCCACTCAGAACTGGCCGGCCGCGGTGAAGCCGTCATTCGGCTATGCGCGGTCGGCAAGAAGTTAAAAGAGCAGTGCGTGACAGACAGCCCAGAAATCTCAAAGAACTGGAAGACTTTTGTAAGGAAGAATGGGCAAAGATACCTCAAACAAGAATTGAAAGACTCTTGGCTGGCTACAAAAAGCGTTTACAAGCTGTGATACTTGCCAAAGGGGGCAGTACAAGATATTAACTCTGCAGGGTGCCCAAACTTTTGCAGATGCCATTTTTTTGTTTTCTGTTATTTTGAAAGTGTAAATGATGTAAATAAAATCTAACTTTTGTTGACATATTATAAGAATGTCTAATCTGTAATTTGATGCCTTTTGGAGATTTTTCCATCTTTCCTTGGCTTCTTTATGCACATTAATACAAATTTTTAGCTGGGGTGCCCAAACTTTCGATCCCCACTGTAAATGCTTCCTTATAGCAAAGTCATTCTTTGCTATAAGCAAATTGTGTAAAAAAAAAAAATACTGATCACTTCCCCAAAGTAGTACAATGTTACTATGGTAACATTGTACTACTTTGGTCATAGTGAAATATGAAAAAAAATCTTAAAAAAAAGAAAAAAATGTAATAAAAAATTCAAAATAATACAAAAAATGATATATATTTTTTTTCATACTGTCACCAGTCAGTGTCCCTGATCACCACCATGCCAGTTATGATGACGCTGTACTGCACTGGTGACAGTATGTAAAAAAAATTTGTAAAAATAATTGTTTTAATTTTTTCATTTTCCCAAAAATTATGACAAAAAAAATACAACTTCAAAAAACTCACCATGCATCTTATGAAGTACGTTGGACTGTCTACTCTGCAAAAAGGGGTCATTTGGGGGACATCTGTACTGTTCTGACATTCTTGGACCTCAAGAAATTAGATTGGCTGTCAGTACTTCAGGATTGATCATTATTCAGATATATCCCATAGTTTGTGAACTCTATAACTTTCCTACAAACTAAAAAATACATCATAATTTGGGTTATTTTCACCAAAGACATGTAGCAGAATACATCTTGGCCTAAATTTATGAAGAACAATTATTTATTTGCAAACTTTTATAACAGAAACAAAGAAAACGTGTTTTTTTTTTCAAAATTTTTGGTCTTTTTTTATTAATTTAGCAAAAAATAAAAACCCCAGTGTTGATTAAATACCACCAAAAGAAAGCTCTAGTTGTATGAAGAAAATGATAAAGTTTTAGTTTGGGTACAATGTTGTATGACCGCGCAATTGTCATTCAAAGTGTGAGAGCGCTGAAACCTGAAAAATGGCCTGGGCAGGAAGGGGGTAAAAGTGCCCGTTATTAAAGTGGTTAACGAATGTGACAAACAAGTGCCAGCATTGAAAAAAAAAGTGTGGAGGCCCCCTCCCTATCCATACCAGGCCCTTCAGGTCCAAAATAATGCTTCTTGGGGTCCCTCTCAAAATCCAATTTTTTATTTTTAATGTCAGCATTTGTTTTGTTTACTAAGCTGTGGGGAAAAAACCCTTGAAAAGTGTAATTTCTCTTGCAGAGTAACCAGCCTTATTTTTTAAATTGTCCTACTTTTAGTCAGTTTCACACTGCTGTACCTTCTGCTTTTTTTTATTCTTGTAAAACATGTGCCTCTGGTACACATAATCTGATTCCTTTAAAAAAAATGACCTGCTTCTGGACAATCTTACACTGCTGTATTATCTGCGGTCTTTTAATTCTTAAAGAGGATTTAATAGAAATCTGGCAGTGGCAAGATAGATGTGCATAATGGAGAACATGGACAGCCTCAGTGAACTACAAGCCCATTTCTATTCACTGCCCAGTACAGCTTGCTAAAAAATTAAAAAAAAAGCAAAAGGAGAAAAAAATATGGGTCGCTGCTAAAACCACCTGCAAAAAGCCTTTTTTTGAACCTGAAAGGAATCAGACTGGGGTGCTGCTGTTGTACATCATTCAAGTTGACTGTAAAAGAAAAACATCAATTCCACATACAAATATGCACTGCCACAAAATGCTGTCTTTCTGTCTGTTCACAAAAATCTTACTATTTTATAACACCACCACACACAGCTTTAGGGTATTCCCTAAGCATGTAATTTAAAGGATTAGCGTATTTTGTGTTGTCCTTGAAGTCCCATGAAAAGGGACTTTCAGTGTAGGTTTTTTAACGTAACTAATCCAATAGATTAATGGGGTGCTCTGAAAACTTTGCAAAATTTGAGCTTTGAGCAAAATTTGTAATATTGATCACAAACCATACCCAGGCTCATTATCTCATCCCTAATACGTGCTAAGATTTTATTTATCCATGGCTGGTGACCATGACAACACTTTTAAAGAAACATTTATAACTTGTTTTCAAATATACTAGACTATTTTATAAATTTGGAAAATGAGGTATTTATTTTATTTATGTTTATTAATAATCAATTAATAATAATTAACAAAAAAGCTAAATTATTTCCTTTCAAAATATGTAAATGTATCATTACTAAAGGATAATGTGGGAATATTTTCATCCAGGGAACTAATTTTACTGTTTTTGGGGGAGTCAGCAAGAAACTTTTCTTCCTCCTGTGTGGCAATATTAGCATTAGCTGCCCGGAGGTTTTAGTTTGCTTTCCTCTGGATCAAAGCAGCAAGAGTCTTACTGCGTAACTGTGAAAACAAGTGCTGCTATCCATAACAAACCAATGAGGACAAATTACTGCACAGTTGGTTTTATTTGGGTAAAGGAATTCAGGAATTACAATTTACAAGTAGCTGTAATGGGAAATGTAGGGTGGCATCTGATAAGCTACTCAATATTTTCAACTCCCTCATACTTTGTGGCTAATGTCACAAGTGAATAACATTTCAATTGATCTTGTCTTCATAGAATATGGGTGACACATTTGTCCAGTTCAAACTTATGCCTCCTGTCATGCAAAAGGAAAATGAGTTAGGAAAAACAAACAATAAAACATAAGCACAATTTTTTGGCATTACATGAGAATTTAAGTATCAATTTTGTATTTAAATTGCATACTCATATACTGAATGTCTGTTGTGTAATGCAAATGTGAAACAAAACAACTTTACTTAACAGGTTAGTGGGGCAGGAGTACAAGGTGATGGTGATTAGGTAACAGGAACAGCTATAGGTGGAGATGACAGTGTTGGTGGAGGTAATGAATGTAAAGTATGTTTCTTAGAAGTTATTGGTGAAGCTAAAATGTGATTGGTGACTAGAAATACGATTGGGATCAATGTGAGGGGGAGTTTGGCAAACACATCAAAAAATCTACAAATTGTGAACTTTAATGCTAATCCCTTCAAAGTCTTGAGAATGAGAATCTTGAAATTAATTATCTCTACTTTTAAAGCTAATAGGCAAGGTACTGTCAAACAAAGGTCATAGGAGCCCGGCCACTGCTGGGGGTACATGTACCAATGAAAAAATATATTTAAAAATTTCACTGCATAGGGCTTAACCTCCCTGGCGGTATTCCTGAGTGTAGCTCGGGGTAAAGTTTCAGTACCACAAGCGGTAACCCCGAGCTACACTCGGGCATACCATGCAGCATTGCTCTGGGATCTGTTCTTCTCTTACCTTATCCTGTGCTCCCACAATCTCCCTCCTGCAGTGTCCCCTGTAATGTCCTCCAGCGGATGCCGGCATCCGTTTTCTGGGTTCTGTCCCCTGCAATGTCGGGACGTACGGGGACCGGTACCGGCGAGAAATTTGAAAGTGACAAAAAGTGACATTCACTAAATTCACTAAAATAACATAGTAAAACATTACTGTATCAAACCATTTCACATACATTTTGTCCCTAGTGCTTTGTCCTGTGCCCTGCCTACATTTTTACTGTTCTTTCTGCCTGGAAACTGAGAAACGTCCATGGCGTCCAAAAAGCGTCCCTTTAGGTCAAAATCAGTTTTAGACCAGCTAGAGAACAGCGATAGTAAATTAGAACCACTTGCAGAATTGAGTGATAATGATTCGTGGGGAAATTCTTCATCAGACACTGAAAACGATTTTGCGACTTTGCTTAGTAATGTGCGAACTTGGCGCTATATTTAAAATTTCAGTGCTTTTGGTTTGATCATATTATTGAATTACATTTATTATTATTATATTATTATTTTTTATGATTATTTATTAAATTATAATTTATGATTTCGTGTTTCAAATTGTAACATACCCGGGATGTTTACTAGACTCTTGTTTGGACAGATTTCAGTGAGTTATTCCTAAAAATTACAGGCCTACAATAAAAAAAAATACATATTTCCGTGCAAAAAAAGTACCGCTTTGAGCACAGAAATATGGACATAATCAGACCGCTAGGGAGGTTAAAGGTGTTGTAAAATCCAGACATGAATAATAAACAAATCATGTCATTCTATAGTGTGTAGCAGCCTAAATCCAAAGCACCAAGTGAAGTGTCCCTCTGATTTTTCTACTCTCTACTATCTGCATGAGTCACATTTGACAGTTTTTTCTGCCACAGCAAGTGACTTATAGCCTTAGCTCTGTATATATCTCTATGCGTTTGTAAACTTGTGTAGAGAGATGTGTGTTCCCTTTTCATCTATGTACCCTATGCTCCACACACACACACACACCTGCTGCTAGAGCTGAGAATCAATCTTTTTACAGTGTTTTACAATAGAGACTATAGAGGATTGAGTGCTACAGATAAATAGGTACAACTTATGTAGGAGGATTTGTTTATTCTCTGTGTATCACCTGAGGCTAGTCACTTTACTAGGTACTGTATCTGTAATGGTTTACGACCACTTTAAAGTGAAAGATTAAAAATGCACAATGAATTTAAATACCATAATTGCAGCTTGGCTCCCATCCCTATTGGTGACAATGACAGCGGTGATGAGTCAGAGGCTCCTTCTGCTCTCAGCCTGTGGGAGTGGGGAGAGGGGGGAAGAGCTTCTGCAGTGGTAAATCAAGGTCGAGCTTAGGTAACTATTTAGGGGGGCTGTGGGGAAGCTAATATTAAAAGGTTTTTTACCTTAATGGTAAGAGTGCATTAAGGTAAAAAATCTTTCACCTTTACAACGACTTTAAGAATGGATAGAGAAAGTTTCATTTTAGCCAGGCCATTCTGAAGGACAACAGGCAACAGTCTGGTGAGACGTCTTGGGAGACTAAGATACCTGGACTGCTAAACATCACATAGGAAAGGAAATCATTTGGTAAGAAGTGCATCTTCTAAAGCAGACTAAACCAATTCAGGCCACCAGTCTACTGTGCAGATGAAATAATCCATAGGCCCATCAGTTATGTTGTTTACAGGATAACCAATGTCAATCCTGTCTGGTTACTATATTTTTTATTGCAGAGGAGTTTATCAGGTGCATCTTACCAAACTAAAGCAGTAGGCCAGAAGTGAAGCCAAGTGTAGTTAAGTCATCCTTTCAAAAATCCCATATATTTGCCAATTATTGTTTAAACATGCCATCTTTAACGAAGTTCTGATGTCACTATACAAATTACACTAGAAATGAATCTACCAAATCTGTTCTTTGCACATACAAAAACACTGTTTTATTTCCAGTATTTTATTGAAAGGGTTTCAGACATAGTAGAGAAGGTGCATGTATGAGTATTAGTACAACAGTGCAGTCAAGAACAGTAACATAAACAGAGCAAATCCAGTTCAAGCAAGCTGTGGTCAACATATACTGTATATAGAGATCCACAGCAAAACAAGACTGAGCAAGAGAAGCATCTATCATTAAAAATATAGAGATCAAAGGCTAAAACTGCCCAAACACGTAATACAACGTAATGTCATGTTGTCATGGTATCAAACATTCAGGGAGATTTACTAAAGCCGGAGTGTGCAAAAAGGTGGTGCAGCTCTGTATAGAGACCAATCAACATCCAGGTTTTATTGTCAAAGCTTAATTTAACAAGTTAGTAGATAATTAGCTACCATGCACAGCTGCACCAGGTTCTGAGTGCTCCAGTTTTAGTAAATCTCCCCCAGTATGTCTACAATATATCTTAAAGGGAGGGGAAAGGTAAAATATAGTAATTCAATACAAAACTCTGATTGCCAGAAATTGGGGCACCATGACATACTATATATGAGTCAAGTCTGCCTACTCATACAAGGGCCCAAGAACTTGCAACCAATATAACTTTAGAAAAGATACAAGAAGAAGAAAAGAAAAGAAGAAGAGAGTAAGAGAAAAGGTAAAAGGAAAAAAAGCAGATTCTAGCCACCATACCCCCAGGGCACCAAAACTCACACAGGAGATTGAAGATGTCCAGGAGTTCCAGACTTTTACAAAACTGGTTTGTTTATCTCGTAGGATACTTGCTAGCTTTTTGTGGAGCATATTCAAGGATATTTTGTGTTTGGCCAACGCAAAATTAATAGTTGAGGATTTTCACACTAGCACTATTGTTATTTTAGTGGCCAAGAAAGGTTCTAGTATGCCTGGGGAGTTTGTCTGAAAGGTCATTAAATAGCGCTGTCTTAACAATTTTAAGGTATATTAACTCCAGTTACTGAATAGAGAAGGTTGAATATACTGATCCAAAATCTCTGGACCTTTGGATTAGGACCACCAGACATGAAACATTTTTAACTTCTGCCTACACCACCGATAGTAGAAGGAAGAGGCATCGGTGTAGATTTTAGTTAACCTGGACAGGGCTAGGTACCAGGAGGGATAACACTTTATTGTTTGCTTCCACCAATGTGGAATTAAGAATTCCTCTGTGCACCATAGTCATCCATCAGGGCCACTCCTACTCCTCTATTACTTCCCCAAAGTCTGCCTCTCAGGCTATCTGATAGAAAAGGTTTCTGGCGGGGCCAGAAATTAAGGAATACAGTTCCAAAACTGCATCCCCTTGCTCCAGGACCCCTCAGATATTTGTTCATGTAAAATGTCCTCAAGGATATGTCACCCATGTCCTGATGAGCATCTGTAAATAATGGGAAATTTGGCAGAGATGAAATGTTTCCCAAGGAGGCATTTCCTTGATCCATCAAGTGGATTGTTGAGGAGTATGACCCAGAGAGAAATGTGGGTTATCAAAGAGGGGACCACTGGAGTATGAGGTGCCCCAGAGGAAAATGGCTCAAAATGGCTTTGCACTCCCTGGGAAAGAGCCATACAATAAGGTTGATTGGGTGTAGAGTGCTCAATTGTGCCTCTAGCCTAACCCAGTCTGGTATAATTTGTAGAAAATATTTGGTAGAGTTGGACTAATTGAGCGGCTCCATTTTATTTAAAAAAATTTTGAATCTTCCAGACCCCCTCATTATTTAGAGACATATAGTGTAAAGCAAGCAGCCCTACAGCCTCCCAAGGTCCAGATAAATTTAAAGATCATCGACTGAAATGTCTTCAAGTATGTGGACAGCGCTGGATTTGGTAAGGAGCACAGATAATACAAAGTCCTGGGGAGAACAGTCATCTTTATTGCCACTATCCTACCCATCCAAGAAAGAGTATGATTATACCAATTTTTTATTTAGATTCAATGTATGAATAAAGAGGAATGTAGTTAGCCTGATATAGCAATGAGATGTCAGAGGTAAGCTTCACACCAAAATAGGGGAGTGAATGATTGCACCATTTGAAAGAAAAAGATGTCCTGATGGACGGTTGACACAGGACGGTTGATATCTAATGCCTCCAGTTCAGTCTAAATAAATCTCAACCCCAAGATGAAACCAAAGCTATAGAAGGTTTTGAGTAGTTTAGGTAGGGTCATTATCAGATCTGTGATGAATAACAGAAGATAATCAGCAAATAAAGTGCATTTATGAGTACTTCCACCACTGGGGAGACCATGAATGTATGGTTTAGATCTAATGGCTATGGTCAATGTCTACATAGCTATAGCAAATGATTGGGTTGTAAGAGGGCATCCTTGCCTAGTGCATGTCCGAATATGTATTAAATCCAACTTGTTACCATATGCAACAATATCGGCAGAGGGATTCGAGTACAGAATGCCCTGGTGTGCAAGAACTTTAAATGCAAAGTTCCACTTCCATAAGATATTGAAAGAGGAAGGGCCATGACAGAGACTCAAAGGCCTTATGTAGGTTCAGTGACAATAACATTCCCTGTCTAGTTCCCAGTCCATCCAGGTTGAAACATAACAAATATATAAGGTCTATTGTCCTACATATCTGGTCTGCAGCCTGGCATCTGGGAACAAATTTATTGAACCAGTTAGCATAAATTTTCATCAGTAATTTCAAGTCATTGTTAATTAGCTATATTGGATGATAATTATCCACATCGCTAGGATCCCTGTCTATCTTAGGTATCAGACAAATGTGGGCTCTGTTTGAGTCTACATCTAATGGTGTCCCATTGAGCAGTAAAGAAACTCAATAAGAGTGGCGCTAATAGGGGGATCAAATTTTTTATAATGGCTGAGTAGCCACTGGGGCCCAGAATTTAGATGTATTAGCTTGTTTAATTATTGCCAACACCTCTTCCATGGTAATATCCCCATCCATCAATTCCCAATGAGACGCCAAGATAAGGTACTGGATAAGGTACTACAACATTACTGGAGGTACAGCTGTATGATCCGGAGATATTGAAGATCCCTTTTGAGTGTCTGACGCTTTTTGATGGTTGATTTGGTACCTTACTACCTGGATTTTTGTACCTTGTCCAATGCAGAAAATGTAGCAAAGGATCTTATGTTGGCGAAACAGGACAGAAGTTGCAAACAAGGATGAATTTGCACAGACATACCATCAAGGAACATAAAGAAGATGCCTTTTTCACACTTGTGGGACACTATTTCACACAACCAGACCACACAATGGGAAACCTCAATATTTTAGTTCTTAAAGGAAATTTCAAATCCATTCAGGAAAGAAAAACCTTTGAACTAAGAATGATAATTCTATTTGACACAAGAGATAACGGCCTTAATTTGGACATGGGATTCCTCAATCATTATCTAACAGATTTATGACTATCACCTCAAGCATGACTCCCTCTGTGATGTGAGTGTTGTCCCCCCCCCCCCCCCTCCAGTCTGTGCTTTTGCTGTGTCTTATCTTTAGCCTTTTTTTTTTCTCATCCCCCACATCTTTTCTAACATTCTGCTAAAACTTTGTGAGTAGTACTGTTTGGACCTTGAAGAAGGGGACATACCCCGAAAGCTTGTCCTCAAAATTGTATGTTAGTGCAAATAAAAAAAGTATCACGGACAGTACTCAATTGTTTCATTTTTTTCTGAAAATATTAATATTTGTAAGAAGTTCTCCCTGAAGGTAATAACAGTGAAGGAGATGTAATTTCTACTAAAGAAAAACTGAAAACTTTACTTGGTTTAAATTTGTACAGTATATAGATTATGACAATTATTTGTTGATCTCTAAAAACTTATAGATTTACCTAGAACCTGTTTTTTTATACCTGTAATATGTTTTCATTGACATTTAAGGTCTCATGCATACTGGCATTTAGCCTTGATGCATGAGGCTCTGGAGTTTAGGTATGGGTGGAAAATATAGGAACACTGTGCAGCCTCATTGTCAGAGTCTGTCAGAGTCTGTAAAACTGAGGCTGGAAGGTGCTGTGGCTGGATAGGAATGGACAGTGCACCAAGCAACATTTAAATTTAGTGCAGTATATGTCCAAGGATGAATGGCCAGAACTAAGGCTGACTGAGTTCTGAGCATTCATCCCTGGTTGCATACAGTGCTAAATGCAAACATAGGAATTAGATGTTTGGAAGCTTAATATGTGTTTGATGTACAACTTTTTGTGCATGTAGTATTGCTAGTCCTTTGTAGTAGAAATTGCTTAATAATATACCCTTAAAAAAGCATAAAGAGCTTTTATTCCAAGTAACACAATACCAAAATAAAGCAAGAAAGAGGCGCATATGCTACTGTTCCTTTGCCTGTCACATGGGGCTTGCCAATATTCCCTGATCCCCATTAGGGATACCCTATAAACCCATGAGGTATTTACTACAAGCTTTTTTTACACTCAGTTTTTTTTTCTTTCAAATTGTATATTGATGGCTGCAAACGCCCTTCACCATCTGATTGTTGCCTCCATGCTCCCTCACTAAAATCATGGGCTTGCCCACAGGGTCTCAAGCTGCCTGTGCAGCTCAGGTTTATTGCTAATTATTTTGATCTTTTTTTCTTTGTGTCCTTAAATAGACCAGACTTGTAGTTTTAGTGTTGAGACTCATTGATAATCGTTGGTTCCAGTTTCTCTGTTGTTTTTTCTATTTTCTAGCCTTTTCATACATATTTGTGTTTCTGTTCCTTAATACATGGCTACTTATTGCCGAAAATCCATTTTTATGTCAATACGAATTCTGTCTTATAATATCAAAGGTTACAACTTGATTAGGAAGAGATGGTTGGCACTGAAGGAGTTTAAATCTTCAGGGGTAGATGTTATTTTGTACAGGACATTCTCAGATAGGTACAATCCTAAAATTTGCATTTAAAAATTATCCTACCTCGTATTTGGCCTCTGACCCCACTGGGAAAGCAGGCATCACCGTATTGATTAAATGAACCTGCCCCTTAAGAATAACATCCTCCTTCATTGACCCCCATGGGCATCATATTTTGTTGCAATATACATATGCAAACACCCATATACTGTATCTCTGTTGAATGTCTATGAACCCAATTCTGAAGTGCAATTTTTGTCTCTTGGATAAATTGCAATCCTCATTCCATCCTTTCCTGGTAACCAAAGGGAGTTTTAATATAGTTATGCCTCTGACTAAAGCTAGAAAGGTATTGGAGGGGATTTACTAAAACTGGTGCACTTAGAATCTGGTGCAGCTGTGCATGGTAGCCAATCAGCTTTAAACTTCAGCTTGTTTAATTAAGCCTTGGCAATAAAACCTGGAAACTGATTGGTTTCTATGCAGAGTTGCACCAGATTTTGCACTCTCCATCTTTAGTAAATAACCTCCACTGTTTCATACTACAGTACCCAAACAAATTACTAATTTATCAACCTCCTTCTGGAAAATTATTAGAGCACATCGCCTATTTGATGCTTGAAAGATCAAGCACCCCCTCCATAAACAATTTTCTTTTTACTCCAATCCTCACAAAGTGTACTCTAGATTAGATCCCTTTTTTACACCTGTTCCTTTAATTACCAACTTAACAGGAGCTGAAATTAACCCCATCACATTGTCTGATCATTCTTTAGTCCACCTTTGTACTCTTCAGCTCCATCACTAAGACCTGCCACTGGTATTTGAATGAACATCTTATATAAAGTGAAAATACTGTATTTGTAGGCAATGAGATTAAGATCTGGTTGAGTTCTTCCAGTTCAACGTAGGCTCTGTACAACAGCCCTCTATCCTTTAGGAATCTCAAAAGTCCTTTTTAGAGGCCAATGCATTTCAACAGGCCCTCGGTTGAAACTAAACACTAACCAGGTCAAAATCTCTCTTTTACACAAGCTACACTTGCCAAAGCCTGTTTTGCTGCAGGAAAGAGAAAGGTTTGGAGGCAATGTTGAGTTTTGGTGCTGCCAGCTGGCTTTAGGTTTAACAGCCCTTCTAATGGCCATTTATCTTCTTACCTAGAAAAACTTACATCATTATATATTATATACTTAAATCAGAACCATTTCATTTTCAAGCACTTCAACCAAATGTGCATGAGGTTTCTGAGTAGATAACATCCCCTAAAACAGTGATCAGAGGTTGCTGCACCAAACTTCACCAAGCATTAAGAGGTTATGTACCATCTCATTAATAGTTTGTAATTAGATTTGATTGCAGCCACATTAATTGAAGAATATGCAGTATTTTTCCAAGTTTATTTCCAGCCTCATAGGTCCAATAAATTTTCCCAATTTGTAACTTGTTTATGTGGTTGTGGAGTGTGGTTCTCAGAATGGAAGTATAGATTGTCGTAATGATGCCCCTAGTTACAGGGTTGCATAAACATGTAGTCTCAAAAGGAGTAAGGGTATAAAGCAAAGATGAAGACCCAGTTATACATGCTACAAAGTTCCTAATCTGAGGATATCTAAAAAAATTCCTGTGAGTTTGCTTGATTGCTGGGAAGATTAAGATTCCCATTGTGGAAATTAAGTTATATATGCATGTCCTTAGAGTTCCACCTTGAAAAAGAGTAGGTTTTAAGTATCCAGGAGGAAACATGGGATTATACACTATAGAAGCCAAGGAGTATAGGAAGACGTGAGTTTGCCAGAATAAATTATATTATCCCATATCTGTAGAGAGTGTTTAATAACTAGTTATGCATTGCTTTTTGGAAAGATGGGGGGACCCATAACAAAGTTTCAATAGAAATGGGATCAATAAAAGAGGCATTCAAAGGCAACCGAAAACGGGGATCAGAAGTACTATTGTATGCTGTGAATTGATGTGTGATATTACAAGGCTTCCACAAATTTTAAGTTGAAACATAGTATGTGGATTAACTCAAGGTTTGCCATCACTTCAAATACAAGAGAGGATTTGATTATGCACTACACTTAATGTATGGGGAGGTACATGCACAGAAAGCATGCAGAAGAAATAAAGTAGTTTAGGAGGGTAGGTCATGTTGACCTCTACTATTCATCCTATCCATGATATTTGATATTTCTTCCATGATTCTAGAAGAAGACACAATTGGTGAAGAATACCAGGATAATTGGACAAATAAAGGCTTTGTAGGTGTGGGTAAAATTATAAGTAAAGAATGGAAACCTGTTCCCAAGAGAAAGAAATGGACAATTTAAGTGTGATCTACGTGTCATGTGGAATATTAATGTTATGGGCTTTAGACTTATTTTTATTGACTGTGAGGTCAGAGATTTGTTGACACTGATAACAATTTTCCAGAAAATTTGGGAAAGCAGTCAATGAGTTTGTTATAAATAAGAGAGTATCATAAGCAAAGAGAAAGCTCTAGACTCTTGATGTTTCCGTTATTTTTGCTTATTTCTCTCCTCTCCTTGAAAAGAGGAGAGCAAATGCCTGTGTGGTGTATGTAGGCTCTGGGTGTATCACATAAGGAGGCAACCTATTTGTGAAAATTCTGGATAAACCCCCATTTTTTTAACATCAAGAGGTAATAGTATTGACTGACATCTACATTTTACAAAGTGAATTACTTGTAAGGTCCTTTGAACACTGGCTTGCTGTTTTGGAATAAAACCCACCTGGTCTTCATGTATTATGGTATTAATGACATTGCTTAAGCGTGTTGCTAGATTCTTTGCTAATAATTTGGCATCCAGGTTCAATAATGAAATTAGATTAAAATTGATGCAAGTAGTATTGTCACAATTGAGTGTTAATATCATACAGATAGTAGGTAAAGGTGTGTCAGCGCTTAGTGAACCACCTTCTAAGATATTATTATAGTTTGAAAACAAATGTGATGCCAAAATATGTGAATATTTCTGATAATAAAGGATTGTCAGAACACCTGGGCCCATTCTCCTACAACGTTTAGGAGATTATGGTGTCCTTTTATGACACAGAGAATAGCTGCGATTCAGAGGATCACAGCTATTCTCTGGTCATTCACAGTTTATAACACTCAGGAGAACATGTTCAGCTCTTCACTGGAGATCTGTGTTCTCCCTCTAGATTCTCCAGACCAGAACTGGAGAATTGGAGGGACTGCAAAATAAGCAGAGATAATTTACCTCTACTGAGTAAACTGATCTTTTACTGTAATCTCTCGAGATTATAGTAAAATCAGCCATTTTCCAGCATTTGGGAGACCGTTCCCCCTTCGTTTGGAGAACTGATCTACATATGATTCATAAACGGCATTCACAGGAGAACTGTGTTCTCCGAGAATGCCGGAGAACTGAGCAGCGATCTATTACTGCTGGTTCATAAACGGACATCTTAATAGCTAGTTTACCATCTGTAAAGAAAAGTGCTTTTCTAAAAGTTGTAGAAGGGCACTAGGTATTGAGGACAATGGTATTTCTGAAAAAAAAAATCTGTCTTAAATTTTAGGATAGGTAAGTGATGCTTGATAAAGTTTTGTAAGTTCTCAATTTTTATAAAGTTATTTGCATAATCAGTTTGATTCATATTTATATGGATCAATTGGGTGATAGAATCAAGTTTACAAGTTTATTAGCAAGCATAGTGTATGCTTTGTTATTGTAGATATAGAAGCTATTTTGGTCCATCTTAGTTGTTTTTTGGCCTTAGATGCTAAATATAAGTTTAATTGTTTTTTCATGTCAGAAAATTCTTCAAGGAAAGATTGAGAAATCATTTATTTGTGGCACAAGTGCAAAGTCCCATATTTGTTTTCCAGTTGCTTTTTTCATTACAATGTTTTTTTTAATAAGGAACACAATTTGAATAACTTTACCCCTAATTATAACCTTATTTCCACTCCATAGGATTTAAAGGGACCATTATCTGAAGTAGAATATAGTACAATATTCAGTTAGGAAATCACCTGTTTTGTGGTGTACTTTCTGATTGCCAAACTATAGTATTCCCATTGCATTAAACATGCTGAATTATTTAGCTCACTTTAAATCTTTTTTATTTGGTTGATGCCAAATATTTGTATATACTGAGATACTATATGGTATGTTATTTACAAACGTTAATTTTTTGTGTGTGCATGTAATGTGGGTATGCTTGCTGCACTGTTTTGGACTTTATTCAGAAAATGTAGAACTAACATGGAAATATTGGATAATCTATTAAGGATTTTTATTTGCCACTATATTGTGTGAGTAGGATTGAAAGGATTGACTGTAGACTTTGAAAGTTAGAGAAGATAGGTTACCTGAACCTGAACTCATGCTAATAATATGTGCTATTTCCTGAATGTACATGGAGCCCTGTAGTTATGTAGATCATAAACATCTACAGGGCTCCATGTATTATACTATTGGGCAGGGGTGTTGCTTAAATTATGAAAGCCCTGGCGCACCTTCAGGCACTGAGAGAAGCAGAATGTGTAGTATGGTACAGCAAATGTTGGGTGTGGCCAAATTGCAAAATGAGAGAGCCTTTAACCTCCCTGGCGGTATGATCATGTCAGGAATTTTGTGCTGAAAGCGGTACCATTTTTTTGCATGGAAATATGTCGTTTTTAATTGTAGGCTGTAATTTTTAGGAATAACTCACTGAAATCTATCCGAAAAGAGTCTATTAAACATTCCGGATATGATAAAACTTGAAACACGAAATCATAAATTATAATTTAATAAATAATCATAAAAAATAATAATATAATAATAATAAATTTAATTCAATAATATAATCAAACCAAAAACACTGAAATTTGAAATACAGAGGCAAATTCGCACATCGCTGAGCAAAGTCGCAAAATCGTTTTCAGTGTCTGATGACGAATTTTCCCACAAATCATTATCACTCAATTCTGCAAGTGGTTCTGATTTACTATCGCTGTTCTAAAACCGCTTTTGATGTAAAGGGACGCTTTTTGGCCGCCATGGACTTTTCTAAGTTTCCAGGCAGAAAGAACAGTCAAAATGCAGGCAGGGCACAGGACAAAGCAGTGGGGACACAATGTATGTGAAATGCAGTGAAAAAGCAATGACAGCAAAAATGTCATTTTTTAAAAATTTCAAATTTCCCGCCGGTTCCGCCGCCCGAACGTTCCGACGTCACGGGGACCGGAACACGGAAGTCAGATGCCGGCATCCGCCGGAGGAGATGGACGGGGACACTGCAGGGGACACATCGTGGGAGCGAAGGACAAGGTAAGTGCTGCAGGGACCCCCAGAGAACGCTGCATAGTAAGTCCGAGTGTAGCTCGGGGTTACTGTTCTTGGTATAGAAATTCTACCCCGAGCTACACTCGGGAACACCGCCAAGGAGGTTAACCCCTTCACGCCTAAGGGTAAAACAAATCTAAATGCCTAAGCACAATTCTGCAACGTTGACGTGTTAGTAAAACCGTACATATCGTCACAACTACTTTGTACATCCAGGTGAATTATACCTTGTTTTTTTCAGGACAAATTGGGCTTTCATTTGGTGGTAAATGGTCATGGATAGCTCCTAATTTTTTTTTATTATTAAAGGAAAACTGGGCCAAAATAGTAAAAAAAATCATTTTTTTAAATTTAACTGTGTGTTTCTTGTTACGACCATAACCTACCACCAAAGAACAACTCAAAATACATTCTCCAGTTCTTGACGATCGCAGCGATACCATATATGTGTATGTTATTTGTTGTTTGTACCCGTAGTAAAGTCCAGAAACAACAGTGCGCATTTTGTTTTTGTCTTTTTTTTTATATAAAACACACTGTCACTGACATTGACATTAACACTAACTGACACAGATACCAATTTTTTTTAAATCCTGACCTTTGACCCTGACCTTTGCCCTTGACCCTGACCTTTGACCCTGACCTTTGACCCTGACCTTGACCCAAACACTAACCCTGGTACTGAACTAGATCAAACCTTGATCTAGGTATTTTTCTTTATTTTTTCTTTTATTTTTTAATATTTATTTATCTTTTTTTTTTTTTACAAACTTTTTTTTCTCTCTCTGTGTCAGGAGTTCGAGAGATACAATGTATCTCTCTTCTCCATTCATAGAGAGAGAGAAAACAAGGGGGCCGGGCTGCACAGTGATTGATCACTGTGATAGCCAATCAGAGGCTATCACAGCGATCACGTGACCCGGAATCGGGAGTCCCGGGTCCCGATCGTTAGAACGGGACCCGGGGCTCTCAGTGACACCGCGGTCTTGGTGCTGGGAGCGCGCCGAGCGGCGCGCTCCCAGCACAAAGACAGGTACGCAAATATGTGGCCCCACGGAAAAAAGCCCAGGTCCGTGAGGCCGCATATTTGTGTTACGTCGGCGTCAAGGGGTTAAGAAGCATCTGGTTAGCTAAAACCTAAGCCCACTCACTGTATGCATGGCACACATATGCTACAATCCTTAAACCTACAAAATATGCTTTAATTACTATGCCACAGATATATAAACCTAAGAACAATCATTTTTTAAAACTGGAACTCTTCCATTACATAAGCTTTCCCATATAAATTCTATGCTAAAGAAATTCCTTAGCAACGAGCAAATGTTGAGACAAAAAGCACTTAGGGTATGTAATGCACAATAAACGTAAAGAGCACAGGGGTCAAGAGTATATAATATATTTAGAGTGCAGTGGTCAGAAGTATGTCATATACAACCCAGTGTACAGAGTGCAGTGGTCAAGAGTACATAATGCAGAGAGTGCATAGGTCAGGTGTTTGAAATATTCCAAATATTTTATAGCAGGGGTCAGAATTATGTAATGTACAGAGTGCAAAGGTCAATAGTATGTAGTGCACAGAGTACAGGGGTCACGAGTGTATAATGCACAGAATGCAGGGATCAGGAGTATGTAATGCATAGAGTGCAGGGGTCAGGGGTATCTAACACACAGGATGCAGGAGCCAGGAACATATAACATGCAAAATATTTCTTCCAGTACAAATCAAACCCAAATAAACCACCCAGTGCAAATCTCACCCCAAAATCCCCCTACAGAGATGACACAGAATAGTGTCCCTTAATTGTGTTACTTTATGCATTAGTATCAAAAAGGAGCCTAGAGGATCCACATCTGGCTCTTCTCTGTTGATTTACCTGAGGATTGACAAGTGGACAGAAGCTAGCAGCTGACAAAAAAGGCGGACCATTTTGGCCTCTAAAAATCACACATGCCTTAGTTTTCAAGAACAGCACCCTACAATGTATGGTTACCATGTGTAACCAGGTGTTGCAACGCAGGTGTGTTGAAGGTAAAATTAGTAGAGTCAAACCAATTAGTTCACGCAGAGAGAAAAACTTATAGACTAGCCCTCTGTATCTAGGCTTCGATTAGTGATAGAACTTAAAGATCAACTTAAGACACTTGAGGCTAGTTCTGTAGCAACTGCTTTGGATGAAACAGAAGTTTTATCAATACGCTAATAAAACTCATAGGATGTTGGTTAATAAACTGAAAACCCAATCAACACCTTTCGCTCCTAAATTTTTATTTAAGGCAGATGGCACCCCTACTTTCTGCCCGCAACAGATAGCTCAAGTGCTTGGAGACTTCTACTGTAAGCTTTATAACTGCTTAGCACCGAACATACACCCCCCTTTTCATAAAGATTCCTTTGACACTTTTTTCTCAACTCTCCAGCTCCCCAAATTGAAAAGGGAAGATAGGCTAGTCCTAAACGCACCCATCACTATGGAGGAATTATGTGCAGCTGTCAAGGAGCTACCAGGGGTGGACTGACCATTTGGAAACACGGGCACTGCCCGAGGGCCCGGGGTCAGTAGGGGGCCCCATGAGATGCCCCTGGTACCTTTTTCATAGGATTTTTTGAGCTTGGGCAAGGACACAGGGGCCCCATAATCCCCTATTGCCCGGGGGCCCCATGAATTGTCAGTCCACCCCTGGGAGCTACCAACGCACAAAGGACTGGGACCAGACAAGTTCTCCTACACATATTATAAATAATTCAATGTAGATATCGGTCCTGCCTTATTGAAGTTTCACTCTTTGTTAAACGGTGAAATTCCCCATTCGCAATTTCAACACTCACATATCACAGTCATTCCCAAACCAGGCGAAAACCTAATGACCCCAGCTAACTACAGACCCATAGCATTATTAAACGGATTATAATTTGTTTTACGAAAATCTTAGCAAATCCTTTGGCTCCTCTGCTTCCTAGAATCATTCATAATGATCAGGTGGGATTTGTGTTGGTGAGACAGGCAGGGGATAATATGAGGCATACAATCAATTTATTTGATGTGCTTCATGGCTCACAAACGCTGGCACTAATGTTAAGCTTAGATGCCCAGACGGCATTTGACCGGTTGGGATGGCTTTATATGTTTGAATTACTACGATATGTGGGAATACAAGGGCCTTTTTTAATGCTATCATGGTGCTGTACTCGCGGCCCACGGCTCAGGTCAAACTCCCCTATGCCACATCCAATACTTTTCCCATGCTAAACGGAACTAGACAAGGTTACCCTCTGTCCCCACTCCTATTTGTGTTATGTCTTGAACCATTAGCAGTGGCGATCAGGGCACACCCTGATATAGCAGAAGTGACTGTGAAGGGGAAGGAATACAAACTCTCACTTTTTGCAGATGACATTCTACTAAGTATAACTAAAGTGTACTTATCATTGTCTGCTTTGCATAAACTCTTACAAACCTTCAGTGATCTTTCTGGTTATAAAATAAACACTTCAAAGATGGAAGCTCTGCCCCTTAATATCCCATCCCAAGGCCTCTCACTGCTCCAACAAAATTACCCATACCACTGGTGCATGTCGGCTATTAAATACCTTGGTATCCATATTACCCCAACTTATGCTCATTTGTTTGAAGCTAACTACCCCCCCCCTGTTTTGGGAGACGTATGCCCTTCTTAATGAATGGATATCTTTCTTAGGTAGAGTAAATGGTTTAAAGATGTAAATTTTGCCAAAGCTTCTTTACCTTTTTGAGACTCTGCCAATCGCAATCCCCCGTGCTCAAATGCAAACTTTACAGAGAGCCTTTCTTAGATTTATTTGGCATGCCAGAAAACCCAGAATAGCACAGAAAGTTATTTTGTCATCTAGAAATAATGAAGGCTTAGGGGTACCAGATATTATTAAATATTATTTAGCTGCTCATCTGAGACAAGCACTATCATGGTTCACCCAGAAACCTCAAACTAGATGGAGGAGATCAAATTAAGTTATATTTATCCAATCCACACATGATCATTTCTACGCCCCTTTCATTACACACCATCTCTCTCTCCCCCCCTCCATTGCTTGAATCTATGAAATTTACCCTCAAGGTTTGGTCAACTTGTGTGAAATCTCAGCAATTATTATCCATGTGTTCTCCACTATTAAACATTTTATATATTCCAGAGCTCCCAGATAGTCTTTCCTACTCATAGATGAATCCTTGGGCATTTAATAGAATATTCCAACTCTACCATCTGGTCAGTCCTGTTTCGTGCAGAATTTGATCATTTGAGGAGATTAGGGTGTGGAAATCCACAATACCTGTGTCAGCCAGGTACACCTACTTGCAGTTTCGTCACTTCTTCCACTCCCTGAATTCATCCTTAACTCTAGATCACCTTACAGATTTCGAGAGGATAGCTATTAAGGGTCCCTCCAAGCAGCATCTTATTACCTCTCTATATAAACTTCTTCTCAATAAGGAGCCTATTGTTGAGAGGCCCCACCGTTATATAAAGAGATGGGAGGATGAACTCCAATGTTCAATTTCTTTGAAATGTTGGCAGGTGATATGAGATTCTGCTGCTAAGACCTCTCGTTGTGTTGTATATAAAGAAAATGTATATAAATTTCATGCATTGGTGCAAGACCCCTGTAGTGCTCTGTGCAATTAACCTGAATCTTTCTGATAAGTGCTGAAGATGCATGGGAGGAGTAGGTACATTGGCGCACATTTTTTGGTTTTGTCCACAGATTGCAGGTTATTGGGCTATGGTTCGAACGGTATTGTAACAAGTACTCCATGTTGTCCTGCCCCTAGACCTGTTGCATTATATTTTGGGCCTACCCTTTAGGGGTATCCCCAAACAATCTGTAAAGTTGGTAGTACATATTCTGACAGCCGCTAGAAGGGTGATACCATGATTTTGGAAATCAGCAGATGTCCCCACGCAAAATCACCTTTTAAGAGCGATATCTGAAATTAGGGAAATGGAATACCTTACAGCTCTAGTGGGTGAACATTCAATTCATTTTCACTCTATTTAGGGGCCATGGAATCACTTTCCCTTTGGTAAGCTTCCTTCCTCCCCCCCTCTCCCCCCTCCTCTTATATAGTCCAGACACTTTTTCAAGTAATATGCCTTTGACAAATTATGTAATCTAATGATGTGCAGGTTTATGTTGATTCATGTTTTTGAATTGTGCAGATTAACATGCTGTTTACTTATGTTCATATGTCTTCTGATTTTGTTTTCTTCTATGCCAATGATAGATTCCTTTCATTGCAACATTTACACATATAGTGTTATTGTTGTAACTGTGTTCTGTTATAAAAATTGGGCATCGGCCCTTAAACTATCTATCTATCTATCTATCTATCTATCCATTCAGTCGTATCCTACCATTGGCGATGGTGATGACCGTCACTCGTAAGCAACTTATTCCATGAATTCTCTTAGAAATTATTTTACAGGGTAGGTTGCCAGGTCTTTCCCCAACCCCTACCATGCAGGAGATCCTGCGTGCGGCCCTTAATAAAAATTTACAATTAAAAAAAAAAAAATTGTAGCGTCAATGATGGTGATGTCAACATAATGCACCACAGTCCTTCTACTACAAATTAAATAGGGATTACTGTTTGTTACACAAGTATAGAGAAGTATAATCAATTGAATAATATGCTAAATGCATTTCCTCTGTCCATCTGACATAAAGCTTAAAGCTGACTAGCTTATCAACTCATGATCTACACGAATTAACATAAATTCTGAGCATATCATTAACTATGGATTTTTTTAATTCCAATTTTTTATGACTCAATGGTTTAGCATAAACCATTGTTCTAATGTTCTAAACAAATGTAAATATCTAGTATTCACCAAAGTGTGGACTTCTATTTGTTAATAAGAGCATGCTGACAGCTGAACAAACTTCTGAGAAATCTGCTCCCCAAAAGAGAACGTTCTATTGCATGCATCACAGCATCACAATGAATGGTCACATGCATCTCTGTGTCTCAGTGTCATGAATGTTATACAAAAGGACATGTGGGAAAATGTAGTACTTGACATTTTTAAGTTAATTGTGTTTGTTTGAATTTTTAAAATGTAATGTAATATATCTTATTTTTCCTTTGTGTTAATAGAAAGTGCTATTTACTAGTTTCCTTAATAGTTTTGAGCTTCATTTTTATTTTTCATACTAGTAATGCCTTATCTGTCAATTGAAGTTACAAGACAAAATTAACTTAACGCATTACCCAGTGGTGATTAATATTGCATACATTAGATATCAGTTTTAAAAGTGTTATCATTTACTTCACAGGAGAACACTAGGAAGTTATTTTTTGCTATTTCTTTTATATTTTTACATTTGCCTACATAAAAGGACAAAGAATACCAGTCTGGAACTCCACTCCCTGTAACTAGAGATCTAGTGAGAATTAATCTCTCTGCTATGTTTAAATCCATCTCTATGCTGGTAAGCATTGGACTGGGTTTTTATGAGAAAAGAGCCCACAATACCATCCAATCTCCCCCAAAATCCCAATCTAAACATTCCGGCTCATTGCTAAAGAACACCAGGATCTTAATTTCATCCAGTGTTCATCAAGCTCAAACAAGCAAGTTTCAATACTCCAAGTGATTGATTTACTAAAGAAAAATAGGCTGTTCACTTTACAACCGAAGTTTTACTTTGCCAGGGAATTTTTTCCCAGAGCTTGGTGAATGTGGTAGAGTTTCACTTTACAAAGAATACCCATTCACATGTGAGAAATATAAGAAAACAGTCTTTTTTAGTGCATGTGATTAGATGATGGAAGTCAGCAGATCTTCATCGTATTCAGAAAGCTCATTGGTAAATTCCTTTGCAGCCTATTTGCCATCAGTAAATCAGCCTGTGGGTCTTCATGCAATGGAACTACAATGCCATCCTTTTCAACATTTTATTAAATAAATCTTTATAGATAGAAATTCATAGGATACCAACTGTGTCCTCTCTATCTCCATTTTTCTCTTTTTGAAAATGCTACTTACATGGTGGTCATTGTTATCCGATGAAATGAGTATGTATATTAGTAATTCTGACTCACGCTCACATTCTGCACCTAACCTGCATAATGCTTGTTTGAGGCCATAGTTACATAGTTAGTCAGGTTGACCTCTTTTCACTTACCCCACCATCCTTTTAAACAGTTAGGAACAACAGAAGTGTGAGAAGGATTGGCGATCATAAGACCAGTGTCAGAGTGGTCACATGATCGGAAGTCGGTCCCACCAACTACCAAACTGTAGCTCAGACCAAAAGCTGTTTGTGACAGCTTGGAATTTGGGGTTAGAGTGTTCAGCGATGCATATGTGTGGTGGGTGGGTGTTAAAGTCCACCCTTTTGCCACTGCATATACTGTATGTTTTAAGCAGTTCTAAAAGGGTTAAAAAATGCCCAAGTGCTTCTAGTTTCACCAATACAAAAATTGAATGAGTAAATAGAAAACCTCCATTTACAGAATCCTAAATTCACAGCTGATCCAAAGTAAGACAAAAAAACCCTTATAAAGCAAACCAATTTCTACTAAAAAAATTCTTACTGATCCCCCCAAGGCATTCCCTGATCAACAGTTTCTGTTTTTTTCACCTATTCATGTCAATATCCAGTTATATTCAGTACATTTAGGAAAGCTTCCAGTTTTTTTTAAACCACTTGACCTCCAGAACCTTTTGCCCCCTTCATGACTAGGGCATTTTTATGCTATTCAGCCCTGTGCTACTTTAACTGGCAATTGCATGCATCATACATACTAGGGAGGTACAACTGGGGGAATCAATGGTCGAGAAGGATCTGGGAGTTCTGGTAGATCACAGGTTTAATAATGGCCTGCAATGCCAAGCTGCGGTTTCTAGAGCGAGCAAAATCCTCTCTTGTATTAAAAAAGGTATAGACTCCAGAAAGTGAGATATCATTTTACTCCTGTACAAATCATTAGTAAGACCTCATCTGGAATATGCAGTTCAGTTTTGGGCACCAATTCACAAAAAGAATATTTGGGAACTGGAGAAAGCACAGAGAAGGGCAACCAAACTGACAAGAGGCATGGAGTAGCTCAGCTATGAGGAAAGATTAGAGGAACTGAATTTATTCTCTCTTGAGAAGGGGAGTGTCACAAGTTAGCTTGCAGCCTCTTGTTTGTTTGTCTTACCTCCTTGCTGTTCTTTCACTTGTGTTTCTCTGTGCTCACCTATGGGCGTCGTCTGCTATTCCCTGGGTTTTATGTGCTTTCCTTTCATCACTTCCTGGCCCGCCTCCTAGCTGGCCTGTCTATTTAAGACATGCTCAGTCTGTCTCACTTTGCCTGAGCAACGTTTGTTGTCTGAGCTCCCCTGTGGTCCTCTGAGAGTCCGTTCTAGTATATCTGTGTACTGACCCCGGCTTGTCCCTGACACTCCTCCTATATTGTCTATCTGTGTACCGACCTTGGCTTCGTTCCTGACATTGCCTGTCTTCCGCCTGTCCTGACCTCGGCTAGCCTACTGGATCTCCTGAGTCTACTCCCATCGTACTCTGCTCCTGCTAGCGGTCTCTTCTACCTCAGCTGGGTGTACCTGGGGGCCGAGACTTGGTCCCAGCCTGCTGCAAGTCCATCCCCACCACCAGGGGCCAGCTCAGTGGATTGCTTTTAAAAAGGCCTGAATTCTTTCTTGGATACACAGAATATAACTGGTTACTAACATTTATAGGTAAAGTTGATCCAGGGAATATCCAATTGCTTCTCGGGGAATCAGGAAGCCATTTTTTCCCCTACAGCAGCAAACTGGATCATGCTTTGCTGGGTTTTTTGCCTTCCTCTGGATCAACTGTGGGTGTAGGATTATAACTTTTTTTTTTTTAATGGTTGAACTGGATGGATGTGACGGGAGTAACTTTTGGGGGTGGGGGGCCCCTGTATCAGCTCCGCATATTCCTCTTATGTGTAAGGAACCCTGTGCCTGTAGGGGTACAGGGTCAATTGGTCTAATATTGGTGTGGGGATTGTTCATTGTTCTCTGCCATGCGGCTGCATCCCAGTGTTCTAGCAAACTATTATGGTATGTAATGTTTGTGTAATGGTGTGGGGGTTGTTTATTGTTTACTGCCATGTGGTCCCATTGTTCTATTATGTGTTTGTGTATTGACTTGGTGGGGGGGTGTTTTCAGCAGCCCTCCTGATGGGACTGTCTGTTGGGATGTGTTTCTGGTTGCTAGATTTGGTTTGCCCTGCCCTGTGTCCTTATGCAGGGAGGTGGGTTGATTCCTTGAATGTTTATATCTTGTGTCTGTGGTAAAATAAAGCAGTTGACTTCCTGTCTTAAGAAGAGTCTGGTGTTGTCTTATTTCCTGTATGGTCAGGGGGGTGTCTGGGAATCTGTGTTCGGACAGGGAAGCGAGAGTCTAACGGAAATACCCTAGCGCAGACAGGGTCCGGTTCCGTTACAATGGACTTTTGTCTTTTTTCAGACAGACTAACTATATAACTATGTAATTGCTTGGTCATGCAACACTGTATGTAAATACAATTTATATCATTTTTTTCACACAAATAGAACTTTCTGGTATTTCATCACCACTGTTTTTCTTTATTTTTTTATATATAAAAAAAAGATTAACATTTTTATTTTTTTTTAAATTATACTTTCTGTTATAATACATTAGTATACATTAAGTATAATTGAAAAAAAAAAAATATTCTGCTACATGTTTTTGGTAAAAAACCCCAATAAGTGTATATTAATTGGTTTGCACAAAAGGTATAGAGTCTACAAACTATGGTATTTGTAAATTGATCAATTCTGATGTACTGACGTCTATCCCATTTCTTGAGTCCCTAAAATACCAGGACAGTACAACAAATGCCCCCAAAATGGCACATTTTTGGAAAGTACACAGTCTGAGGTATTTAGTAAGAAGCATGACACAATTTTTAAGGGAAGAATTGGAGGCGTCAGCTAAGTGCAGTATGTGTGTAAAGATGGTTTATTAAAAGCCATTAAAAACACTCACAAGATAGCTAAAAACTTCAGACTGATCAGATAGTTGGTCCTTAGCTCGCTCCTTTAGCATGGTCCGCCACTGTCATCTAGGTTGGAAGATGGGAGAATGGAGCCGGGACGCCCTGTGAACATCAGGAAGTGCACCGGATTTTTCTGTGCACTGTTATTGCTTATACAGTGATGATCACTGTATAGGCAATAGTTTTATTTGTCATGAATACAGCTTTCTTATGGTTGTGATCTGTGATTGGCTACAGCTAATGACATGGTACCCAAGTATCATGTGATTGCTGTGGGCCAATCACAGATCACAACAGTAAGCATCCTGTTCATGAATGGAAATTGATTTATAACAGGTTGTTTACATTGTTATCATGTGATCTCTATGACCAATCATAACAATCACATGATACCCGGTTACCGGTAACATCGGTCACAGGAGGGGTGCTCTGCATGCTCCTAACCTAGAGCAGTTTGGATCACCTACTGTATATATACATGACTATGCCTTCTGCTGTTGCCTTGCTGCAGTAAATGTACTGTGGTGGGGCAGCAAGTGGTTAATGCAATAAACAGAGCTGTTCAGAACTAGATTAGAGTGTATTCCACATTTTCACAGAATAGAACTAGAACTAGAGTGTATTCCACATTTTTACAGCACTTACTGTGAAAAAGCCTTTCCATATGTGGAGGTTAAACATATTTTCCTCCAGATTTAAAAATCATTGGCCAGGACCAGCTGATGAACTGCTCCTGTAGTGAATGACAGGAGGGCCAGTGGGGGGCGCATGAATGATCACATCCTGAGTAGATCACGACGTACAAGTATGTCGCTTTGCCCAGAAAATTCTTTTTAACTACTTGCCAAAGTATTGCGAGTGGGTGGCAAGTAGTTAAATAAATATTGTTTTTTTTTCACTTTTTCTTTTACTACATACCATCATCAGTGCAGTACAGTGTCATGATATGCAAAAAACAAAAAGAGAGGAAGAAAAAAGGCTGCACACCTAAAAGGCTAACCTCAAAAGAAATGTATTATGCACCATAAACAGTAATAGGCCATCACAGACATGATAATCCTGCATGACAGAGGACTCTACCCCCGAGATATTAAGAGGGAACCCTCAAGGATGGTCCAAGGATAGAGTCGGTCCACTGGAACTAAACTGACCCAACCCTCCAACACCCAACCCCTGACACAATCCACCCCGCCAACCCTATCAACCTCCCACAAGGACCCACAAGAAACCCCTCCCCTAGATGGAGGACCCTCACATCCCACCACCCCCCTCACAAAGGAGAGAGAGGAGCTGCGGGAGATAATACCAGCCCACTGACACCCTCAACCCCCCAACACCCACTATATGGAGATTAAGCCTACTGCACACACCGGAAGCTCCTGGAAGTGCCAACCATACAGATATATAACACAGCTAAACAACAGACATCAATGCATAAACATATAGCATAAGTATATATAGCAATATGCAAAGGCCAGCGTGGCCATGGCTGCTGGCCAAAGAGAATAACAAGGTATAAAGTCACTGTAGAGGGCAAAAGCCTCTAAGTCCATGCAATACATGGTATAAATAACCTCTTGTGTGACCAGAGCCAGATGAATGGAGGCAGTAATGAAAGTAATACATGCAAAAGCTGTGAGAAAATGGATGACACTGGTGCAGCCTTCTGAAATCAATCAGGTAATAACCAGAGAAGGTATGACAGCCATGGAGTGAGGATGGTCAGCTGGTAACTGTGAGTTCAGTACAATAGTACACGGTAGCCAGCCTATGTGGTAGAGGATATTAAAGGAGTAAATCAGCAACATGAACGTGTATGACCAGTCCAGCCTGTGATCTGCACAGCTGATATGACTAAGGCAGCATCACAAATCTCTAGTACTCACAGTCCAATCGGACCCCTGGCTCCTGTGATGATAAAGGCTGAAATAACAGTAGAACCTCCAAGCCCAGCAAAAATTCTGCCTGCACTCCCGTGGATGGCGGCCAGTCCTCAAGTTCAAGCCTAGCAACCGGCTTAAGAATGGATGTAGGGCTGTGAAAGGTCCAGGTATGCACAACATATTTCTACCAGCATAGCTCTGAAGTAGTCCCCGAAGTGGGCGGGACAAAACACGTCAGTTGACATGTGCCCCCCCTCTCTCTGACATTCACAAGCTATCTCCACATGCTGTGGTGCGTACCTGGACTTTTCCAGTAGAAAGTAAGGGTCCCAACACTGAACCTTGGGGTACACCACTGACAACCCTAGACAATTCAGAGTATGAATTATTAACCACTACTCTTTGAATATGATCTTTTAGCCAGTTTTCTATTCATTTACATACGGATTATTCCAAGCCTTTAGACTTTACCTTACACATTAGCCGTATGTGGGGAACTGTGTCAAATGCTTTTATAAAATCCAAGTATACCACGTCCATCACCACCCCTCTGTCCAAGGTTTTGCTCACCTACTCATAAAAAGAAATCAGATTTGTTTGACAACTTCTGTCTTTTATGAATCCATGCTGTCTGTTGCTTAAAATATTTTTTTCCAGCAAGAACTCACCTATGTGGTCTTTTATTAAACTCTCCAGTATCTTCCCAACTATAGAAGTTAAACTAACAGGTCTATAATTACTTGGTAAAGATTTTGATCCCTTTTTAAATATTGGCACCCCATTGGCCTTATGCCAATCCAGTGGTACTATGCCAGTCATTAAAGTGTCCCTAAAAATAGAAACAATGGCTTTGAAATAACAGAATTCTTTAAGGACCCGTGGGTGTATGCCATCCGGTCCAGGTGCTTTATTCACCTTTATTCTGTCTAAATATTTTTGGATGATATCAATTGTGACCAATGTGGCTCATCTGGAGCTGTGTCAATACCATGCCCATTATTGACAACAGCTCCCCCATGCTTCTTTGTATACACAGAGATGAAGAAGGTATTTAATACATTTTTTAGGCCTTCATTTCCTTTTTGCATATTCTGTTATATGCTTTGTAGTGTTTAAACAATGATAGCATTCCTTCATTTTTATATTTAATAAAAGATCTTTTCTTATTATCTATAGCTTTTTTTTAACTTTGACTGTAAGCAACATAGGTTTGATTTTTAGCCTTTTACATACAGTAAGTGTGTTCACATACAGTCTTTTTTATTTTTCCTGTATGTGCTCACTGTTTACAGCTAACAATAAACGAAATCATGTGTACTCTCCAGCGTTCCAGGAAATAAATTGCCAAAAGGTGGCCAAGGGAACCAGGACAGGAGTGACCTACAGATAATGCTTCAGGGATGCAGCCCTCCTCAGATGGGGTAAATCAACCACTGGGAGAAGAGCAGACAGGTGGTGTAAACACCTAGTGCATAATCCAAGATTTATTCAAAGGTGTAAAAGACAAAAACATACTTACAGATATAGCATGTATAAAAAGCTTTGCATAATGGAGATGGTCACAACAATGGGCAAGATGTTCTGACTGACAGTGTGGTCAGGTGGCCGACGCATTTCGAGGACAAGACCCTTTTCTTAGAGCCACTGCAGTAGCTCTAAGGAAAGGGACTAATTCCGAAACGTGTCAGACACCTGACCACACTGACAGAACACTTTGCCCATTTTTGCGACCATCTCCATTATGCAAAGCTTTTTTTACATGCTAGGTCTGTGAGTATGTTTTTGTCTATTACACCTTTGAATAAATCTTGGATAATGCACTAGGTGTTTGCGCCCCCTGTCTGCTCTCTTCCCAATAAATTAAATCATGTTATGGTCACTGCTCTGTATGAATACTGATCTATAGATTTCCTCCCATGCATTTCATGTGCGGTTAAATTGTTGCAATCGGTCAGGTTTGTAATGCATAATGGACTAAAAAATGTAGCTCAAAAACGTAATCCACCTGATCTATCCAGTCTTTCATCAAAGGCACGGCGGGTGTTCACCTTATTTGGGGGATCAATCTGCATGTTGCATTAATAAGGTTCCTATGTAAGTGTTTGAGAGTAAAGGGGGTTGCTCTTTATCGGCATGTAGCAAGTGCAGTTCAGGACTCTCTGGGTGTTGGGAACCAATTATTTGCCTTTGTAAAGTTGTGTACTTTTCCCAAAACCTTTGTAGGGGTTTGCAGTGCAGAACATATAACACAGTCAGTGTTGCATCTCCAGCAGGTTGAAGGAATGTGAGGGTCAATTTTGTGTATCTGCAAGGAGGTCCTGTACCAAAAAAACAAAGTTCTTATAATTTGTCTCTAGTACCATTGCACTTAATGAGCTCTGGTGAACTAGTTGGCATTGCTAAACAGTGAAGGAGAGCTTCAACTATTGTTTTCATTGTTGTTTAAAGGGATATCTATCAGCATTAGTTCTTTAATATTGAATAGATCCAAGAGATCCTGTGGGTCTTGGGACCTTTACTCATGTATATCTTTTCCAAAAGCGAGTGAGGATGTGCATAGTAGTGTTTGTATTGTGCATGAGTCAAAAATGTTGAATCGCTAAGTAGATCCACCATGGTAGATGTCCCATTTGTACTCTTGGTTTTATATTGCAATAGAACTGCAAACACCCTACATGGTAAAATCCAATGTAAGCAAGCTCTAGAAGACTCAATCTGAGATATTATAACAATCTTTCTAAATCAATGTCCAACAGTTCATATACAAATTCTTCAAAAGAACAAGGTAGGCTTCTTAGTAGTCAGCTGCAGCACCCAAGATTATTCACAGAAAGGTGAAATCAATCTAAAGAAAAAAGAAAAGGGGAGCACTTCTAATAGTAGCCATATCATTATATGATACAAAGAGTAAATTTATTCTCCTCACTTGATGTGCAAATATAATGTACATTTATTAGGAGTTGTTACTTTACATGTATGTGAGATGTAAAGTAACATCTCCTAATAAATGTGCACTATATTTATACAACAGCTGAGGAGAATAAATCTACTCTTTGTATCATCTGTTGATATGGCTATTCTTAGAAGTGCCCCCATTTGTACTCTTGTACTGTTTTTAGGCCCCAAGTGCTTATCAACATTAACCACCTCAATAACAAGACACTTTCACTCTCTTCCTGCCCAGGTCAATTTTCAGATTTCAGCACTGTCATACTTTGAATGCTAATTATTCAGAAAGCAACACTGTACCAAAATAAAATGTTTATACATTTTTTTAGACTGACAGAGGTTTCTTTTGTTGGTATATAATCATCACTGTGATATTTTTTGCTATAAAAAAATGAAAAAAATACAGAAACGTTTGGAAAACACATTTTTCTTAGTTTTTGTAATAACATTTTGCAAATAAATAATCTTTCTTCATAAATAGACCAAAATAGGCCAATAGGCTAACATGTATTCTGCTACATTTCTTTGGCAAAAATAAGCCAAATAAGTGTATATTATTTAGTCTGTGTGAAAGTTACAGTCTACAAACTATGGTATATGTATTTGAAAATTGATTAATCCTGATGTACTGGCTGCCATCTCATTTTTTGAGGTCCTAAAATGCCAGGACACTACAAATACCCCCAAATTACTTATTTTTGGTAAGTAGAAAGTCCAAGATATTTAGTAAGAGGCATGGTGAGTTTTTTAACTTGTAATTTTTCTATCACTTTTTTTCTCCACAAAGCTCATTTTGACAAGTTATTTCTCACGCACAGCATACTACAGGTATACTTAGAATTACACCTCAAACACATTCTGCTATCCTTCCTGAGTATGGGGATACCACACCTGTAGAACTTTTTCACAGCCTAGATGCATAGAGGGGCCCAAAATACAAGCAGCACCTTTGGGATTTGAAGGAATATAAAGTAGTCTACTGTAAATTCCTGACTACCTTATCACATATTTGGAGGCCCTGGAGCACCAGGATAGTAGAAACAAGCACAAAATTACCACATTTTAAATAGTAAACACCCCAAGGTATTTTTAAAAGGCACGGTGAGTCTTTTGAAGACTTCATTTTATTGTTACAAGTTTCTGGTAATTTGCAAAAAGAAAATGAAAACTATTTTTGTGCACAAAGTTGGCAATTTAATTTTATAAGACATTTTAAACATGCGGCATGGGGAAATTTAGAATTATACCCCAAAATATATTCTGTTACTACTCTAGAGTATGGTGATACCACATATGTGAGACTCTTTCACTGTCTGGACTGATTGTGTACTGAACTTTTGTGTCAAGAAAATCAACCATTTATGTCAAAGCCAATGTACTTTATACAAGTAGTCAAGTAATATAGTGTAGTGTAGTGTCACCTATAGCAGTCCCAGTTTCTATAAGCCAAACAAGCCTAGCCTACTGCTACATGGCTGCCTCCAGAAATGACATGTTCACTGTGTATCACAGGACATAGTCAGAGGGTTGTTTAGATGGGTCAGTTTAGGCCACAGTCAGTGACATGGCCAGTAAACAGGTAAAGGATCTGTACAGGCAGCAGGCAGAAACATGGTCAATATACAGGCCGTGGTTAGTATAGGCAGAGGCAACGCTGCACTGTAGTGGAAGTGATCAAGTACACTGTAACTGGTGTGGCAGTAATCAAGGACGCTGTAACTGTTGTGGCGGTGATCAGTGACAATCTAAGTTATGTGATGGTGATCAGAGACACTATGACTGGTGTAGTGATGACTGTGGAGAATATGACTGGTACGGTGGCTATTAGGGACAATATGACTAGTGTGGCAATGATTATGAACACAGGGACTGGGCTTGTGGTGATCAGGGACACTGTAACTGGTGTGGCAATGATCAGGAAAACAGTAACTGGTGTGGTAAAGATTAGGGATGTGGTAACTTGTGTGGCGGTGATCATGAACACTGGATATGGTGTAGCATTGATTAAGGGCAATATAACTGGTGTGGCGAAGATCAGGGACAATATCACTGATGTGGCGGTGATTAGGGACAATATGACTGGTATAGTAGTGATTGGGGACAATATGACTAGTGTGGCAATGATCATGAACCACTGGTGTGGTAGTGATTAGAGACAATATGATTGGTGTGGTGATGATCAAGGAAACAGTTACATAGTTAGTCTGGCTGAAAAAAGACAAAAGTCAATCCAGTTCAACCAAAAAAAAAAGTTATAATCCTATGCCCACAGTTTATCCAAAGGAAGGCAAAAAAACCCTCAGCAAAGCATGATCCAATTTGCTCCTGCAGGGGAAAAAAATCCTTCCTGATCCCCTGAGAGGCAATCGGATATTCCCTGGATCAACTTTACCTATACATGTTAGTATCTAGTTATATTCTGTGTATCTAAGAAAGAATCCAGGCCTTTTTTTTAAGCAATCCACTGAGCTGGCTATAATCAACTCTTCAGGGAGTCTATTCCACAATATTGAAGGTCTCCCAGTGCAGAAACCTTTCCGTGTTTGGAGATTAAATTTCTTTTCCTCCAGCCATAAAGGGTGTCCCTTGTCCTCTGTGATGACCTCAGGGTGAATAGTCCTACACCGAGTTCACTATATGAACCACTGATGTATTTATACATGGTATTCATATCCACCCTTAATCTCCTCTTCTCAAGAGAGAATAAATTCAGTTCCTCTAATCTTTCCTCATAGCTGAGCTCCTTCATGCCTCTTGTCAATTTGGTTGCGCTTCTCTGCACTTTCTCCAGTTCCCCAACGTTCTTTTTGTGAATTGATACCCCAAACTGAACTGCATATTCCAGATGAGGTATTACCGTATATACTCGAGTATAAGCCGACCCGAATATAAGCCGAGGTACCTAATTTTACCACAAAAAACTGGGAAAAACTATTGACTCGAGTATAAGCCGAGGGTGGGAAATGAGGCACCTACTAGTCAATGTAATAAATAAAGATAGAGAATAGTGCCCCATCATTGGTGTCAGAGCAACGAATCGTGCCCCATCATTGGTGTCAGTGGCAGGAATAGCACCCCATCATTGGTGTCCGTGGGAGGAATAGCGCCCCATCATTGGTGTCAGTGGGAGGAATCGTGCCCCATCATTGGTGTCAGAGCAACGAATCGTGCCCCATCATTGGTGTCAGTGGGAGGAATAGCGCCCCATCATTGGTGTCAGTGGGAGGAATAGCACCCCATCATTGGTATCAGTGGGAAGAATAGCGCCCCATCATTGGTGTCAGTGGGAGGAATAGCGCCCCATCATTGGTGTCAGTGGGAGGAATAGGGCCCCATCATTGGTGTCAGTGGAAGGAATAGTGCCCCATCATTGGTGTCAGTGGGAGGAATAGCGCCCCATCATTGGTGTCAGTGGGAGGAATAGCGCCCCATCATTGGTGTCAGTAGGAGGAATAGCGCCCCATCATTGGTGTCAGTGGGAGGAATAGCGCTCCATCATTGGTGTCAGTGGGAGGAATAGCGCCCCATCATTGGTGTCAGTGGGAGGAATAGCGCCCCATCATTGGTGTCAGTGGGAGGAATAGCGCCCCAACATTGGTGTCAGTGGGAGGAATAGCGCCCCATCATTGGTGTCAGTGGGAGGAATAGTGTCCCAACATTGGTGTCAGTGGGAGGAATAGTACTCCGTCAGTGGGGAGAGGAATAGTGCCCCATCGTTGGTGTCAGTGGGGGGGGAGGAAGAGTGCCCCATCGTTGGTGTCAGTGGGAGGAATAGTGCCCCATCATTGATGTCAGTGGGAGGAATAATGCCCCATCATTAGTATCAGTGACACCAATGATGGGGCACTATTCCTCCCACTGACACCAATGACACTTGCTGACTCCTGTTCTAGTATGGTGCTGCTGCAGCCAGCATATGTGGTTGCAGCAGCACCTCTGCACTGCACACTTACCCTCACTCGATTTTCGCGGGTCTGCTCGGCTCCGCCTCCTCGCCCGTGATTGGCCGCCTGTGTGCCTTTCCTGAGCTACAGTTCTGGCGGCCAATCACCGGTGAGGAGGCGGAGCCGAGCAGCAGGAGTGAGGGAGTGGCCGGAGTGACTGAAGGAGCAGCGCTTCCTGGATGGATCGTCGTGGGAGCCAGGTAAGAGACTGCAGCCCTCTGCCAACCCCTGTACTTGGTGACTCGAGTATAAGCCGAGGGGGCCGTTTTTCAGCACAAAAAATGTGCTGAAAAACTCGGCTTATACTCGAGTATATACGGTATTAATGATTTGTATAGGGGTAAAATGATATCGCTCTCTCTGTAGTCTATATCTCTTTTAATACATGAGAGGATTTTTCTCGCTTTAGAAACTGCAGCTTGGCATTGCATGCCATTATTAAGCTTATGATCTACCAGAACTCCCAGATCCTTCTCCACCATTGATTCCCCCAGTTGTACTCCCCTTAGTATTTATGATGTATGCATATTCTTTGCCCCCAAGTGCATAATCTTACATTTATCAACATTAAACCTCATTTGCCACATAGTTGCCCAATTAAACAGTGCATTGAGGTCAACTTGTAAGTTGGAGACATCCTGTACGGACGTTATTTCACTGAAAAGCTTGGTGTCATCTGCAAAGACTAAAATGGTATTTTTAATCCCAGACCCTATATCGTTTATAAATATATTAAAAAGTAAGGGTCCCAACAGTAAGCCTTGGTCTACACCACTGACAACCCTAGACCATTCAGAGTATGAATCATTAATCACTACTCTCTGAATACGATCTAGTAGTATCTGGTGTGGTAATGATCAGGGATGCGGTAACTGGTGTGGCAGTAATCAGGAACACTGGAACTGGTGTAGCAGTGATTAGGGACACTATAACAGGTGTGATGATGATCAGGGACAATACAACTGGTGTTGTGGTGATTAGGGACAATATGATTGGTGTGGTTAAAGACAAAATTCCATCCAGTTCAACCATATAAAAAAAAAAAAAAAGGTATAATCCTACACCCACAGTTGATCCAGAGGAAGGCAAAATAGCTAGCAAAGCATGATTCAATTTGCTCCTGCAGGAGAAAAAAATCCTTCCTGATCCCCTGAGAGGCAATCGGATATTCCCTGGATCAACTTTACCTATAAATGTTAGTATCCAGTTATATTCTGTGTATCCAAGAAAGAATCCAGGCCTTTTTTAAAGCAATCCACTGAGCTGGCCAGAACCAACTCTTGAGGGAGTCTATTCCACATTTTCACAGCTCTTACTGCAAAGAAATCTGTGTGGTGAAGATCAAGGACATAGGGACTGGGGTGGTGGTTACCAGGGACACTCTAACTGGTGTGGTAATGATCAGGGAAACAGTAACTAGTATGGTAATGATCAGGAACGCTGTAACTGGTGAGGCTGTGATTAGGAACAATATGACTGGTGTGGCAATACTCATGGACACAGGGACTAGTGTGACTGTGATCAGGGACAATATGAATGGTGTGGCAATAATCATGGACACAGGGACTAGTGTGACGGTGATTAGGAACAATATGAATGGTGTGGCAAGGATCTGAAACAATATGACTGGTGCAGTGGTAATTAGGTGACACTGTGAGTGGATGATGGTGATTAGGGACACTGTGAGTGGTCATAGGTGATTAGGGATCTTGACTGGTGTGGTGGTGATTAGGGACTCTGTAAGTGGTCTGCTGTGATCAGCAATATTGTGAGTGGACTGCGGTGATTAGGTGCACTGTGAGTGGACTGCAGTGATTAGGGACACTGTGAGTGGACTGCAGTGATTAGGGACACTTTGAGTGGATATTAGTGATTAGGGAAACTGACTGCTGCAATGGTAATTAGGGACACTAACTAGCAGCACTGGTCTGGTGACATTGTACTGCTGTGGAAGAGATAATGTCTGGCAGCAGTAATATACATTGACATCAGAGCAGCCAGCCATTGTACACAGTCAACGTCCCAACAGTACAATGTCACCAAAGAAACACTGCACTTGCTCTGGGGACAGTATGTAAAAATGAATAAATGTTTATACAATTAGTGCAGTGCAGTGCCACCATAGTGATGCTGTACTACTCTGGGGGGAGATCACAGATTTTTTTTTTACATTCTGATTGCTTATTACAGTAATGATCACTGTATAAGCAATCAGTAACACTGTTTAAAGGTTTCACTTATGAAATGAATGCTTACCACTGTGATGCTGTAATTGGTCACAGCTACCACATGGTACAGAGCAAATGTAATTGCCCCTTGTACCATGTGATCACTGTAACCAACGTGTCACGAATGACAGCTTTGTTTACTACTGTATCTGTGATCACAGTTTATAATTTATAAATGTGTTAAAAAATAAGGGTCTCAATACTGGACATCGGGGTGCAGCACTGACAACCTTAGATGATTCAGAGTATGAATCTTTAATCACTACTCTCTGAATACATGTTTTTGTTAGTTTTCTATATGTTAACAAACTGAATTTTCTCAGCCTATAGACTTTAACTTACACATTAGATGCATGTGGGGATCTGTGCATGCCTTGTTGGACAAATCCTCATGAATTCCACAAACATGGATGCAAATTGGTGGGATCCACCTGATGGGACAAGCCAATACAGGACAAGAAGCCCTTATATGAAAGATTTGGTAACAATGATTGTGTTAGAGAATACCCCCTCTTCCTCTATGCCACCCTCACTTTCCTCTCTTTAATCTCCCTATGTGTACATAACATGTATGTCTGTCTCTATTTATAATTCAAATGTATGTATATCCCTATTTGTAAATAAACCCAGCCTTATTTTAGGATCCAGTTGTCCAAAGCACCCAAACAGAGCACATTCTTCAATGTTCCTTAGGTAACATGTTTTAGTAGAATATGGAGCATAAACTATACACTAGTTGTGTACATCTATGTCTATGGGGCTGATATCCTAAAACTGGAGAGTGCAAAATCTGATGCAGTTCTGCATAGAAACCAAACTGCTTCCAGTTTTTGTCAAAGTTTAAGTGAACATGCTGAAGTTAGAAGCTGATTGGCTACCATGCTGTACCAGATTCTTCACCCTCCCATTTTAGTAAATCAAATCCTATGACTATCCTCTAAATTGTGATAGTCATTAACTTATTTAGATAATTATTTTGCTTGCCTGCCAAATCAGTTGGACTTTATTTCATTTAGCAGTATGTTTAAATGCAGAATACAATTTAACCTATAGATTGTTTTCTTCTTTAGCTTGGAATAACTTAATAGATTGTGTGCAGTAAAATGTAGCACATATTCATTGATGTGCATACTAAGAGAGCAAAAACACATATTCTATTTTGGTCAAATATGCACAAAAAATTGTTAAAATGGAAAAACCTTGCAACATTATATTTTAATTTGACAACAAAGGAAATTAAAACAAATTATTTTCCAACAGCAATAAGTGAAAAAAATGTATATGCAACAAAACCCTGAAAGTAGTAATGCAGTATTTATAATTAAGGGTACATTAAGATTGTGTTTTTAAATATTAAAAAAAGTTAGCAAGTTTTCTTTAAGTACAGCTAAAACTTGTCTATAGCCAGTGACATTGAAGCTATATCTAGTTTTTAAGTGGTCATTCTTTACCCTTAGCATTATCTGCAACTAGGTAAAGAGCATATGGGCATCAGGACAAATGGTACAGTTACAATTGCCCTGAACTGTCATCTACAATCATGCTTTTCAAGACCGTGTTTTAATTTATTTTGCGATCGTTGCAATGGTCCTGCCAGTGAAATCCTTGGGGCCCCTTCACTCCTGCCACTTATGACAAGGAATATGCAGAGGCCCAATTATTCACTGCTAAGGTGACACAGGAGGCCTGGCTTGCAGCCTCTTGGCATCTTAATGTCAGCCACAGCATCACTTTTCAGTTACAAACAATTCTTCAGAGACCCATTCCTTAGCATTTGTGAATATTCTGATTGCAGGACTGATAAGTCAGCTGCTTGTACTAACTGCGTTCATTGATTTCATGAGCAGCTTGGAAGAGTTGATGTGGTTCAAGGAGATATAAACCTTTATTGATTGATATGTTATTTATTTATTTATTACTTCTTACAATTTGATTAACTTAAAAAACTTGAGAGTAGCAGAATTGCTGTATTTCATAATACAGAGTTAGTCTTAAATGTGAGATAAAAGTAAACCACTGTTTTTTTTAGCATTCTTTAATTTCTATATTAATACTATTGTTGTGACCCTTACGAAATTTGTGCAATAGTATTTAAAACATCTATAAATATATTAAACATCTACTGTATACACATACATACACACACACTAGATATATACATAAGATTGACTTACTAAATAAAATTAAAAAAAACTAAGAATAAATGATATTGGTACAATTGAATCACAAACCTATATGTGTTTATGGATGTTAAAACGTTAACTCGCATTTGCAATCCATAAACTTATCCAGCCGATTGTACACTGATGTTTAATATGTATGATGCAGTCCTTGTTTTCCATGTTCAGATAATGTTGCTTATGTGCCTGCTGTTCCTATAAGGTGCAAGGTCATAGCATGGCTTGCGCACTAGGAAATATACCAAGCAAAAAAAGGCATATCAAAATCTTATCTGCCATACATAGACTATGTACTGTATATACACTGATCAGCCATAACATTACAGTATTATGACACATCTAATATAGAATAGGTCCCCCTTGCATTGCCAAAACAGCCCCTTTGCTGTCAAAACAGTCCTGAGCCACCACAGCAGGGATTCCACGTGATCTCTGAAGGTATGCTGTGGTATCTGACACCAAACCATCAGTAGCAGATCCTTTAAGTCCTGTATATTGTGAGGTGGGGCTTCCATGGATTGAACTTGTTTTTCCAGCACATCCCACAGATATGGATCAAGATCTGAAGAATTTGGAGGCAAAGTCAACACCTCAAACTCATTCTTGTGTTCCTCCAACCTTTCTTTAACCATTTTTGCAGTGTGGCAGAGTGCATTATCCTGCTGAAAGAGGCCACTGCCATCAGGGAATACCATCTCAATGAGGGTATTTTAGGTAGGTGGTACATTTCAAAGTAACATCCACATGAATAGCAGAACCCAAAGCATCACACTGCCTCTGCCCAGCTTGCCTTCTTCACACGGTGTATTCTAGTGCCATCTCTTCCTCAGGTAAGTGTTACACACGCAATCGGCCATCCATATGATGTAAAAGAAAATGCGATTAATCAGGCCTCCCTCTTCCTTTGTTCAGTGGTTCAGTTCTTATGCTCATGTGCCCATTGTAGGTTATTTTGGCAGTGGACAGGGGTCAGCATGGGCATCCTGACCAGTCTGTGGCTATGCAGCCTTTTACACAACAAACTGCAATGCCCATTTTTCTTCTTTCAACACATAAACTTCATGGACAACATGTTTACTTGCTGCCTAACATACTCCACTGACTTTCAGATACCATTGTAACAAGATAATCAATAGTATTCACTTTACCTGTCAGTGATCTTAATGTTATGGCTGATGTGTGTATAATTAATTATCATTGGACTCTGTAATGCAAGCAAAAGGATGATATGTGAGCTCCTGAAACAGTAATCAGGAGTTGTCAATGACAGTATGGTCACAGTACGGGTGACCCTGAGTGAGTGCACTTTAGAAAATATAGAAAATTATATAACTCTTGAAAGACAAAAACACTGAAAAAAGAAAACCTAGTTTTACAGTATGTCTCCTTTCCTTATCATTAGAGATGAGCGAAGTATTCAAAAATTCGATTCGACTGATTTGGCGAATTCGTGGAAAAATTTCGATTCGAGTCGAATATATTCGCTGTGAATTTAACTTAAAAAAGGGTGTTTCTAGGCTTCAGAGAGACTTAATATTAGTGCAGAACACTGTACCTTTAATTTAAATGCCCTTGGAGTCTGCTGGGGAAGAGAAATAATACTGTCAGTCAGTATGACATGCAGATGAGTGCCGTCGATCTTAGAATCACCGCACACTTCACTCATTTGGGCAGTCACGGGGCCAAAACCAGAGTGTGGAGCCACAGTGTGGCGGTGGAGGCAGCAGCAATGGGAGGCCATACAGCACCCTATGACAAAAATGGAAACCACCAGCAGTGTGAGGAGACCTGAAAGTGGCACATGGCAGAGTGTGGCGATAGAGACAACAGCAATGGGAGGCCGTACAGGGACCCATGACACACTCTGGACCTGGCAGCAGCATGAGGAGGCGGTACAGGGGCCCATGACAGATTACGGGCCTGGCAGCAGCATGAGGAGTCGGTACGGGGGCCCATGGCAGATTACGGGCCTGGCAGCAGCAATGGGAGGCCGTACAGGGACCCATGACACACTCTGGACCTGGCAGCAGCATGGGGAGGCGGTACAGGGGCCCATGACAGATTACGGGCCTGGCAGCAGCATGAGGAGTCGGTACGGGGGCCCATGACACACTCTGGACCTGGCAGCAGCATGAGGAGGCGGTACAGGGGCGCATGACAGATTACGAGCCTGGCAGCAGCAACTTGGACAGGAGGACGTTCAGCTTCTGCACCGTCGGGTGCGTGCTCGCAAACTGTTGTCTCTTGGAAACGGATTCCAAGAAAGACTGCTGACGGAATCCGTGAAGAGGAGTAGCAGGAGAAGGAGCATCTGAACGAGCGGAATATGCCAACAAGCGACAACAGGGGCCCATGACAGATTACGGGCCTGGCAGCAGCATGAGGAGTCGGTACGGGGGCCCATGGCAGATTAGGGGCCTGGCAGCAGCTATGGGAGGCCCGTAATCTGCCAGCACCCTATGACAAAAAATGGAACACACCAGCAGTGTGAGGAGACCTGAAAGTGGCACATGGCAGAGTGTGGCGATGGAGACAGCAGCAATGGGAGGCCGTACAGGGACCCATGAGAGACTCTGGACCTGGCAGCAGCATGAGGAGGCGGTATAGGGGCCCATGGCAGATTAGGGGCCTGGCAGCAGCTATGGGAGGCCCGTAATCTGCCAGCACCCTATGACAAAAAATGGAACACACCAGCAGTGTGAGGAGACCTGAAAGTGGCACATGGCAGAGTGTGGCATTGGAGACAGCAGCAATGGGAGGCCGTACAGGGACCCATGAGAGACTCTGGACCTGGCAGCAGCATGAGGAGGCGGTATATAGGGGCCCATGGCAGATTAGGGGCCTGGCAGCAGCTATGGGAGGCCCGTAATCTGCCAGCACCCTATGACAAAAAATGGAACACACCAGCAGTGTGAGGAGACCTGAAAGTGGCACATGGCACAGTGTGGCGATGGAGACAGCAGCAATGGGAGGCCGCACAGGGACCCATGAGAGACTCTGGACCTGGCAGCAGCATGAGGATGCGGTATAGGGGCCCATGGCAGATTACGGGCCTGGCAGCAGCTATGGGAGGCCCGTAATCTGCCAGCACCCTATGACAAAAAATGAAACACACCAGCAGTGTGAGGAGACCTGAAAGTGGCACATGGCAGAGTGTGGCGATGGAGACAGCAGCAATGGGAGGCCGTACAGGGACCCATGAGAGACTCTGGACTTGGCAGCAGCATGAGGAGGCGGTATAGGGGCCCATGGCAGATTAGGGGCCTGGCAGCAGCTATGGGAGGCCCGTAATCTGCCAGCACCCTATGACAAAAAATGGAACACACCAGCAGTGTGAGGAGACCTGAAAGTGGCACATGTTTGGGGCATGATTCATGGCGGATTTAGTCAGTTTTGTCAGGAACTGGTGGTTTGAAATCCAGACTAATCCACGCCTGATTCATTTTCACAAACGTGAGTCTCTCCACACTTTGGGTGGACAGTCGTGTCCTCCGCGGAGTTGCAATACCTCCTGCCGCACTAAACACGCGCTCCGATGCCACGCTACTGGCCGGGCATGACAGCCTTTCAAGGGCAAATTCAGCTAGTTGGGGCCAAAGGTCAAGTTCCGTTGCCCAGTAGTCAAGGGGATTGTCTACCTCGGTTGGCAGGGTGCTGTCCAAGTAGGCCTAAGCCTGTTGTTTGAGGTCCTGCTCCAGGTCCACCTGATGCTGCTGCTGCTGCTGCTGCGGCTGGTTAGTAGTTTCCTCACTGCGCTGGTGAAGAAAGCTACTCATCATCGACTGCAGACTGAGGCAGCCGCTGCTGGTGGAGCTGCCACTGCTCCTACCACCCCACCCCTCCCCTGCTGCCATGGCAGCGGAACGCGAGCGCACAGGGCCCACAGTGTCTGAGGATGGACGTTGGCGCAGACAGGCAGAGACCAGCTGACTACATAGGTGGTTTTTATAGTACGTTATTTTGGCCTCCCTCTCAGCAGGTGTGAAAAAGGCCACCATTTTTGAACGGTAGCGAGGGTCCAACAAAGTGGACAGCCAAAAGTCATCCCTCTGTCTGATGGTTATTATTCGGCTGTCGCTACGCAAGCAAGCGAGCATGCTATGGGCCATTTGTGCCAAGGAATGCGAGGGACTCCCTGCCTCCAGCTCCACAGCATACTGCCACGGTGCGTCTGGGTCCTCTGTCTCCTCTTCCTCCTCCTCTACCAGATGCTCCTGCTCCTCCACTCCTGTCCGCTGAGTGGAAAAACCACCCATTTCACTCAATAATTCCTGAGCACCAATGTCCTCCTCTACCTCCTCCTCTTCTTCCTGTCCTGCCCCCACAGGGGTCATGTGGCGTTGAGATCTGTGCGCCACGTCTACCGCACCCTGACCAGCCATTATTAACAGCATTTGTTCCAGGACGTGCAACAGAGGAATGACGTTGTTCATCCCATAGTCCTGCCGACTCACGAATAGCGTGGCCTCCTCAAAGGGCCTGAGCAAGCGCAGGTGTCACGCATGAGCTGCCAATGGCTGACATCTAAGTTACACAGGGAGTACCTTTATCCGCTTTTAACATCAGGAAATCTGTGATGGCCTTTTGCTGTTCGTAAAGGCGGTCTAACATATGTAGGGTTGAATTCCACCTTGTTGCAACGTCACAGCATGAGGAGTCGGTACGGGGGCCCATGGCAGATTACGGGCCTGGCAGCAGCAATGGGAGGCCCGTAATCTGCCAGCACCCTATGTCAAAAAATTCAACACACCAGCAGTGTGTGAGGAGACCTGAAAGTGGCACATGGCAGAGTGTGGCGATGGAGACAGCAGCAATGGGAGGCCGTACAGGGACCCATGAGAGACTCTGGACCTGGCAGCAGCATGAGGAGGCGGTATATAGGGGCCCATGGCAGATTAGGGGCCTGGCAGCAGCTATGGGAGGCCCGTAATCTGCCAGCACCCTATGTCAAAAAATTCAACACACCAGCAGTGTGAGGAGACCTGAAAGTGGCACATGGCATGAGACACTGTGGACCTGGCAGCAGCATGAGGAGGCGGTATAGGGGCCCATGGCAGATTAGGGGCCTGGCAGCAGCTATAGGAGGCCCGTAATCTGCCAGCACCCTATGTCAAAAAATTCAACACACCAGCAGTGTGAGGAGACCTGAAAGTGGCACATGGCAAAGTGTGGCGATGGAGACAGCAGCAATGGGAGGCCGTACAGGGACCCATGACAGACTCTGGACCTGGCAGCAGCATGAGGAGGCGGTATATAGGGGCCCATGGCAGATTAGGGGCCTGGCAGCAGCTATGGGAGGCCCGTAATCTGCCAGCACCCTATGTCAAAAAATTCAACACACCAGCAGTGTGAGGAGACCTGAAAGTGGCACATGGCATGAGACACTGTGGACCTGGCAGCAGCATGAGGAGGCGGTATAGGGGCCCATGGCAGATTAGGGGCCTGGCAGCAGCTATAGGAGGCCCGTAATCTGCCAGCACCCTATGTCAAAAAATTCAACACACCAGCAGTGTGAGGAGACCTGAAAGTGGCACATGGCAAAGTGTGGCGATGGAGACAGCAGCAATGGGAGGCCGTACAGGGACCCATGACAGACTCTGGACCTGGCAGCAGCATGAGGAGGCGGTATATAGGGGCCCATGGCAGATTAGGGGCCTGGCAGCAGCTATGGGAGGCCCGTAATCTGCCAGCACCCTATGTCAAAAAATTCAACACACCAGCAGTGTGAGGAGACCTGAAAGTGGCACATGGCATGAGACACTGTGGACCTGGCAGCAGCATGAGGAGGCGGTATAGGGGCCCATGGCAGATTAGGGGCCTGGCAGCAGCTATAGGAGGCCCGTAATCTGCCAGCACCCTATGTCAAAAAATTCAACACACCAGCAGTGTGAGGAGACCTGAAAGTGGCACATGGCAGAGTGTGGCGATGGAGACAGCAGCAATGGGAGGCCGTACAGGGACCCATGACAGACTCTGGACCTGGCAGCAGCATGAGGAGGCGGTATATAGGGGCCCATGGCAGATTAGGGGCCTGGCAGCAGCTATGGGAGGCCCGTAATCTGCCAGCACCCTATGTCAAAAAATTCAACACACCAGCAGTGTGAGGAGACCTGAAAGTGGCACATGGCATGAGAGACTGTGGACCTGGCAGCAGCATGAGGAGGCGGTATAGGGGCCCATGGCAGATTAGGGGCCTGGCAGCAGCTATAGGAGGCCCGTAATCTGCCAGCACCCTATGTCAAAAAATTCAACACACCAGCAGTGTGAGGAGACCTGAAAGTGGCACATGGCAGAGTGTGGCGATGGAGACAGCAGCAATGGGAGGCCGTACAGGGACCCATGAGAGACTCTGGACTTGGCAGCAGCATGAGGAGGCGGTATAGGGGCCCATGGCAGATTAGGGGCCTGGCAGCAGCTATGGGAGGCCCGTAATCTGCCAGCACCCTATGTCAAAAAATTCAACACACCAGCAGTGTGAGGAGACCTGAAAGTGGCACATGGCATGAGAGACTGTGGACCTGGCAGCAGCATGAGGAGGCGGTATAGGGGCCCATGGCAGATTAGGGGCCTGGCAGCAGCTATGGGAGGCCCGTAATCTGCCAGCACCCTATGTCAAAAAATTCAACACACCAGCAGTGTGAGGAGACCTGAAAGTGGCACATGGCATGAGAGACTGTGGACCTGGCAGCAGCATGAGGAGGCGGTATAGGGGCCCATGGCAGATTAGGGGCCTGGCAGCAGCTATAGGAGGCCCGTAATCTGCCAGCACCCTATGTCAAAAAATTCAACACACCAGCAGTGTGAGGAGACCTGAAAGTGGCACATGGCAGAGTGTGGCGATGGAGACAGCAGCAATGGGAGGCCGTACAGGGACCCATGACAGACTCTGGACCTGGCAGCAGCATGAGGAGGCGGTATATAGGGGCCCATGGCAGATTAGGGGCCTGGCAGCAGCTATGGGAGGCCCGTACTCTGTCAGCACCCTATGTCAAAAAATTCAACACACCAGCAGTGTGAGGAGACCTGAAAGTGGCACATGGCATGAGACACTGTGGACCTGGCAGCAGCATGAGGAGGCAGTATAGGGGCCCATGGCAGATTAGGGGCCTGGCAGCAGCTATAGGAGGCCCGTAATCTGCCAGCACCGTATGTCAAAAAATTCAACACACCAGCAGTGTGAGGAGACCTGAAAGTGGCACATGGCAGAGTGTGGCGATGGAGACAGCAGCAATGGGAGGCCGTACAGGGACCCATGAGAGACTCTGGACCTGGCAGCAGCATGAGGAGGCGGTATATAGGGGCCCATGGCAGATTAGGGGCCTGGCAGCAGCTATAGGAGGCCCGTAATCTGCCAGCACCCTATGTCAAAAACTTCAACACACCAGAAGTGTGAGGAGACCTGAAAGTGGCACATGGCAGAGTGTGGCGATGGAGACAGCAGCAATGGGAGGCCGTACAGGGACCCATGAGAGACTCTGGACTTGGCAGCAGCATGAGGAGGCGGTATATAGGGGCCCATGGCAGATTAGGGGCCTGGCAGCAGCTATGGGAGGCCCGTACTCTGCCAGCACCCTATGTCAAAAAATTCAACACACCAGCAGTGTGAGGAGACCTGAAAGTTGCACATGGCATGAGAGACTGTGGACCTGGCAGCAGCATGAGGAGGCGGTATAGGGGCCCATGGCAGATTAGGGGCCTGGCAGCAGCTATAGGAGGCCTGTAATCTGCCAGCACCCTATGTCAAAAAATTCAACACACCAGCAGTGTGAGGAGACCTGAAAGTGGCACATGGCAGAGTGTGGCGATGGAGACAGCAGCAATGGGAGGCCGTACAGGGACCCATGAGAGACTCTGGACTTGGCAGCAGCATGAGGAGGCGGTTTAGGGGCCCATGGCAGATTAGGGGCCTGGCAGCAGCTATGGGAGGCCCGTAATCTGCCAGCACCCTATGTCAAAAAATTCAACACACCAGCAGTGTGTGAGGAGACCTGAAAGTGGCACATGGCAGAGTGAGGCGATGGAGACAGCAGCAATGGGAGGCCGTACAGGGACCCATGAGAGACTCTGGACCTGGCAGCAGCATGAGGAGGCGGTATATAGGGGCCTATGGCAGATTAGGGGCCTGGCAGCAGCTATAGCAGGCCCGTAATCTGCCAGCACCCTATGTCAAAAAATTCAACACACCAGCAGTGTGAGGAGACCTGAAAGTGGCACATGTTTGGGGCATGATTCATGGCGGATTTAGTCAGTTGTGTCAGGAACTGGTGGTTTGAAATCCAGACTAATCCACGCCTGATTCATTTTCACAAACGTGAGTCTCTCCACACTTTGGGTGGACAGTCGTGTCCTCCGCGGAGTTACAATACCTCCTGCTGCACTAAACACGCGCTCCGATGCCACGCTACTGGCCGGGCATGACAGCCTTTCAAGGGCAAATTCAGCTAGTTGGGGCCAAAGGTCAAGTTTCGTTGCCCAGTAGTCAAGGGGATTGTCTACCTCGGTTGGCAGGGTGCTGTCCAAGTAGGCCCAAGCCTGTTGTTTGAGCTCCTGCTCCAGGTCCACCTGATGCTGCTGCTGATGCGGCTGGTTAGTAGTTTCCTCACTGCGCTGGTGAAGAAAGCTACTCATCATCGACTGCAGACTGAGGCAGCCGCTGCTGGTGGAGCTGCCACTGCTCCTACCACCCCACCCCTCCCCTGCTGCCATGGCAGCGGAACGCGAGCGCACAGGGCCCACAGTGTCTGAGGATGGACATTGGCGCAGAAAGGCAGAGACCAACTGACTACATAGGTGGTTTTTATAGTACGTTATTTTGGCCTCCCTCTCAGCAGGTGTGAAAAAGGCCACCATTTTTGAACTGTAGCGAGGGTCCAACAAGGTGGACAGCCAAAAGTCATACCTCTGTCTGATGGTTATTATTCGGCTGTCGCTACGCAAACAAGCGAGCATGCTATGGGCCATTTGTGCCAAGGAATGCGAGGGACTCCCTGCCTCCATCTCCACAGCATACTGCCACGGTGCGTCTGGGTCCTCTGTCTCCTCCTCCTCCTCCTCTACCAGATGCTCCTGCTCTTCCACTCCTGTCCGCTGAGTGGAAAAACCACCCATTTCACTCAATAATTCCTGAGCACAAATGTCCTCCTCTACCTCCTCCTCTTCTTCCTGTCCTGCCCCCACAGGGGTCATGTGGCGTTGAGATCTGTGCGCCACGTCTACCGCACCCTGACCAGCCATTGTTAACAGCATTTGTTCCAGGACGTGCAACAGAGGAATGACGTCGTTCATCCCATAGTCCTGCCGACTCACGAATAGCGTGGCCTCCTCAAAGGGCCTGAGCAAGCGGCAGGTGTCACGCATGAGCTGCCAATGGCTGACATCGAAGTTACACAGGGGAGTACCTTTATCCGCTTGTAACATCAGGAAATCGGTGATGGCCTTTCGCTGTTCGTAAAGGCGGTCTAACATGTGTAGGGTTGAATTCCACCTTGTTGCAACGTCGCAGATCAGGCGATGCTGTGCAATTCCGTTCTGCCGCTGCAGCTCAAGGAGGGTGTGCTTTGCGGTGTAGGAATGGCTGAAATGCATGCAATGTTTACGTGACATTTTAAGGATGTCTTGCAGTGGGATGGTGGATTTTAGGAACCGCTTGACAACCAGATTGAACACGTGAGCCATGCATGGCGCATGGCACAACCTTACTTGACGCAGAGCAGACACCATGTTCTTTCCGTTGTCGGTCAACATGGTTCCGATTTTCAGTTTGCGCGGAGACAGCCATCTGTCGATTTCTCTGTTCATTACACTGAGAAGTTCCTCCCCTGTGTGACTACGTTCGCCTGGACCTGGCAGCAGCATGAGGAGGCGGTATAGGGGCCCATGGCAGATTAGGGGCCTGGCAGCAGCTATGGGAGGCCCGTAATCTGCCAGCACCCTATGTCAAAAAATTCAACACACCAGCAGTGTGTGAGGAGACATGAAAGTGGCACATGGCAGAGTGTGGCGATGGAGACAGCAGCTATGGGAGGCCGTACAGGGACCCATGAGAGACTCTGGACTTGGCAGCAGCATGAGGAGGCGGTATATAGGGGCCTATGGCAGATTAGGGGCCTGGCAGCAGCTATAGGAGGCCCGTAATCTGCCAGCACCCTATGTCAAAAAATTGAACACAACAGCAGTGTGTGAGGAGACCTGAAAGTGGCACATGGCAGAGTGTGGCGATGGAGACAGCAGCAATGGGAGGCCGTACAGGGACCCATGAGAGACTCTGGACTTGGCAGCAGCATGAGGAGGCGGTATATAGGGGCCTATGGCAGATTAGGGGCCTGGCAGCAGCTATAGGAGGCCCGTAATCTGCCAGCACCCTATGTCAAAAAATTCAACACACCAGCAGTGTGTGAGGAGACCTGAAAGTGGCACATGGCAGAGTGTGGCGATGGAGACAGCAGCAATGGGAGGCCGTACAGGGACCCATGACAGACTCTGGACCTGGCAGCAGCATGAGGAGGCGGTATATAGGGGCCCATGGCAGATTAGGGGCCTGGCAGCAGCTATGGGAGGCCCGTAATCTGCCAGCACCCTATGTCAAAAAATTCAACACACCAGCAGTGTGTGAGGAGACCTGAAAGTGGCACATGGCAGAGTGTGGCGATGGAGACAGCAGCAATGGGAGGCCATACAGGGACCCATGACAGACTCTGGACTTGGCAGCAACATGAGGAGGCGGTATATAGGGGCCCATGGCAGATTAGGGGCCTGGCAGCAGCTATGGGAGGCCTGTAATCTGCCAGCACCCTATGTCAAAAAATTCAACACACCAGCAGTGTGTGAGGAGACCTGAAAGTGGCACATGGCAGAGTGTGGCGATGGAGACAGCAGCAATGGGAGGCCGTACAGGGACCCATGAGAGACTCTGGACCTGGCAGCAGCATGAGGAGGCGGTATATAGGGGCCCATGGCAGATTAGGGGCCTGGCAGCAGCTATGGGAGGCCCGTAATCTGCCAGCACCCTATGTCAAAAAATTCAACACACCAGCAGTGTGTGAGGAGACCTGAAAGTGGCACATGGCAGAGTGTGGCGATGGATACAGCAGCAATGGGAGGCCGTACAGGGACCCATGACAGACTCTGGACTTGGCAGCAGCATGAGGAGGCGGTATATAGGGGCCCATGGCAGATTAGGGGCCTGGCAGCAGCTATGGGAGGCCCGTAATCTGCCAGCACCCTATGTCAAAAATTTCAACACACCAGCAGTGTGTGAGGAGACCTGAAAGTGGCACATGGCAGAGTGTGGCGATGGAGACAGCAGCAATGGGAGGCCGTACAGGGACCCATGACAGACTCTGGACCTGGCAGCAGCATGAGGAGGCGGTATATAGGGGCCCATGGCAGATTAGGGGCCTGGCAGCAGCTATAGGAGGCCCGTAATCTGCCAGCACCCTATGTCAAAAAATTGAACACACCAGCAGTGTGAGGAGACCTGAAAGTGGCACATGGCATGAGAGACTGTGGACCTAGCAGCAGCATGAGGAGGCGGTATAGGGGCCCATGGCAGATTAGGGGCCTGGCAGCAGCTATAGGAGGCCCGTAATCTGCCAGCACCCTATGTCAAAAAATTCAACACACCAGCAGTGTGTGAGGAGACCTGAAAGTGGCACATGGCAGAGTGTGGCGATGGAGACAGCAGCAATGGGAGGCCGTACAGGGACCCATGACAGACTCTGGACCTGGCAGCAGCATGAGGAGGCGGTATATAGGGGCCCATGGCAGATTAGGGGCCTGGCAGCAGCTATGGGAGGCCCGTAATCTGCCAGCACCCTATGTCAAAAAATTCAACACACCAGCAGTGTGAGGAGACCTGAAAGTGGCACATGGCATGAGAGACTGTGGACCTAGCAGCAGCATGAGGAGGCGGTATAGGGGCCCATGGCAGATTAGGGGCCTGGCAGCAGCTATGGAAGGCCCGTAATCTGCCAGCACCCTATGTCAAAAAATTCAACACACCAGCAGTGTGTGAGGAGACCTGAAAGTGGCACATGGCAGAGTGTGGCGATGGAGACAACCCACCGACTGTTTTGCTCGCTGCCAAGCTGCCACCCTCTTCTCCTGATGATGCGGAAGCAATAGCCTGATGACGACGAGGCTGCCAAGTGCGATCAGCCTCATCATCATCAATTAGGGTCTCCGCCTCACTACTAGCCCCCTCGGCTGCGTGTGGGTCAGGAGACAGACCTGTCTCTACACCGGCTACCGTGCCACTCTCCTCGCCACTACTTCTTTGCCTGGCTGCTGAAGAGGCGGATGTCTCCCCCCGTTCCTGACCGCCCTCTGTTAGCTCTTCCTCATTGTACTGGATGACACCGGGAGCACTAGCCCCTGGCTGCGAATAGTGCTGCCTCGACCCCTTCCTCTGCTGCCACATCTGCTCGCTCCTAAAACATTGCCTCCTCTGCCACTCCTCTGCATGTTGTCTGACATACTCTTTAATTAAACGATTCTGTGACCCTGAGTAACAATTCTGTGTCCCTGAGTAACGTTTCTGTGGCCCTAAGTAACAGTTCTGTGGCCCTAAGTAACAGTTCTGTGGCCCTCAGTAATAATTCTGTGTCTGTCCCTGAGTAACAATTCTGTGTCCCTCAGTAACAATTCTGTGTCCCTCAGTAACAATTCTGTGTCCCTCAGTAACAATTCTGTGTCCCTGAGTAACGTTTCTGTGGCCCTAAGTAACAGTTCTGTGGCCCTAAGTAACAGTTCTGTGGCCCTCAGTAACAATTCTGTGTCTGTCCCTGAGTAACAATTCTGTGTCCCTCAGTAACAATTCTGTGTCCCTGAGTAACAATTCTGTGTCCCTCAGTAACAATTCTGTGTCCCTGAGTAACAATTCTGTGTCTGTCCCTGAGTAAGAATTCTGTGTCTGTCCCTGAGTAACGTTTCTGTGGCCCTAAGTAACGGTTCTGTGGCCCTGAGTAACAATTCTGTGTCCCTGAGTAACAATTCTGTGTCTGTCCCTGAGTAACAATTCTGTGGCCCTAAGTAACGGTTCTGTGGCCCTCAGTAACAATTCTGTGTCCCTCAGTAACAATTCTGTGTCCCTCAGTAACAATTCTGTGTCCCTGAGTAACGTTTCTGTGGCCCTAAGTAACAGTTCTGTGGCCCTCAGTAACAATTCTGTGTCTGTCCCTGAGTAACAATTCTGTGTCCCTCAGTAACAATTCTGTGTCCCTGAGTAACAATTCTGTGTCCCTGAGTAACAATTCTGTGGCCCTCAGTAACAATTCTGTGTCCCTCAGTAACAATTCTGTGTCCCTGAGTAACAATTCTGTGTCTGTCCCTGAGTAAGAATTCTGTGTCTGTCCCTGAGTAACGTTTCTGTGGCCCTAAGTAACGGTTCTGTGGCCCTCAGTAACAATTCTGTGTCCCTAAGTAACAATTCTGTGTCTGTCCCTGAGTAACAATTCTGTGGCCCTAAGTAACGGTTCTGTGGCCCTCAGTAACAATTCTGTGTCCCTGAGTAACAATTCTGTGTCCCTCAGTAACAATTCTGTGTCTGTCCCTCAGTAACAATTCTGTGTCTGTCCCTGAGTAACGTTTCTGTGGCCCTAAGTAACGGTTCTGTGGCCCTCAGTAACAATTCTGTGTCCCTCAGTAACAATTCTGTGTCTGTCCCTGAGTAACAATTCTGTGTCCCTGAGTAACGTTTCTGTGGCCCTAAGTAACATTTCTGTGGCCCTCAGTAACAATTCTGTCTGTCCCTGAGTAACAATTCTGTGTCTGTCCCTGAGTAACAATTCTGTGTCCCTCAGTAACAATTCTGTGTCCCTCAGTAACAATTCTGTGTCCCTGAGTAACAATTCTGTGTCCCTCAGTAACAATTCTGTGTCCCTGAGTAAGAATTCTGTGTCTGTCCCTGAGTAAGAATTCTGTGTCTGTCCCTGAGTAACGTTTCTGTGGCCCTAAGTAATGGTTCTGTGGCCCTCAGTAACAATTCTGTGTCCCTGAGTAACAATTCTGTGTCTGTCCCTGAGTAACAATTCTGTGGCCTAAGTAATGGTTCTTTGTCCCTCAGTAACAGTTCTGTGTCCCTGAGTAACAATTCTGTGTCCCTAAGTAACGGTTCTGTGGCCCTCAGTAACAATTCTGTGTCCCTGAGTAACAATTCTGTGTCTGTCCCTGAGTAACAATTCTGTGGCCCTAAGTAACGGTTCTGTGGCCCTCAGTAACAATTCTGTGTCCCTGAGTAACAATTCTGTGTCTGTCCCTGAGTAACAATTCTGTGTCCCTGAGTAACGTTTCTGTGGCCCTAAGTAACATTTCTGTGGCCCTCAGTAACAATTCTGTCTGTCCCTGAGTAACAATTCTGTGTCTGTCCCTGAGTAACAATTCTGTGTCTGTCCCTGAGTAACAATTCTGTGTCCCTGAGTAACAATTCTGTGTCCCTCAGTAACAATTCTGTGTCCCTGAGTAACAATTCTGTGTCCCTCAGTAACAATTCTGTGTCCCTCAGTAACAATTCTGTGTCCCTGAGTAAGAATTCTGTGTCTGTCCCTGAGTAAGAATTCTGTGTCTGTCCCTGAGTAACGTTTCTGTGGCCCTAAGTAACGGTTCTGTGGCCCTCAGTAACAATTCTGTGTCCCTCAGTAACAATTCTGTGTCTGTCCCTAAGTAACAATTCTGTGTCTGTCCCTGAGTAACAATTCTGTGTCCCTGAGTAACGTTTCTGTGGCCCTAAATAACATTTCTGTGGCCCTCAGTAACAATTCTGTCTGTCCCTGAGTAACAATGCTGTGTCTGTCCCTGAGTAACAATTCTGTGTCTGTCCCTGAGTAACAATTCTGTGTCCCTCAGTAACAATTCTGTGTCCCTCAGTAACAATTCTGTGTCCCTGAGTAACAATTCTGTGTCCCTCAGTAACAATTCTGTGTCCCTCAGTAACAATTCTGTGTCCCTGAGTAAGAATTATGTGTCTGTCCCTGAGTAAGAATTCTGTGTCTGTCCCTGAGTAACGTTTCTGTAGCCCTAAGTAACGGTTCTGTGGCCCTCAGTAACAATTCTGTGTCCCTGAGTAACAATTCTGTGTCTGTCCCTGAGTAACAATTCTGTGGCCCTAAGTAACGGTTCTGTGTCCCTCAGTAACAGTTCTGTGTCCCTGAGTAACAATTCTGTGTCCCTAAGTAATGGTTCTGTGGCCCTCAGTAACAATTCTGTGTCCCTGAGTAACAATTCTGTGTCTGTCCCTGAGTAACAATTCTGTGGCCCTAAGTAACGGTTCTGTGGCCCTCAGTAACAATTCTGTGTCCCTGAGTAACAATTCTGTGTCTGTCCCTGAGTAACAATTATGTGTCTGTCCCTGAGTAACAATTCTGTGTCCCTGAGTAACGTTTCTGTGGCCCTAAGTAACATTTCTGTGGCCCTCAGTAACAATTCTGTCTGTCCCTGAGTAACAATTCTGTGTCTCTCCCTGAGTAACAATTCTGTGTCTGTCCCTGAGTAACAATTCTGTGTCCCTCAGTAACAATTCTGTGTCCCTCAGTAACAATTCTGTGTCCCTGAGTAACAATTCTGTGTCCCTCAGTAACAATTCTGTGTCCCTCAGTAACAAATCTGTGTCTCTGAGTAAGAATTCTGTGTCTGTCCCTGAGTAAGAATTCTGTGTCTGTCCCTGAGTAACGTTTCTGTGGCCCTAAGTAACGGTTCTGTGGCCCTCAGTAACAATTCTGTGTCCCTGAGTAACAATTCTGTGTCCCTAAGTAACGGTTCTGTGGCCCTCAGTAACAATTCTGTGTCCCTGAGTAACAATTCTGTGTCTGTCCCTGAGTAACAATTCTGTGGCCCTAAGTAACGGTTCTGTGGCCCTCAGTAACAATTCTGTGTCCCTGATTAACGTTTCTGTGGCCCTAAGTAACGGTTCTGTGGCCCTCAGTAACAATTCTGTGTCCCTCAGTAACAATTCTGTGTCTGTCCCTGAGTAACAATTCTGTGGCCCTAAGTAACGGTTCTGTGGCCCTCAGTAACAATTCTGTGTCCCTGATTAACTTTTATGTGGCCCTAAGTAACGGTTCTGTGGCCCTCAGTAACAATTCTGTGTCCCTGATTAACGTTTCTGTGGCCCTCAGTAACAATTCTGTGTCCCTCAGTAACAATTCTGTGTCTGTCCCTGAGTAACAATTCTGTGGCCCTAAGTAACGGTTCTGTGGCCCTCAGTAACAATTCTGTGTCCCTGAGTAACAATTCTGTGGCCCTAAGTAACGGTTCTGTGGCCCTCAGTAACAATTCTGTGTCCCTGATTAACGTTTCTGTGGCCCTCAGTAACAATTCTGTGTCCCTCAGTAACAATTCTGTGTCTGTCCCTGAGTAACAATTCTGTGGCCCTAAGTAACGGTTCTGTGGCCCTCAGTAACAATTCTGTGTCCCTGAGTAACAATTCTGTGGCCCTAAGTAACGGTTCTGTGGCCCTCAGTAACAATTCTGTGGCCCTGAGTAACAATTCTGTGGCCCTAAGTAACGGTTGTGGCCCTCAGTATCAATTCTGTGTCCCTCAGTAACAATTCTGTGTCTGTCCCTGAGTAACAATTATGTGGCCCTAAGTAACGGTTATGTGGCCCTCAGTAACAATTCTGTGTCCCTGAGTAACGTTTCTGTGGCCCTAAGTAACGGTTCTGTGGCCCTCAGTAACAATTCTGTGTCCCTGAGTAACAATTCTGTGTCTGTCCCTGAGTAACAATTCTGTGGCCCTAAGTAACGGTTCTGTGGCCCTCAGTAACAATTCTGTGTCCCTGAGTAACGTTTCTGTGGCCCTAAGTAACAATTCTGTGGCCCTCAGTAACAATTCTGTGTCTGTCCCTGAGTAACAATTCTGTGGCCCTAACTAACGTTTCTGTGGCCCTAAGTAACAGTTCTGTGGCCCTCAGTAACAATTCTTTGTCCCTGAGTAACGTTTCTGTGGACCTAAGTAACAATTCTCTGGCACTCAGTAACAATTCTGTCTGTCCCTGAGTAACAATTCTGTGGCCCTAAGTAACAATTCTGTGGCCCTCAGTAACAATTCTGTGTCTGTCCCTGAGTAACAATTCTGTGGCCCTAAGTAACGGTTCTGTGGCCCTCAGTAACAATTCTGTGTCCCTGAGTAACGTTTCTGTGGCCCTAAGTAACAATTCTGTGGCCCTCAGTAACAATTCTGTGTCTGTCCCTGAGTAACAATTCTGTGGCCCTAACTAACGTTTCTGTGGCCCTAAGTAACAGTTCTGTGGCCCTCAGTAACAATTCTGTGTCCCTGAGTAACGTTTCTGTGGACCTAAGTAACAATTCTCTGGCACTCAGTAACAATTCTGTCTGTCCCTGAGTAACAATTCTGTGGCCCTAAGTAACAATTCTGTGGCCCTCAGTAACAATTCTGTGTCTGTCCCTGAGTAACAATTCTGTGGCCCTAACTAACGTTTCTGTGGCCCTAAGTAACAGTTCTGTGGCCCTCAGTAACAATTCTGTGTCTGTCCCTGAGTAACAATTCTGTGGCCCTAACTAACGTTTCTGTGGCCCTCAGTAACATTTCTGTGGCCCTCAGTAACAATTCTGTGTCTGTCCCTGAGTAACATTTCTGTGGCCCTAACTAACGTTTCTGTGGCCCTAAGTAACATTTCTCTTGCACTCAGTAACAATTCTGTCTGTCCCTGAGTAACAATTCTGTGGCCCTAATAACGTTTCTGTGGCCCTAAGTAACAGTTCTGTGGCCCTCAGTAACAATTCTGTGTCTGTCCCTGAGTAACAATTCTGTGGCCCTAACTAACGTTTCTGTGGCCCTAAGTAACAATTCTCTGGCACTCAGTAACAATTCTGTCTGTCCCTGAGTAACAATTCTGTGGCCCTAACTAGCGTTTCTTTGGCCCTAAGTAACGATTCTGTGGCCCTCATTAACAATTCTGTGTCCCTGAGTAATGCTTCTCTGTCCCTAAGTAACGTTTCTCTGTCCCCAAGTAACGTTTCTGTGGCCCTAACTCTGTCCCTAATACAGAGCGGTCTGCCTCTCTTGAATGACTGGAGGCAAATGAAGAATTCTAAAATGGCCGCTATTTATAGCTCGACCATTACACAGTGCTGGCTGCCTGGCTGCTGATTGGCTAATGCGATCACATGTCATTAAGGAATGCATTATGGGTCAGCGCGCCTTGTCTGCGCGCCTTCCCAGACATCCCCGCTCCGTCGCCGCACATGTCCGCCGCCATTTTAGGAAAAATTTCGATTCGCGCGTCCGAAGTAGGCTATTTTTCGGATTCGGCGAAAATTTTCCAATATTCGACTCGAATTCCACTTCGCCTACTTCGATTCGCTCATCTCTACTTATCATATGTAACATACTATTACCAGTTCAACAGGCCTTTAGCTAAAATTTGAAAATACAGTAGCTGGTTAAAGCCAAAATCCAGGAAAGCAGCTACATTTCACAGTTGGAATACATTTATGTAAACTGCTTAGTCATTAGCATTCCACCAGTCTGCTGATTTGACTAAGAAGGAACATCACATCTAAAATATCCCAATACGCTTCCAGAGTTAGGTTAGAAGTACTTTCCAAAGTTGTATAGAGTCTAATCACCCTAAATCATTGTACCTATGCTATCCTTGTCCTGCGTTGCAGGGGATTATAGAAAGCAAATTTAAAGGCATTGTACACCTTCAAATGTTTTTGTTGTTTTAACTAGGTACTAGCGTAAATATATTCCCTATGTCATTTGTTTGCAGTACCTTGTAATGATAGGTTCACATGTTGTGGCTGCAATTTAGTGTCATGGCTGATTGATTCCCCTATGTCCATGTATTCATTCACCTAGCTTTTCCCTGTTCACAAAATGGACAGGCATCTTCTTGTTCTGGGTCAAATAGTATCCAATCAATGTCCTGCTATTTCTCTGTGCTGCAAATCTGATGTGCTAATGTGGTGAGAACTCATCTCTTCCCTTCATTACTTTACCTGATTGTGGTTGTTTCAGATCTAATTATTATGCAGTTTTCACCTGCAGAGCACTAGAAGACTTAATCTATCTACAGCTCTCTCTCTTTGTATCTTCACCTGTGATAACACAATCTGCTCCTAGAGCCACCTAGCGACGCCACCTGACTCCTAACAACATCATCTTGTCAGGAGTCAGCTGGATGTACTGTATTTGTTGATATCTACATGGATCCTGGTGTAATTTTTCAGTGTACAAGGTGGTATCCAGTCTTGAAGGATCAATGATGATAATAAGGAGCATGTAAAGATCCCATTTAACCACTTGACCTCCAGAGGATTTACCCCCCCTTAATGACCAGGCCTCTTTTTGCTACTCGGCGTAGCACTAATTCAACTGATAATTGTGCGGTGATGCAATGCTGCACCCAAACGAAATTTATGTCCTTTTCTTCACACAAATAGAGCTTTCTTTCGGTGGTATTTGATCACCTGTGCGCTTTTTATTTTTCACGCTATAAACAAAAAAATGCCAAACATTTTGAAGAAAAACGATATTTTTTACTTTCAGCTATAAAAATATATAGTAAATTCAAAGTTAGTTATAAATTTAGGCCAAAATGTATTCTGCTACATGTTTTTGGTAAAAAAAAATCCCAATAAGTGTATATTGATTGCTTTGTGTGAAAGTTATAGCGTCTACAAACTATGGTATAGATACTGCAATTTCCGCCATTTTTTTGCTATACAGCGCTGCGCTAGTTTAACGGACAATTGCTCGGTCATGCAAAACGGTAGATAAATGAAATTTACATCCTTTTTTTCTCACAAATTGAGCTTTCTTTCGGTGGTATTTGATCACCTGTGCGGTTTTTATTTTTTGTGCTACGAAAAAAAAAGGCTGACAATTTTGAGGAAAAAAAACAATATTTTGGACTTTTTGCTATAAAACATGTCCAGTAAAAAAAAATTAAAAAATCAAATGTAGTCATAAATTTCTGCCAAAATGCATTCTGCAACATGTCTTTGCTAAAAAAAACCCCAATACGTGTAAATTAATTGGTTTACGTGAAAGTTATAGCGTTTACAAATGGCTGGAATGATACTGGGATTTTTAGTTTTTTTTTATACTAATAATGGCTGCGATGAGCAACTTATGGCAGCGATCAGTGACTTATGGCGGCTATCAGCGACTTATGGCGGGACTGCGGGACTGCGGGACTGCGGCGGACATTTTGACATTGGGGGGTACTGACTTGGGGTCACTGACATCCCCAGTGACACCAATACAGTGATCATGCAAAAAAAAAACACTGACACTGTAATAATGGCACTGGGGAGGAAGGGGTTAAGGTTATTATTCAGGGAAAGGGTTAACTGTGTGAGGAGAGTGTTTTACTAGGGGGCGGGGGGGTGTACTGCAGGGAACACGGCTGATCAGGAGAGAGAAACTCTTCTGTCCCGATCAGCGTGTCCTGGAGCTGTCAGGGAACTGACAGAAAGCACAGCTACTGCAGCTGTGCTCTCTGTCAGCGATTGCCGCCAATCGCCGGGACATAGCCGGTAACGACCGGCTGTGACCCGGCAACTGACATCCGCGGCTGTGACCGGCGGGACAGGTAGGGTGGCAGCGTGCCTCGCGCACGCCCCCTACCTGTTTTAAAAACACACGTTTTAAAACGTGGTTTTGCCCAGCCGTGCCGCCCTGCCGCCGTATTGATACAGTGGCTGGGCGGCATGTGGTTAAAGGGGACACAAGCTTTACTTGACCTTGCATATATATGTAGGTCAATTGCAACAAGTGAGAGCACATCTGGTGGAAGCAGAGCACTGACATGTGGAAGAGTGGTGGTGGGCACACAAGTGGTGGAAAAAACAAGTTTTTAAGTGAGACTCCTTTACATTGTTTTATTTATGTGGTTTTCACAAACACATGGTGGAAAATTATTGATAAGTAACGGATGCGCACAGGTTTTATATATATATATCATAACACTGCATGATCGCCACACATCTTATACAGGTGAAAAACACAAAGTATGAGAAGGAAGATTTATAAAGCCTTTAAAGTTAGATGCAGCTATGTATACTAACCATTAGTGATGGGCTGAGCACCCCCCCTGTTCAGTTTGCGGTCGAACATTCAAACCTACCAAAAGTTCAACCGCGTACTTCGAGCAGGGATAATTTACTGAGCCTTATCTTATCACATCTGAATGCGGTAACCTTAGGTACAAATCCAAGCTTTTTCTGCAGCATTTTGCGTTTTGCAAAAATGCAATACAGTCCAACATGATTTCCTATGGGACTTGTTTAGATCTTCAAGTTTTCACCAAGTGCGTTTTTTGGAAAGGGTCAGGGACTTTTTTGGACGCAAAATGTTGCATTTTTGGTTCTATAGACTTCAATGGGAATGCTGCAGAAAAGCATGCACTGTGTTTTTACTGTGTTTTTGCCATGTTTTTGATGCCTTTTGCATTTAAAATCTTCCTAGCAACAAGAAAAAAAAGTTAAAAAAAATGCAAAATGCATCAAAAACGGCAAAAACAAAAAAATGCAAGTTCAAAAACGCAAAACGTGTTACTAAAATACCTCATGAGTTATATTATTAAGTCATGCAGTGTTTTAGTAGTGAAACATGCATTTCCCCACTGACAGCTTAATGTCAAAAGAATTGTTGATATTGTCTTGCCCTCCGGGTCTGGTATGGATTTTGAGGGGAACCCCCACGCCAAAATGTTTTTTTAAGAATGGCATGGGGGTCCCCCCAAAATCCATACCTGACCCTTATCCAAGCATGCAGCCCAGCAGGTCAGAAAAGGGGGGGGGGGCGAGCGAGCATCCCCCCCTTCTGCACAATACCAGGCCACATACCGTCAACATGGGGGGGATCCCCCCCAAAGCAGCTTGCGCCCATGTTGATGGGGACAAGGGCCTGTTCCCCACAACCCTGGTTGACTGTTGTGGGGGTCTGCAGGCAGGGAGCTTATCGGAATCTAGAAGCTCCCTTTAACAAGGGGGCCCCCCGATCCTGGCCCCCACTTTCTGAATGAGTATGCGGTACATGGTACCACTTACCCATTCACAAGAAAAAAAAAAGTGTAGTGTAAAAAAAGACAGGAGACAGTCATTCACAAGTCCTCTATTAAAAATAAAATAAAAAAGTGTCCTCCAAAGTAGATCCAATGTCCATAAAGATGCCCACCACCACCGCCAACCCAAAAAAAGAAAAAAAACCTCTGCTCTATCCTCGACACTGACTCCCGCAGTCTGACAGCTACACCGCAATGACAGTTGTTAAATAGGGCGATGATGTCACAAGGGGGCATGTCATCATGCCCTGTGATTGACCAAAACATTGCACCTGACTTGTGGTTAGGTTCAATGGTTTGGCCAATCACAATGCACTGTCAAGGCTCAGTGCATTGTGGGGCGCGGCAGGCGAACAGCCCGCCAAATGCCCGCACCATTAGTTTGTCCAGCGAACACACAAACGGCCCATGTTCGAGTCAAGCTTACATTCGACTCAAACATGCAGCCCATCACTACTAACCATAATTAAAACATGTTTATTCATTATTTACAATGGGTGTAAAGGCTCAAGGTTTTTTACCTTCATGCATTCTATGCATAAATAAAAAACCTTCTGTGTACAGCAGACCCCCCCCCCCAGCCCCTTACTTACCTGAGCCCCATCGCAATCCAGCAATGTGCCTCAGCTCTCCAGGGACTCTCCCTCCTTACTGGCTGAGACAGCAGTGGGAGCCAATGCTGTCAATCACAGCCAGTGAGCCAATGACGAGAGAGAGAGGATGGGGCTGAGTTGAGACTCTGTGTGTGAATGAACACGCAGAGCAGCAACTCAGGAGCAAGCCTGCTGGGTTGTCCCCATAGCAAGCTGCTTGCTCTGGGGGCACTTGACAGGAGGGAGGGACCAGGAGTGCCAGTGAGGGACCTGAGAAGAGGAGGATAAGTGGTGCAAAGCCACTGCAGAGTGCAGGTAAGTAGAACATGTTTGCTATTGCTATTTTTTTTATTGGTTTTATTATCACTTTAAAAATAAAAATATACCTGGACTAACCAGTTCCCAACCACACTATAACTGAAAGACAGCCACAGCGTGGTTTGCTAGTTCTGGGAGGGCGTCCAAAGAATTCTTTCCAGAACTGGGGGCCAGTCACAGCCACTTTTACCATGTGTGCAATCACAGCTGATCACTGGGTAGATAGGAAATGCCAGTTATCGGCAGTCCTCTCTTCACGCTGACAGCGCATGAGAAGAGGAGAGCCGGTAGGCGGCATTTTGCAGGGAGACATCTACACTGATCATCAGTGTCCTTGTGATCAGTGTAGCCTCATCAGTGCGGCCAATAGTACCCATCAGTGCTGCTCATCAGTGCCACCTAATAGTACCCCTAAGTACCGCCTAACAGTGCCCATTAGTGTAGCCTATCAGAGCCCATCAGTGCCGCTTAACAGTGCCCATCAGTGCCACCTAACAGTGCCCATCAGTGCTGCCTATAAGTGCCGCCTAACAATGCCCATCGGTGCCACATATCAGTGCTCATCAGTGCCAACTAACAGTGCCCAACAGTGCTGCCCATCAGTGCCAACTGACAGTGCTCATCAATGCCACACATCAGTGCCACCTAACAGTGCCCATCAGTGCTGCCTAACAGTGCCCATCAGTGCTGCCCATCAGTGCTGCCTAACAGTGCCCATCAGTGCCACATATCGGTGCTCAACAGTGCCAACCAACAGTGCCCACCAGTGCTGCCCATCAGTGCCAACTAACAGTGCTCATCAGTGCCACCCATCAGTGTCACCTAACAGTGCCCATCAGTGCCGCCTAACAGTGCCCATCAGTGCTGCCCATTAGTGCTGCCTAACAGTGCCCATCAGTGCCACTTATCAGTGTAGCCTTATCAGTGCCCATCAGTGACTCCTCATCAGTGCAGCCTATCAGTGCCCTTCAGTGAAAGGGAAAAAATACTTATTTAGAAAACTTTGTAACAGAAACTACAAAAAAACTTTTTTTTTCAAAATTTTTGGCCTTTTTAGTTTCTTTAGTAAAAAATAAAAACCCCAGTGGTGATTAAATACCACCAAAAGAAAGCTCTATTTGTCTAAAAAAAATTAATCATTCAAATTATGTGAGTGCTGAAAGCTGAAAATTGGTCTGGGCAGGAAGGGGGTAAAAGTGTCGGGTAGGCAAGTGGTTAAATAGTGATATTCAAAACTCACACTTCACATGAATCAATAGAGAAAATTTAAACATGACATTTTTGAGCAACAAAGTATCTACTTTTTTAGCCAAGAATAATAATAAAAAAAAAGATCTGAGCCTCAGCCCATCACTTATAGCCTAATGAAATATGACATGGACCCCGAATACCAAACACACTGTGGTTGTTTGACTTAACCTGTACAATGTGTATTGTTTCCTATCACCTCATAATTTGAGGTGGATTAACTACTAGGCAGAGCAGACTTGTGCCTATAGGAGACAGAAGCAAAGAGGCTGCTGTATAAATATCAGCCACTCCTATTATTAGTAAACATAAATGAATGTTTTACAAGCTCATTTCAATGCTGTCACAATATTCCAAGCCAGGGTATTGCTGCAACAAACATTGTGTTCCTTTTATATGGCAAAAGTTACACAGGAAGAGTTTTCTGACGTTTCGCTGGGGAAAGATGAACTTGACTGACATAAATCTTTTTTTAACATTTTTAAATATGTAATTATGTGCAGGCTCCAGTGATGGAAATTGGCCCTGTTTATCAAAAAGATATGATATTCAGCTAGAGCACACCTGCTTTTACACTGTGAACATACTGCTGTCTCCATGTGTGTACATAAATACAAACTTTACATAAAAGGACTATAAAGCATTAAAGTTGTAGTAAAGTCTCAGAGATTTTTTTTTAAACAAATAAATTCCTATCTACCATTGAAGCATTCCCCAGCTATTTACTTTGCTAATATATGCCCCCAAGCACTTACATTTCATAAACATCATTGGTACCGGCTCCTGATTTCTAAGTGTGGATTCCCCAAACTTCCTGCCAGGTAGAGCACGCATGTGAGAAGGGATAGTGCAGTCTTCAATAACTGTACATCACCAATTTGGAGGTGGGTTCAGGAAAGTAGCTTGCTTTGGGGCTGTGCATTTGAATGAACACATACTGAGTTTGTGCTAGTCTCAGCAAGAGTGTGAAAGCAAGAGTGGCTCCATAGTTCCCTGCAAGGGAAGAAGTGCTACTCTGAATTCAGAAATCAAGGCAAATGCTAAGATGAAATAGGAGAAAGGACAAGATTGATAAAAGGAAGACAGTATACAATGTACACTCACTAGCCACTTTATTAGGTACACCTGTTCAATTGCTTGGTAACACAAATTGCTAATCAGCCAAACACATGGCAGCAACTCAATGTATTTAGTCATCTAGACGTGGTGAAGATGACTTGCTGAAATTCAAACCGAACAATAAAATGGGGAATAAAGGGGATTTAAGTGACTTTGAACGTGGCATGGTTGTTGGTGCCAAACGGGCTGATTTGAATATTTCAAAAACTGCTGATCTCTTGGGATTTTCACACAACCATCTCAATGGTTTACAGAGAATGGTCCGAAAAATAGAAAATATCCAGTGAGTGGCAGCTGTGTGAACGAAAAGGCCTCATTGATGTCAGAGGTCAGAGCAGAATGGGCAGACTGGTTTGAGATGATAGAAAGGCAACAGTAACTCATGTCAATATGGACCAAAATCTCTGAGGAATGTTTCCAACACCTTGTTGAATCTATGCCATGAAGAATTAAGGCAGTTCTGAAAGCAAAAGGGGGTCCAATCTGGTAGCAGCAAGGTGTACCTAATAAAATGGTTGCTGAGTGTTAGTCTACATCAGTATAAATAATGAAGAGTGGGAACATTCAAGTTATTCTAAAGGCACACTTTTTAAGATAACAAGCATGTCATACTTACCTGCTCTGTTCAATCATTTTGCACAGAGCAGCCCCATTCCTCCTCTTCTCCCCTGCTGGTGCTCCTGGCCCCTGTGGAGTGCATTAAAAGCAAGCAGCTTGCTATGGGGGCACTCATGCATGCTTGCTCTTGAGCCAGCTCTGTTGTCCATTGACACTGAGCACGGTTCTGCCCTCAACTCTCTGTCTTTCCTCACTGGCTGAGAGTGACAGCAACAGGAAACAATGGCTGCTGATGCCTCTCTGTCTAATGAGGAGGGAGAGAGAGCTCAGAGAGCCACTGCTCTCCTGAAAATCGCTGCATCATAATCAGGTTCAGATTAGTATTTGGGGGAATTGGGAGGAGCTACATGCTTTTTACTAGTAATGCACCAATATATCAGCTGCCGAAAATTATTGCTCGAAAATAGGATTATCAATGCTTTGCAGACAGAAAAAAAAGGTGCTGATAATGGCCAAATAATTTACATAAATTTAATTTTATTTTCTGTCCAATTTTTGTGTGTTACTTTCAATAAAAGTTGTTTAATGGTACTGTATTTTTTTTTTACAATTCATATACAAATAAATTCATGATATTAATCAAAGAGTCACATAATAATACAATTAAATACAAAAAATATACATAAAGAAAAAACTTTCAGTCCAGAATTTTTATTTCAGTGCACTACTTTTTACCTATAGAACCAGTTTAACCCTGCAGCAGAGAACACTATGTGCAACTGTCTCTTCTCAAATCCCCTGTTTATCAGAAAAATTAAACATAAAGGTGTGCTCAATTTGTTTGAAAAATATGCAGAAAAATGTATACCTTAACAAATTCTCCACATTAAGGTGAAAAACCTTCTGCCCCCCCCCCCTCCCCCTCCCCCACAGCCCTCTTAAATACTTTCCTGAGCTTGATCTCAATCCAATGCTGTGCCTGAGAGCAAAGGTTGTCCAGCAATCTCTCTCTCCTCACTGGACATGGAGGCAGCACTAGGAGCCATTTCCTCCTGCTGCTGTAAATTACAGCCTGGGAGGGGGGAAACCATGCTGCGTGTGTCTATGGCTTGTTTGGGGGGGCACTCCATGAGGGGGCAGGAACACTGGGGACCTCAGAAGAGGAGGATCTGGACAACTCTATGCAAAACCATTACACAGAGCAGGTAAGTATTGCATATTTGTTATCTAAAAAAAATCCTATACATTCACTTTAATTTCACTTTAGGTCCCATTCACACTAGGGTCCATTCATGTGTTGCAGTTGTGCATTTCATCTGGCTTTATTTGTTTTCACTGCAGTGCACCAGAATGTACATTGTGTATTGAGGTGTGTTGTGTATGTGTGTACATCCAAAACACGTTCGAACACCTTCAATGAAGGGTGTGCTATAGCACAGACTACAGCAGAGCACTAGGGGATTAATTTAGTAGTGCAGTCTACAGGCTATGCCAGGGGTCCTCAAACTATGGACCACAGGCTGGATACGGCCTGCTAAAGAAATGTATCTGGCCCACAGGGACAGCCGAAAAAGAACAAAAAAATCGGGAAAAAAATGGCAATGCATTACAGTGTACAGTGCATTGCCGTGTCCAGTGCATTACAGTGTACAGTGCATTGCCGTGTCCAGTGCGTTACAGCATCCAGTGCATTGCGGTGTCCAATGCGTTGCCGTGTCCAGTGTGTTACAGTGTCCAGTGTATTGCTGTGTCCAGTGCATGGCGGTGTCCAGTGCAGTAAAGTGTCCAGTGCATTACAGTGTACAGTGCATTGCGGTGTCCAGTTCGTTACAGTGTACAAAGCATTACTCTGTCCAGTGCATTACAGTGCACTCGACACAGTACAGTGCATGGTGGTGTCCAGTACATTACAGTGTACAGTGCATTGTGATGTCCAGTGCGTTAGTGTAAAGTGCAGTGCAATGTTCATTGCATTACAGTGTTCAGTGCATTTCAGTGTCCAGTGCATTACAGTGTACAGTGCATTTTGGTGTCCAGTGCATTACAGTGTACAGTGCATTGCAGTGTCCAGTGCGTTACAGAGTAAAGTGCATGTTGGTGTCCAGTGCGTTAGAGTGTACAGTGCATTGCAGTGTCAAGTGCATTACAGTATACAGTGCATTGTGGTGTCCAGTGCATTACAGAGTACAGCATATGGCGGTGTCCAGTGTTTTACAGTTTACAGTGCATGGTGGTGTCCAGTACATTACAGTGTACAGTGCATTGTGATGTTCAGTGCATTAGTGTAATGTGCATTGCACTGTCCATTGAATTACAGTGTACAGTGCATTACAGTGTACAGCGTGTTACAGAGTAAAGTGCATTTTGGTGTCCAGTGCATTACAGTGTACAGTGCATTGCAGTGTCAAGTGTGTTACAGTATACAGTGCAGTGCGGTGTCCAGTGCATTACAGAGTACAGCATATGGCGGTGTTCAGTGCGTTACAGTGTACAGTGCATGGCTGTGTCCAGTGTGTTACAGTGTACAGTGCATTGCAGTATCCAGTGCGTTAGTGTACAGTGCATTGAGCTGTCCAGTGAGCTACAGTGTCCAGTGCATTGCGGTGTACAGTGCATTACAGTGTCCAGTGCGTTACAGTGTACAGTGCATGGCAGTGTCCAGTGCAGTGTACAATGCATTGCGGTATACAGTGTGTTAGTGTACAGTGCATTGCGTTGTCCAGTGCATTACAGTGTACAATGCATTACACTGTCCAGTGCAGTACAGTGCATTGCGGTGTCTAGTGTGTTACAGTGTACAGTGCATTTTGGTGTCCAGTGCGTTACAGTGTCCAGTGTGTTAGTGTACAGTGCATTGCAGTGTCCACTGTGTTACAGTGTACAGTGCATTGCAGTGTCCAATGCGTTACAGTGTCCAGTGCATGATGGTGTCCAGTGCGTTACAGTGTACAGTGCATGGCGGTGTCCAGTGCAGTGTACAGTGCATTGTGGTGTCCAGTGCATTACACTGTCTAGTGTGTTACAGTGTACAATGCATTACAGTGTCCAGTGCGTAACAGTGTTCAGTGCATTGCAGTGTCCAATGCGTTACAGTGTACAGTGCACTGCGGTTTCCAGTGCATTACAGTGTACAGTGTATTTTGGTGTCCAATGCATTACAGTGTGCAGTGCATTGCGGTGTCAAGTGCGGTAAAGTGTACAGTGCATTTTGGTGCCCAGTGCGTTACAGAGTACAGAGTATTGCAGAGTCCAGTGCATTAGTGTACAGTACATTGTGATATCCAGTGTGTTAGTGTACAGTACATTGCGGTGTCCAATGCATTACAGTGTACAGTGCTTTGCGGTTTCCAGTGCGTTAGTGTACAGTACATTGCGGTGTCCAGTGTGTTAGTGTCCAGTGCATTGCAGTCTCCAGTGCATTAGTGTACAGTGTATTTTGGTGTCCAGTGTGGTACAGTGCATTTTAAATATTACATTGTTTTTTGTTGTTTTGCACTACAAATAAGATATGTGCGGTGTGCATAAGAATTTGTTCATATTTTTTTCAAACTATAGTCCGGCCCCCCAACAATGTGAAGGTCCATGAACTGGCCCCGTTTAAAAAGTTTGAGGACCCCTGGTCTATGCAGTCTATACTTCTTTTAATACAAGGAAGCATCTTGCTAGTTTTAGAGGCTCATCCTGTAGACTGAACCTTCACAGGCCCATTATTACCAGAGAAGAAATGCTACAAAGCAGAGTTTAAATGAAAACAAACATTGTAAAGTGGCCAAGAGAAACTCCAAATGTACAAGACCTTTTTTTATCAAGCTCATTAAACCCAATAAATGCTTTACTTTTTCAAACTCCTTGTTCCACATTTTATTCTGATCAGACAAGTTTCAGGTTTCCACTGTATTCTACGGTATATGTCTTTACTTTGTTAAAGAAAATAACAGGCAAGTATTTTCGAGGACTTTCTAACCTTGAAACAGGCTGATATGTGCAGACTTTAAAAGGCAATGAGTAGTATTTTGAATATATATATAGAACTTTTTTTGCTATATCCACTAATTTACTTTCAGTCAGGTAAATATGAAATCTTAGATTTCTATATTTCATATTTACCACTTGTAGCTATCATAGCATTAGAGACTCATATTCAATAGACTAATTCACTACTATGCTGTAACTTGTCTGTGATTAAAATATACCTCAAATGCATGACATTAAATTATAAGAACAAACCTCGTTAACCCTATTATTATATTCACCTGTCAATTTGACTAGTTTAACTTTTTTACAGACCAACATTGTCAATAAATTTCTTTTTTTTCTATTTAAAATGATGTTACATAGTTACATAGTTAGTCTGGCTGAAAAAAGACAAAAGTCCATCCAGTTCAACCATTTAAAAAAAAAAAATTATAATCCTATACCCACAATTGATCCAGAGGAAGGCAAAAAAAACCCAGCAAAGCATAATCCAAATTGCTGCTGCAGGGAAAAAAATCCCTTCCTGACCCCCCGAGAGGCAATCGGATATTCCCTGGATCAATTTTACCAATAAATGTTAGTATCCAGTTATATTCTGTGTATCTAAGAAAGAATCCAGGACTTTTTAACCACTAGCCTACAGGGCACTTATACCCCCTTCCTGCCAAGCCAATTTCCAGCTTTCAGTGCTGTCACACTTTTAATGACAATTGTGCGGTCATGCAACACTGTACCCATATGAAATTTTTATCATTTTTTTGTGACAGATAGAGGTTTATTTTAGTGGTATTTAATCAACTCTGGGTTTTTTATTTTTTCTTAAACAAATCAAAAACCACTTAAAATTGTGAAAAAAAAAAGTTTTTTCTTAGTTTTTGTTATAACATTTTGTAAATAAGTTATTTTTCTCCTTCACTGATGTGCGCTAATGAGGCTGCAGTGATGGGCACTGATAAGCTGCACTGATGGACACTGATAGGTGGCACGATGGGCACTAATGAGGAGGCACTGGTAGGTGGCACTGATGGGCATTGACAGGCATCACTGATGGGCACTGAAAGGCAGCACTCATATATGGCACTGATAGGCAACACTGACTGGCACTGTTAGGCTGCACTGATAGGCAGCACTTATGGGCACTGATAGGCGGCACTGATGCACGCTAATAGGCTGCACTGACTGGCACTGATAGGTGGCACTGATTGGCAGCACTGATAGGTGGCACTGACTGGCATTGATAGGTGGCACTGACTGGCACTGATGGGTGACACTGAAAAGCAGCTCAGATGGACACTGATATGTGGCATTGATGTGCACTGGTAGGCACTGAAATATGGCACTGATGTGGCACTGATATGTGGCATTGATGTGGCACTGATATGTGGCATTGATGTGGCACTGATGGGAACTGGCAGGTGGCATGGATGAGCACTGACAGCTGGCACTGATGGACACTGACAGGTGGCACTGCTGGGGCTACACAGATCATCAGGGTACACTGATTATCAGTGCTCTGATGATCTGTGTACATGTCCCCTCCGAGGAATGCTGAATACCGGCTCTGCTCTCCTCTCGAGCCGTCAGCGTGACAGCTCATGAGGAGAGAAATGCCAATAACCGGCATTTCCCTGTTTACATGTGATCAGCTGTGATTGCACACAGCTGATCACATGACGAGCTGACACCTTCAGCTCTTTCCATTGATTGGTGATCCGCTGTGTCCGAGGAACACAGCGCACCACCGATCGCCGCGCTGCACACTCCCGGAGCCGCGCATGTGCGGTTAGAATGGGAGGACATCATATGACGTCCTCCCAGAACGCGAGAACCGCCTTGCTCTCATCATTGTACTTTATGGTGGGTGGGAGGCGGTTAAAGCAATCCACTGAACTGGCCAGAACCAACTCTTGAGGGAGTCTATTCCACATTTTCACAGCTCTCACTGTAAAGAAACCTTTCTGTGTTTGGAGATTAAATTTCTTTTCCTCCAGATGTACAGAGTGCCCCCTTGTCCTCTGTGATGACCTCAGGGTGAATCGCTCTACACCGCGTTCACTATATGAACCACTGATGTATTTATACATGTTGATCATATCCCCCCTTAATCTCCTCTTCTCAAGAGAGAATAAATTCAGTTCCTCTAATCTTTCCTCATAGCTGATCTCCTCCATGCCTCTTACCACTTTGGTTGCCCTTCTCTGTACTTTCTCTAGTTCCTCAATATTCTTTTTGTGAATTGGTGCCCCAAACTGAACTGCATATTCCAGATGATGTATTACTAATGATTTGTACAGGGGTAATATGATATCTCTCTCTCTGGAGTCTATACCTCTTTTAACTGCTTCCATACAGGGCACTTTTACCCCCTTCCTGCCCAGGCCATTTTTCAGGTTTCAGCTCTCTCACACTTTGAATGACAATTGCACTGTCATACAACACTGTACCCAAACTAAAATTTTTTCTTTGTTTCTGATATAAAAGTTTGCAAATAAATAATTGTTGTTCATAAATTTAGGCCAAGATGTATTCTGCTGCATTTCTATGGTGAAAATGACCCAAATTAGGATGTATTATTTAGTTTGTAGGAAAGTTATAGAGTTCACAAACTATGGGATATATCTTAAAATTGATCAGTCATGAACTACTGACTGCCAATCTAATTTCTTGAGGTCCAAGAATGTCAGAACAGTACAGATATCCCCCAAATGACCACTTTTTGCAAAGTAGACAGTTCGACATATCTCATAAGAGGCATGGCGAGTTTTTTGACGTAATTTTTTTGTCATAATTTTTCGGAAATGAAAAAATTAAAACAATTATTTTCACTATTTTTTTGTTTACATACTGTCACCAGTGCAGTACAGCGTCATCATATAACTGGCATGGCGGTGATCAGGGACACTGACTGGTGACAGTACAAAACTTTTTTTATAATTTTTGTTTTTTAAATTTAAATTTTTTTATTAGTTTTAATTTTTATTAATTTTTTTTTCTCTTTTTTAAAGATTTTTTTTTCATATTTCACTATGACCAAAGTAGTATAATGTTACCATAGTACCATTGTACTACTTTGGGGAAGTGATCAGTATTTTATTTTTATTTATTTATTCTTTTTACACAATTTTCTTATAACAAAGAATTACTTTGCTATATGAAAGCATTTACCTGAATTACATCGATTACATTCAGGGTTTTTTTTTTGTGCTTAGCTGTGATTCGGCCACAGTTAATCACATGACACAGATGGGCTGTGATTGGCCCAGCTTGTGCATGTGATCGCTGTGACCATTCACATCTAGACACACTAGTATACAATGGATGGCATGAAAGGAAGCCATCCATTGTATACAACTGTCATGTGACCTGCTGTGATTGGTCACACAGGTCACATGGTACTGGCAATGGGGCAAGTACACAGATCTATCATCGGCCGTGTCTGAGGTACACAGCCGGTGACAGATCGTGCCGCAGAGCGGCCCTGCGGGCAGGCGCACTACGCATGCCTGAAAGGACGCCATATGGCATCCACCCGGAGGGATGAGCTGGTTAATACAAGAGAGGATTTTGCTCACTTTAGAAACTGCAGCTTGGCATTGCATGACATTATTAAGCTTGTGATCTACCAGAACTCCCAGATCCTTCTCGACCATTGATTCCCCCAGTTGTACTTCCCCCTCCTTCATTTTTATATTTAATAAAAGCAATTTTCTTATTATCTATAGCTTTTTTAACTTTGGCCATAAGCCACATAGGTTTGATTTTTAACCTTTTAAACTTGTTGACCATGGGAATATAGTTTGCAGAGTGTTCACATACAGTCTTTTTGAAGAACTCCCATTTTTGTGATGTGTTCATTGATGCCAATATTCCCTCCAAGTCTAAGTCTTGGAGAGCAGCTCTTAGCCTTGGAAAATTAGCTATCTTAAAATTGAGCATTTTTATTTTTCCCGTATATGCTTGCTGTTTACAGCGAACAATAAATTAAATCATGTTATGGTCACTGCTACCCAGATGTTCTTTATATGGACATTTGTAATAAGCTCTGCATGGTTTCAGATTACCAGGTCTAGCAGAGCATCATTCCTAGTTGGGGCCTCTATGAACTGTACCATAAAATTGTCCTGTAGTAGGTTGTGACTTTTCCTCACTTGGGGTCACATATTTATATATTTAGTCTGGGTGGATGTTGTTTGAATTGCCTCAGCAATACAAAGATGATGTTAAAGAGTAAATCCACTTTTGCTGAGAAGAACACATTCCTCTCTAAGTGATCAATCAACACTGCAAGGATTTTAATAAACTTTGTTGCACATTTCTACCTTTTGTTATTCTGAAGAAATGACTGTTTGTGAGTCTGCATCCAGAGATTGAAAAGGTCATTTTTAATAGCATTCAATTACCGTAAGACTTGTGTCACAATTATACATACTATATTATTTATTTTATTTGCTATATTTTTTTTCTCACGGAAGTAGAGTTACACTTTAACCACTTCAAGTCCAGATACTTTACACCCCTTCCAGTCCAGGCCAATTTTCATCTTTCAGTGCTATCACATTTTGAATGACAATTGAGCGGTCATGCAACACTGTACCCATATGAAATTTTTAGCATTCCTGCAGCCATTAAGAAATACTGTGCGAGCTGTGATTGGTCACAGCTTGTCACATGGTACAAGGCTGTTGTGAATAGCCTTGTACCATGTGATCTCTGTGATCATTGACAGATTTCACAAGTAGTAAGCAATGATGTCAGGACATGACATCTTGTTTCCTACTGTTCATGTGATCACTGATTGGCCAATCGGTGATCACATGAATCGGGACCTCACACAGTGGCCCAGTACAGCAATCTGAGGACACAGGGGTACCTATCACGGTGCCGTGCACTCCTGGGGAGTGCGCACAGGCAATGGATGTGGGGGGACGTTTAGAAATGTGCATTGGCAGCGTTCTCATCCGGCCCATGTCAATAAACAGGTTAAGGGTCAAATTGATCTGCAAAAGGGAAACCCATTCCAATCACAAGACTGTTAAAGGTGTCAAATCAATATATGAGATCTATTTAGGGGAAATTAAAATAGCTTTGTGTTTCAAATGTCTTAAAAAACATACACAAATGGTTGGTTGTTAACCACTTGCCCTCCAAAGGATTTACCCCCCTTCCTGACCAGGCCATTTTTTGCGATACAGCACTGAGATACTTTAACTGATAAATGCACGGTCATGCAACGCTGCACCCAAGTTAAATTTATGTCCTTTTTTCCCACAAATTGAGCTTTCTTTCAGTGAGTATTTGATCACCTCTGTATTTTTTATTTTTTGTGCTATAAACAAAAAAGTCCAACAATTTTGAAAAAAATATATATTTTTGACTTTTTGCTATAAAACATATCCAGTAAAAAAATGTTTACAAGCAAATTTCGTCATAAATTTAGGCCAAAATGTATTCTGCTACGTTTTTGCTAAAAAAGATCCTAATACGTGAATATTAATTGGTTTACTTGAAAGTTGTAGCATCTACAAATGGCGATATATACACTTGAATTTTTTCTATTTAATATATACTATAATGTGGGTGTCAGGAATGGACTTGCCAATAGTGGTGGGACTCACCTGCCTTTTGGGCTGCAGTACCAGGGCTGGCCAGCGGGTGCTCTCAACAACCAGAGGTTCAATTTGGCAATTAGCCATCACCTGGGGCTGATTGCAGGTGGTGTATTTAAGGGATGGCCAGACCTGCAGTCTGGGCCTTGGTGTGTGTTTTTCCATGGGCCCCTGTATCTTGTAACCTGCATTCCTGTTCCTGTTCCTGTTTCTGCCTGACTTGTTGCCGACCCTGCCTGATCCTGACCTCTGCTGACTTCTCCTGTTTTATCCTTGGCTTGTGACCCTGACCATTCTCTCCGCCTGCTCCTCCTGTACCTACCTGCCCGATAGTTATCGACCCGGCCTGCCTGACTACGTTGTGCTCTATATGTGTATGTACCTGGGTATCTATATCAGTTTAGGTTTGGGTTTGTTTCACCTTGTTGTATGTATTTGTGTTAGCTTGGGGTTTGGTGCACTGCGTTTATATTTGTATTGTTAGTCTTAATAAATTGTCTTATTTATACCATATCTGAAGCCTGTGTTTCCCTGTGTCAGTACACACACCTCTGGTCATACCCGGAGCCCTGACAGTGGGCATTCCAACACGGGGGGGGGGGGGGGACTGACTAACTGTCACTGACATCTCCAATGACACTAATACAGTGATCAGTTCTAATAAAAAGCACTGACACTGCACTAATGACACTGGGCAGGAAGGGGTTAACATCTGGGGCAATAAAAGGGTTAACTGTGTGCTGTGTGTGTTTTACTGTGTGCTGTGTTTTCCTGTGTAAGCACGCTGAATAGTATTGCTCTGCAGAGCATTAAAAAGCAGCGTGCTGGAGCTGACAGGGGAGAGATCTGTATTGTTTACATACAGACCTCTGCCCCTTCAGTGTTTCCCGGGTGCTGGAGGGGAATCTCTGTCCGAGACCCTGTGATCAACAGCTGTAGCCACGAAAGGTGTGCCCCCTACCCGGAAACACAAAATCACATATATACTGTACATGGGATTTTGCTCAGCCCTGCCACCCTGCAGCAGTAGTTCTGCTACAGGGCGGTCAGGAAGCTGTTAATATACAAAAAATATAACAAATGAATCATACCAATGATGTACATCCCATACAACTACCCTTTACTATTCACTGGTCAGCAAGGTAATATATGTTCATGAATAGTACAAGTACATTCTATTTGTTCAGTATTGACTGAGTCTCACAGTGAGATGGGGATAGCTTTTTACCACGTTTCACAGATTCCAGTAAATCACATGGGAACAGAATTGGAAACATCTATGGCAGACCACACCTCCAATACTCAGAGGTCTTTCATAATAATATGTAGTGCCCATATTTAGGTAAAATTATCCACATTTACCAGCTCCACATAGAGAGTATACTGTATGTAACTGAATCACAGTTGGAAAATACTGTGGAAAAAGCAGACTCTTATGTGGGCGTGGAAGCAATAAAAAGTACCAGAATCCTAAGCACACTGGAAGGACAATGTTCTCACAAGGAAGAGCACAAAATATTTTAATAAACAAAGAGAACATATTCCTATGACTATTCATTACAGTGTTTTGACCAGTTATTTACTCCATCGACTGCATATTTTAAAAATAAAATGAGTTGTTTAAGCGCTGAATATTTAGAGTAAACCATGGCAAATCTAAATAAAACATAAAAATAAATATAGCGACAATTAGTACATATCCACGTGTTTCTTCACTCATTCATGTGAAAAACATTGGTGCAGTCTTTCAACAGTGCCATGCACTATTTCTTTAAATAAAGTGCAGACTTCCACTGCTATGCTTCCCACCAGAGATCCCACTCACTTATGACAGCTGTGGACTCTTAAATGTATTTGAGTCGTATGCACTGTGTGTAAATTTCTGGGTGTCACTGGGGCTTGTATTCCTCCTCTGTAACTGTATCTTGATTCAGTAGTGATGTTCCACAGGAATATATATTGTTTAAAAAAACAAATAAGAGCCAAACCACTGGAGCAGAAACACTGCCACACGTTCTACCAGCCGGATATGACGTTGCTTGTGGAATGTTATTTGATGCATTTTGCCCCTCCTCCTGACGTTAAAAATATTTCCAGGGCCAACAAGGTTTCCACAACTAAAATTACTGACATGGTGTCAGCAGTTGAAGTCTTCATACCACAAGCCCCTAAAAAGATGGTGTCACAAGAACCAGAGAGCACACGGAGACAGATTGCACAGAACCCGACGTGCGGGTGTTTATTGGGGAGGTTTTTGGGGCACAGACAAAAGTTCCATTCGTCTACAGATCCACACCAGACACAGCAACACAGTAAAGTTCTCTGGAAGGCAATATGGAACAACAGGGGGCTGGTAGTCCACAGGGTTCAGTAAGACAGGGGCGTGGCAGTTTTGTGGGACTTCGGGTTCCAGGGGAGAATTGGACTAGGTCTTTAGGGCAGCATGGGGTTAGTCCACTTAATGGATGCGGGGAGCCGGGCACAGAGGGTTGCAGTCCTCACAGACAACACAGGGTCAATCCGCACAGGCAGCTCCAGGCAGGGAAGGGTTACGTCCATCCGGCTCACAGGCAACAAAGAGTTAAGTCCAGGCAGGGAAGGTGTCCAGCACACAGGCTCACAGGAAACAAGAGGTTAAGTCCAGGCAGGGAAGGTATCCAGCCCGCAGGCTCACAGGGAACAAGAGGTTAAGTCCAGGCAGGGAAGGTATCCAGCCCGCAGGCTCAGAGGAAACAAGAGGTTAAGTCCAGGCAGGGAAGGTATCCGGCCCGCAGGCTCACAAGGAACAAGAGGTTAAGTCCAGGCAGGGAAGAGATCCAGGCAGAGCAGAGTTAACCACCCACAGGAGAGGGATCCAGCAGCAGACGGGCAGACAGGCAGTCAGGCCAGCCAGCAAGAGGAGAGGGGAGCAGGGGGATGGTAGTCCTGGAGAGGCTGGCCGCAGCACAGTCCTCTCACATACACGGCAGACAGGAGAACATGAGGGGGGTGCCCTGCTCTGTCTTAAGTACAGAGCTTGGCGCGTTGCTGTTGCCGTGGTAACCATGGCAACGGGCCCAGTCCCCCACGTCTGTGGACCCGCCCAGGGAATACGACCTTTGTACCTGTCGGGCACGGAGCCCGGGAAAATGTGCACGAGGGGGCAGGGAGGGGAGTGACAGGAGGGGGCCTGTTTGTGGATTCCCACAGCAGGGAGCCGACTTTCTGGTGTCCAGCCAGGGAAGCAGGATGCTCCCTCAGCAGGGGGCCAGACTGCCAGTGACAGGGGGGTGAGGGGCTGCTGGGGCTGCTGGGGCTGCCTGTGTCAGGGACAAGGAGGACTAGAAGACCCAGCATGGATGGGACAGAAGAGTGAGGGGCTGCTGAGGGGTGGGGGGTGGCAGGCAGCAAACCTAGAGGATGGGGGGGGGGGAGGACCAGCTCCGTGACAGATGGTATTAATCATGACCAAATGATAGGGAAGTTGTGTTTCAGGACAACTTGATTGGACTGATTTTCAAGCTTGCATAGGGTTGCTAATATTGGTACATGTGTACAAATCCACAGGAGAGTCAGCAAGCTTATGGAGCACAAGAGTTTTTCCAACTCCATGTCTCTTAAATCTTTTCACAAAATCTCATGAGTTTTTTACTTTGATAACCAAAATACATTAGACATGTCTGACATGGGAGAGGCAAGTTGGCAGGGTTTTTGCAACACTAATTGCATAATTATTGACATACAGTAATTTCCAGGAATTGTCCTAGCGGCAACCTGAACAGCATCTCCCATGATGCTTTTTAGCATGGTTCATACTATGTGGGAGGCAGGGACATAGCCAAGCATTGACTAAAAACTAGAGCGTGTTAGTTAATAGTGATTATGATAATAGTCACACTCATTTTGACGTTAACATGCTGTGCTGTAGTCCAAGCAAGGATGTCGACACTAACATGATTGGATATAGGCAAAGAAGCATCTCTCTGTTTCTTTGATGTATTAAAAACTGATGACAAAAAATTGGAGGAAGGGCAGGCAGCCTATAGCCATAAGTTTGCACATTACATTTCTGTTGCTTCCTACCCTTACCCCTAACAGTATAATTTCCACCCACCATTTGCTGCTGCTCACCCTTCCCCATATGTTTTGAAAGGGTGTGTAGCCTTTTTTAGTTTTTCATAGAGACGAGGCCTGGAATTTTCTGTTTTTATTAAGGGAGTACACAGGTTGCACTGCTTTTCCAGGGCAAAGAAAAAAAAAGTGTTAATATGTAAGTATCATGTGTAAAATAAATGTATATAACAGTCAAAAACACATCATATAGTCTGATGGCCCATACACACAATAAGGAAATAGTACAAACAATCGGTCCATTATCTGATTATTAGTATAGTGATTTCGACAGCTGATTGCGACTTTTCGGATGACAAAAAATTAGGGTGCAAGCTAGAAAATGTTTATCGTACACAACTTCCAATTTTTGATCAATGTGTATAGTAATTGCATGGAAATAATTTAATAAAAATAAATATGCATGATCAGAAGCAAAGAATGACCCTACACTTGCTCTTTTGCTACGCTCAATGCCAGAAGCACATTACTTCTCCTCACCACCGTCATCCCAACATTCCTCCTCTCATGGTGATATTAGCTGGAGGTAAAAGAGCAGAAGAGGAGAAAGAAAAGTGCTCAACAACAGCCTGCCAAAAGAAAGTGGCTGTTGAGGAACAAGGAGAACACACCTTATATACCTATTTGTCTCATTGAGTTGCTTCTCCCACCAAGGTCTGTGCTGCAGAATCATGTATTTCCTCATGCATTCATTAACCAAAATGTTTGACTATTTAACTGGTTTATGAGAATACAGTATCTCCTATGTTAGTCAATTTGACCCGTAACATAATAGATGTCATTTTATTTCAAATGTAATAGTAAGAAGACACTTTCACATCCTTCTCCACTAGTACAGTTGGAATGAACTTGATATTCAAGCTGCAGTAGCTATAAAAAAAAGTGCAAAGCTTGTGCTGTGTTATAAAGCTCAGCATGCTCTGTAAATGGAGATTTATTGAAGTACTCTGCAATACATTTTCATTTGTAAAATAAATATTTTCTACAACTAATGAAACAATGATAGAAGCATCAGTTTGTAATCTTTAGGGGGGAAAAGTAAAGTAAAAGCACTATGAAAAGGTCACCTCAAATTATATTTAGTTATTGATATAATAAGAACTTAAATAATAATATTTTACTATGCGCATTCTGTGTGATAATTTTTGGGGATGTAGAGGGGGGTATCACTTCCTTTCTGTTTAGCTCATGCATAGGGTTGGGGGAGGCTATTTATAATAGAGAAAAAATCAAATGGGGAAAAATAAAAATTGCAACTCTTAAAGAGGTCTATTTATAATTGTTTTCACACAACTTTTACTCAAGAGTCACATATTTCTCTATTCAAATCTGATCAGTAAAATCTGCAAATCTTGAGTAACAGTTATGCGAATATTGTGTGAAAACACTTATAAATAGACCATTATCAGATATTATCTTCTATTCACTATTAAAGTGCAACTAAAGCTTTTCTACAGTATATAGAGAATACAGTAGATTCTTATAAACCCCATAAAAATTAAATCCTTAAACCCCAACTCCACAAAAGTGTAAAATTATCCCACATTTACTTACCTGATCCTCTGCTCCACCAGCAGATGGTACTCTTCCATGCTCTGTGAACTGTCCCTTGGCATCAACACACCCAATGTAGGGCTAAGGACCCTGCATTGGTCTTGAAGATATCAAGATCCTAGACTGCTTTGTTATATGGTAAAAGACACTGTGGGGAGGATCAGGTAAGTAAATCTTCTTTTACTGTACCCCTAGACCTACATTTGGTCATACATGCATTGAAATTTGGCTGGTTAAGCAGGGACTGCCTGAATTTCGATCCATGTGTGGCTGTACTTGTTTGACGGAAGTCGATTATAAGATCAACTTTTGTTGAACAAGCTTGTTGGATATTTTTTCTTGTTCATCCAGTTGACCTGCTGTCAGAATACAATGTCCCAGTGGGGGAATTCCTCCATCGATCTTGTTTTTATGCACAGAAGAATTATCTGGCTGAATTAAAGAAAAAGAAATCCACTATGGCCAGCTTTAAACAACTAACCCTTGCATTGCTGGGAGGGGGTGAAGGGCTAATTTTTTTCATTTGCCTGAAGTTGGGCTTTCATTTATTTTTAGCTTATAAATGTTTCTTAAATTATAAATATATTAAAATGTATACTGCCATCAGCATTACAATTCTAATAATTATATATGGAGAAATTATGAAATGCTAGCTTTCCAGAAGCCATGGTAGCTGCTGCCTGAACTTCATCACCCATAATGCTTTCCAGCAAGAACTGCACTATGTGGGAGAGACATGTATTGATTGACAGGACAGGGCATGCTAATCAATAGTGAAAACATGTTAGCCACGTCCATTTTCACATTAACACGCTGTGCTGTTGCCCGAGTAGGAATGGCAACATTGCCATGATTGCATATAGGAGAAGTCACTCTATTAGAGGAAAGAGCAGGAGTCATTTTTCCACCAGGATAAAAGGTACATTTTAGACATTGTTGGAAACAATGTTTAGACTAATACTGCTATCACTGTTGAAATGCTATGAACTCTATAGAAGCAAGAGGTGATCATTTGCATACTAAACTCATTAGTATTAAATATAAAGTATACAAATGTCTACTTACAGTAGCAGGAGCATTTTAAAAAAATGTATCAACAGCTTATATAATGACTGTTATGTTATTAGAGAGAGATTTATAACCAGATGGATAAGCAATTTATGAAACTACTGTTATGTTATAACAGAGAGATATTCTGAACCAGACAGAGATGTGAACGTACCACCAGCATTGAAGGATAAAAGAGAGCAGTACTAAAGCTACGATCTCACATAGCTGGTACAAGGAAGGCTCTAGGTGGCCAATACTAAGCTGTCTTTTCAGCCACAATGTAAAAAGAAAGAGAGCAAGAAAATACAGGACTCCATCTGGCCATCCAAAAACTCTGTTAACGTGTTCAAATGCCTGTTAGCCCATTGGGCTCTGTGGAGCAGAAGTAATAGGCTGAATGGTATAAACACTCAGCACTTGATGGAATTACATTTCATTTCATGCCTGACTTCATCAAAACTGGGGAAATGAAATTTACACCTTTTTGATGTTCTTTTCCTTGCTGTTTAAAAGAGCAAAGCCTTAACTCAACAGACCCCTCAGAGAGCCAGGAATAGGCTAAGCATCCAGGAAGATTCTAGCAGGCGGCTAACAGTTGCAGGACTTTGTTAGGTCAGAAAATTAACATGGTCAGCATATGACACCTTCAGGATTATTCAATAAGGAGTGCAAGAAGCAAAGTGCAAAGTGCTGTAGCTCTTAGCACCCAATCAAAATTCACTTTTTGACTGAAGTCAAGCCAGTAGAAAATGGGTTCTGATTTATTGCTACTGTAGGTTTATTTTTTTCTAAGTGTTTTTCTCCTTGTGCTAATACAGAGATTGTCTTCTTTCAGGCAAATATACCAGTTGTCAGTTACGTGAGGTGTATTCTACTGCAATATGACATTTTAAAGCACAACTTCCAACAAACATTTTCACTTCATGGATGGAGTGGGGAAGGGCTATAAATGGTTGCGGTCAGTTTTTTTTGGGGGGGTTGCTTTTGGTGACTACATTGAGTACATTTACCTTCACTTCTTATTCATGTGATAAGAGAACAAGAAATTAAGACATTTAGGATTACCAGAATAAGAAGTTGGAAAGTAATACAGACCTTGCAAAGATTTCAGTCTCTTCCTGCTTTTCTAAAACAGTAAATTCTTGATTAGGACAATAATAAAAACCTGCCACAAGTTCTAACTCTAACCCACTTTAACCACCATCTGCCCCCAGCCCACCCGAAAAAGAGTTTTGGATGAAATTACGTTTTATTCTAAAATTTGTCTAAATTATAATTATATATATATATGCTATTTTCCTAGATTGTAAGCTCGAAAGAGCAGGGCCCTCAATCCCCTCATATTTTGCATTGTATTGGTATTGTTCTGTCACATGTTCTGTCCCCCTTTGTAATGTACAACGCTGAGCGAACTATTGGCGCTTTATAAATACTGTATAATAATAATATGCTTGCAATATAGGTAATATCATATAACTGGATACTTTATTGTGCTGTGACACAATTTTACTCCAAGCCTTGCCCCCACTTGGGACTAGGAAACTTGCACTGAGATAAACTTGAAGGATGCTGTTGCTGGCCTTCCTCTAAAAAATTTAATTGGCTGGCTTACTTAAATTTTGATATTTCAGAGATACTGAACTGGAACTAGCATGCAGATCAAGAACGTCAGGGTAAAGTCAGAAGTCTGCACACTTTTTCCAGATCAGTGGCTCACACTACTGAAGTCTTTGGATAAGCATGAAAACATAAAGCTAGGATTTTTAGATGGAGAGGTCAACAATGTAAGCAACATAACTCCTTAGCACACATTTATTTTATACATGGATTTGTCAAGATATGCTATATATCATACAGTGAATTTGGGATGGCTTAACACCTTTATTAGTTGTGGCAATATACACTTATGACCATAGGGACCCTGCTTTAAGCAGTAGTGTTCCTGTTATAAATTAAGTGCTGCTGGGCTGTAGTAAGTCTCAGATTGAATTGATAGTTTTGCTTTATACAAGTTTCACCCTACACTCAGTTTATTTTTTACATCTGCCTGTTGCTGTGGAGTGTAACTGGCAATAGTATGGGAAGATTCAGTAGTCCTAGTTATAAATATTTATATTTCCCTGGCAAACCACTAGAAGGTTTATAGCCAGTGGTGCATGCTGGGGAAGGTATAATTATCTGAGGGAACCATCTAGAAGCTATCTTGCCTCTCAGGCTTGCCTGGAGAGGATGTTTGTATGGCTACTCCCTGATCTCCCAGGCCTGCTGTCTGTTAAGGACACATGTATTTTGAGAAAAGTGGGCACACATCTGGGGCCTGAAGCTTGTACTGTCTGACCAGAAAAAGTGGCCTAAGAAGGGTGAAGCTGGATCCTGGATTGGAGCACAAGGGGTAAACTGCTTCAAGAAGTAAGTCCAGAGAAGCTCTGTACAAGCTTGTAATTTGCAGGATCTCTGGTGTCTCTTCAAGTGAGTTGAGTGTTGCCATTGCTTTGCAGTCATATGAGTACAGTGTGCTGGTCTGGCCTACGGGTCCTTTTTTGGTATGGGCCGTAAATATGGTTTTGGAGTCTGCTTATTGTTCTTTCAGGTTTCCTATACCCTAATCCTCTCCCCCTTGAGTTTATTGGCCTAAATAAACTTTATTAACTGTCCAAAAGTGACTGGCACCTATCTGTTCACATCCTCACTACAAGTCAAGAATCCACCCTTAGATGAAATGCCAGTCCTCTAAACCACCGGCATTCCCTAACAGCTTTAAGGGGGTAAGGGGTTCTAAATTATGAATATTCCAGACATTCCAAGCAAAGCCATACTTTATAAAGGAGACTACATGATTACTAAAAAGATCATCACACCAGCTAAAAAAAAAAACCTCAGACTTCTGTTCAAAATACATAAAGAAAATAGCTAATGTTAGTTTCTTTTCATTAAAGTTAATCCTACAGACACTTAGCATCAACAGTTTTGATTCTGCAGTCACTGATGGGAGAAGTGAATATTAGATGCCTAGGATATCCATAGAGGTCATGTAAAATGTTGTCCATTGCTGTTTTGTGAGTAATGAAAAAAAAAAATACAAACACAATATCTAGTTTTGTATTTTAGGTAGAATATCTTTAACTATTTGTCTCACAGTGTGGAAGCAACTCTTAAACACTGCAATGGTAATACTTTTTCTTCTCTTCAAACACTATCCAATGTATGCTTTAAATAATGAGACTTGAATGATACTACTCCTAAAGTAGTGAACTTTTGAGGACGCACAAAATATGTGTGTTGCTCTTTTTTTGTCCTCTTCATATTTTAAAAAGACCACAGCTTTAATAGTTCCCTTGATATTTTTGTAGGACCATTTCTCTCAATGCAGCAACACTTCGTGCTTTGCAATAATGGCTTTAGTAATTACCATTGGATAAAAAAGATCTTAGCATGAAAAGATGTGTTTGAAAAGCCACAGACTGTTCTACTCAATGATAGCTTTCACCAAGCCAAGAATTCACTACATACAACTACAATGAGCAAGATTATCTCTCTCTCTAAGGTTTCACATTCTGTGTGAGTTACCAGCACCAGATTATGATAACAAGATCATGTTCAGTTATCAAAACAAGTTCCCAAAGTTTTCTCATGTCACTTTCGATCTAAGCCCTGCTGCTTCAGCTGAAAAGCAGTGAGGACTTGTCTTAGTGTGTGCTGAAGCTCAATTTAAAACCTTTTGCTTTGAACTCGATTCATGGGGTATTTGCATAAGAAGATTTAGGCTGGAATGAATGAGCTTGCAATGCATCTGGCCATTAATATGCCTCTAATTCAGCACATTGTAAGCTCATTGATGTATCACAAAGGACTGAAATCCAAGGATAGTTACCCTATTGCCATTGTGAAGTTTTGAATCCGAGTAATATGTTCCTGGCAGCCCTACAGTTGTTACAAATTAGATATGTTTCCTAAACAGTGAAGGCTTGAAGCTGAAAACAATAACACTTGTTCAAGAAAAAGAAAAAGCTTTACTTTTCAAGAAAGAAAACAACATTCGTTCTATAGTTCTAGCCGTATGCCTATATTTCTTAAAATGTCAATTCCAGTTATGTATTACAAATATAAACAGTGATTCTCTTCACTTCCTATTCTTTCTTGTTTACAATGAATACACACATGACGCATAAAGGTTATATACATGCATGTGCTTTAATTTCACATGCTTGTACTCAAGTTCATTGTATGAATTCATGCAGAAAAATAATAGACAGAAATTTGGTGAAAATCTGATGCTGTTGCTGTACCCCTTTCTAAAGACTTTGATATGTATTCTTGATGAAAGCATCATTCATAAGTATTGATCAGATATTGTATTGTATGCATAAATTTATGTATGGGCAAACTTTTTTTAATTATAAAGTAGGAAAGGTTTATAATCTCTGTCAGTGCGTGATTGGGGGGGGGGGGTGTAACTCCTAAACATTGTTCACGGGCATAGTTGTCCCCATTGTAGATTTATCTCACCTCTTGTTCTAATGTTAACTCTAAAATTGATTTCCGGTCACTTTTTCTCTTATGGACAATGATAACCAGGACAAATAGGGGTTGACTTATTAAAGGAAAGTAGACTGTTCACTATCCAAGGGAAGTTGCACTTGGCAAGGGAATTTTCCTCAGAACTTAAGCTAGGTATACAATGTTGTTTTTTTTTTGTTCAACAAGCGGGTTAAATGAAAACAAAAATGAAAGATTGCTGCATCAACACAAGTATGTTGATGCAGCAATCTCTCTTACTGTGTCTTTGTATTCTGACAGGGGGATTTCCCTCCCCCACCACCAGAGTACACTGATCCGCGCTCGCAGCTATTGGTTTCAAGCGCTGATCAAATGCTGGTTTTCCAGCATGTCCCTTTGACAAAATCTGGTCATTAAACTGTTACACACTGACCGAAAGTCGGCAGCTTCCTGCCGAACCAGACTATTTTTAGTCAGTGTGTACCCAGTTTTAGTGAATAAGGTGAAACTGTGCAGACTGCCATCATTACATCATTTGCAAGTAAAACTGATGGAGTTTTTTTATTTACCTTGTACAGTTTATTATGAGGTATTGTTTGCTAAGTGAAATTTCACCATATTTACTAAGCTTTGGGAAAATTCCCAAGCAAAGTGCAACTTCCCTTGCAAACTTTCTCTATGTGCTAATTTAATTGGTGGTGTTACTGCTCCATTGGTGAAATATAGTCATTTAGTCATGATTTATACAATTTGTATATATTTTTAATATTTACATTTTAAATGACACTCTTGGAATTGATAAAGAAATAGACAGCTTTGAAACGTGTCATCCCATGTGAGGATAGGTTCCTGGCTTCCAGCCCTTCCTACAGCCTCTGGGATCATCGCTAATGCCACTCCGTGTCCAAGGTCATCTGTGATGATATAGTTTTTGGTGGTGTCCATACACACAGAGCGGCCATCTTCCTGTAAGCAGTAAGGTCTGGAGCAGCTTTTCCAACTGGCAGTTCTTTCCCAATGCACGACCATATGGATGGGTATGTGTAGTTTGCTATTGCCATCTGCCACCTTCTTCTTCACACAATGAATCATGAGTTTTAATGGTTGCTAGGTTGGCTGGCTGGGAACATGTTATGAGTCACAGTGCTCACTATCATTCATTTGATTGCACTGCTGGTTTTTATAAATCATTTAGTAAGCATGTCATAACCTTGGACTTGTACTGGTGTTTCTGTGGTGCAACTCTATAGTTTTGCATGAGCTTTCCACAGAAATTTCAGTGCACTCAACTTAAGCTTTTCTATAAGTTCTCCATACACTCTAGTGGATTGTGGTCAGCACAAGTTTAGTTTTGTGGTTATTTTCCACCTACAGATATGTTTATGCCTTGCAATAAGGTTTATATTGTTCTCTTGCAAACTGAACAGCCTGTTTGCCTTTAGTAAATTAACCCCATAGAGAGGACAATCTACTAAATAGGGACATGGACAACAATAACAACTCGACGGGGAAAATAACCCTTCTCTACTCTGTTTAGAACTTAAAAAAAAACCTACTTTAGTTTGAAATCCTTAGCTCTGTAAGAAATACTGTGAATATCTGCCATGGGGTATATTTACTAAAACTGGAGAGTGCAAAATCTGGTGCAGCTCTGCATAGAAACCAATCAGCTTCTAAGTTTTATTGCCAAAGCTTAAGGCCAGCCATACATGGGTCGATTTTTGAATGATTTTTCATTCTAAATCAGACCTAAGAATTATATGCCAATTTTCGCTCGGTTAGTGGGGCAATGGCACCGGCCAATTTTTATGGTTCTGCCCCATTTTGTTTATCGGGCATGCTAGAAAATTTGTGAAAAACAACCGATTTTCAAAATCATTGGTGGCACCATAGGATTGCAGAAGGAACGATGTTTTCGATTTTTGATCGAAAAATCGTTCCGAATTCGACCCATGTATGGCCTGCTTAAGTGAACACACTGAAATTTGAAGATGATTGGCTAACATGTACAGCTGCACCAGATTCTGAGTGCACTTGTTTTAGTGAATCTACCCACATGTATTGATACAAAATATAACTGCAAGCTGCAATATATAAAGTATCACTTGGTTTTTGCAAAATACCATAAATGTGTGCCAAATGAAATGTGGAGGGGCTGCTCTCAGCAAACACATCAATTTCAAATTGATATTTACTAGCACAGGATGAAAATGAAAGCAAATATCTCAGAGCCTGTTGCAGACAGAAACACTTTCAATCTACTGTATCTTTCCCTGCTGTTTCAGAATTTCAGTATATGTACAGAGACAGGCTACTGAATGGCTACTCCGTTCCTATAGTGCATAGGTAAAATAAACAAGTGCAAATGGCAACAGCTGAATTCAAGGTGCAAAAACGTTTTTTTTAATTAAATATCCCTCAATAGCCAAAGATGATATAAATTCTCTTTAAGTGCCTCAATTGCCTTTACAGACCCTGCTATTAAAATATTGTACTGACTGCAAGGATAACTAAATGATTATTAACACAAATCTATTACCTTAACTGCACTGACTATGTGGAAGAATGTTGGCACCTGTAATTTGATAGAAAGAAAAGAGAATGACTGCTTGTTGGGTTATATGAGGATCGTGTTTTGTTTCTCTATTTTGTGGAAGGGACTCCTTTAACATGCTAAGTAAAAGTTCTTTATTTCTGCATCAACAATTTATTCCAGTCACTCCACAGAAAGAATCCTGTGAATGTACTGAGGGGATGAGAACTGATTGATGGGTACCTGGAGTGTAGAGTATGCAACAGTCTGCTTGTTTCATATAACATTTGGGATGGAGCTGTGAACAGATCTAACTGCTGAGAAAGAACAGTGGTAAAGGAGCAATTACACACAGGTACCTGACGAGAACTATCATTCCCTGTTCATATGACTGATAACCAAGGGCAATGGCACTACTATAGTTTTAATTAACATCTTAAAAAGTCAAAATGTCTGGTTGAATGACATACATGGTTTACTATATTTGAGAACCCATAGTCGATACTTAGTATTGGCTGCAGGTGTTGAAAGAATGAGACACATGGAAACATTAACATTTTAATTTTGATTTAACTCCTTCCTGTTCAGCCCTGATGTCCCTTTAAATAAGTCTTTACTCCCTTAGGCAGAGTACACCAATTGGCTATCACAGTGTCAAGGGATTGGTCCATGCCACCAACTCCCGATCATGATAAAGATTGAACGCTGAGCAGAGCGCTCTAAGCACAGAAAATGTGGTCTTTCAAAGACATATGTGTGGTGTGTTAGCTAAAACCCATACTCATTGCCACCAGACATATGCGTCCCATGGGTGGCAAGAAGATAACAATGTCACTTCCTGCTGCTGTTTGTAGTCCATCATAGGAAAATACTGTTTAATAGTCCATGGTACCCCAGAAGAAAAAGTTGTATTTGAAGAATAGCCCCAAAATTGTATAGTATTTACAGTCTTATGTAAGTAACTTTAGTTAGCCTGCATAAAAAGCTGCATGAAAAAAACATACTGACACAACACAATATGCAGTAACAGTATACATTTTTATAAAAGCTTTACTATTGCTCTACCTGAAAAAGAAGTCCTTGAGCTCCAGATTTTGCCTAGGATGCAATGCTCTCATCAGCTGCAGACTGGAAGAAGAGTTTCCTTAGGCTCCTCTCCTCCAGTGATAAGACTGCAAAAAGTGGTACACCATGGCAAAGCCACAATGTTAGAGGATAAATGGTCACCAGGACTAAAGTCCCCGTTGGAAGATTTTCTCTCTAATCCTGTTCTGGATTAACTTGCATGCTTGGTAGTTACAGTTTCCAGGACAAACAGAAAGGGTGAATCTCTATAACAGGGAGACAAGAAAAATGTGACATAAATTCAAATCCCTTACCACTATACCCAAAACTAAAAAAAAAGTTTTGTATTATGTTATACTTTAAAATGAAAAATATATACATATATCTCCTTCAAGGTCCACTTCTTGTAAGTCCCACATTACTATAAAATTAGGATGGTGAAACCTCCAAAGAAGAGTGTGAACAGGAAAGCAACAGTCTTTAATGCAAGCACAAGGTGTAGCAGATCCTCCTGATAATCTGTTCCATTCCTGAAGCTCATGCCCTGCCAGACAGTTTTTGAAAAATCTAGGAAATCCCCAGGGGACTCCAGATACACTTCTTGTAAGATCTGCCTACACTAAAAAGGTGATCAGTGCCTAATTGTCATAAATTTCCCTGAATGTAATCTGAGGAGCCATACCTTGTTAATATCTCTTCCAGTGGCTTTGCAGATGTGTATGAGGCCTGGAGTTAGTCAACAAGCACTTTTGGAGTGGTTTTGGCTTGAAGAATGTAGGATGAGATTAGTATCTGTAAATTATTTATCTTGTGAAGAACCCTGCCTTCAAAAGTATGGCATATTTAACCACTTGACCTCTGGAACAGTTTACACCATTCATGACTAGGGCATTATTGTTATTCAGCACTGCACTACTTTAACTGGCAATAGCTCGGTCATGCAACACTGTACCCAAATGAAATATAAAGTTTTTTCACACAAATAGAGCTTTCTTTTGGTGATATTTGATTAATACCAAGTTTTATTATGTAAATGAGAAAAAAACCCTAACATTTTGAAAAAAAAAATACTACCCTAAAAAGAGAGGGTCCTTATAGAGGGTGTCAATGATGGTTTTCAGCACAACTCTCAGGTCAGCATTCTTTGCCATGATTGTGATTCCTACTGAACCAGACTGAGAGACCATTTAAAGCAGTGGTTCTCAACCTTCCTAATGCCGCGACCCTTTAATACAGTTCCTCATGTTGTGGGGACCCCCCAACCATAAAATTATTTACCCAGTAATTATAATTCATGTAGTGTCATTTTACCTCCAATACTGCTGCTTTGAACACAGTAGCTGCTTTTAACACAGTAGTTGCTTTCTACGCAGTAGCTGATTTCTACGCAGTAGCTGCTCTTTACACATTGCAAATATGTGTTTTCCCGATGGTCTTAGGCGACCCCTGTGAAAGGGTCGTTCGACCCCCAAAGGGGTCGCGACCCACAGGTTGAGAACCACTGATTTAAAGGCTCAGGAACCCTTTGCAGGTGTTATGGTTTAACCGCTTGCCGCCCTGCCACTGTATATATACGTGTGCAGGGCGGCACTCAGGCGCAAAACCATGTTTTAAAACGGGTTCCGCGCTCCCGACGTTTTCGCCGGCAGGGGGGGGGGCGCGCGAGCGCTCCCACCGACCCGCGGGTGACACCATTCAATCCCAGAGGGATCAATCATTAGATTTCAGCCAGTGATGTCTGGTTGAAATCAGATGATCGGTCCCTGTCCTATCCTGTCCTGTATTGAAGTTTACACAGGGCAGGATATGATGTCATTCTTCTCTGCCTGGACACATTCCGTTCCAGACAGAGAAGAAGAAACAGTAAAAGTGAGTAAAACACTACACATTTACAGTTAGAACACTCTAGGTCACATTTAGCCCCCTGATTGCCCCCCCCCCAGTTAACCCCTTCACTGCCCTGTCACCAGTGTCACTGATCAGTGAATCGATTTTTACTGATCACTGTATCAGTGTCGCTGGCGACTTCCGATAGTGTTAGCGCCCCTCCCAGATAGCACCAGTTTGCCCGCCAGTACACCAGTAATCCCGTTTAACCCCTTAATCCCCCCCCAGTTAACCCCTTCACTGCCCTGTCACCAGTGTCACTGATCAGTGAACAGATTTTTACTGATCACTGTATCAGTGTCGCTGGCGACTTCCGATAGTGTTAGCGCCCCTCCCAGATAGCGCCAGATTGCCCGCCAGTACACCAGTAATCCCATTTAACCCCTTGATCACCCCCCCCAGTTAACCCCTTCACTGCCCTGTCACCTGTGTCATTGATTACAGTGAACAGATTTTTACTGATCAACTGTATTAGTGTCACTGTTGACTTCCGATAGTGTTAGCGCCCCTCCCATATAGCGCCAGTTTGCCCGCTAATGCACGGGATTTTTTTTTACCAAAAACATGTAGTAGAATACATTTTGGCTTAAATTTATGACTAACTTTGAGTTTATGATATATTTTTTATAGCTGAAAGTAGAATATATATATTTTTTTCAAAATTTTTGTGTTTTTTTTGTTTATAGCGCAAAAAATAAAAAGCGCACAGATGATAAAATACCATCAAAAGAAATCTCTATTTGTGTGAAAAAAAGGACGTAAATTTTGTTTGGGTACAGCATTGCATGACCGCGCAATTATCATTTGAATTAGTGCAGAGCCAAACAGCAAAAAAAGGCCTGGTCATTAAGGGGAGTAAATCCTCAGTAGCTCAAGTGGTTAATTAGCTGATTCGAGTGGGACACTTTGAGCCTAGAATATTGCACCTTTTCACAATAATCTAATTTTCTGAGATTGTGGATTTGGGGTTTTCATGAGCTGTAAGCCATAATCATCACAATTATGACAAATCACGGCTTGAACTATCTTGCTGTGCATGTAATGAGTCTATCTCATATATTAGTTTCACCTTTTAAGTTGCATTACTGAAATAAATGAACTTTTGCACGATATTCAAATTTTTTGAGTCTCATCTGTGTGTGTATATATATATATATATATTGGACTTTTTTTCCAGTATCCGGAGGCCAAATCAACAAACTCAGACTCATTGTGTTCCTTAAACCATTCTTGATCCATTTTTTTCAGTGTGGCAGGGTTCTTGATCCTGCTGAAAGAAGCAACTGCCATCAGGGAATACGACCAATCTACCACCACCAAGACCAATCAAATGTGGGCAGCACAGTGGCTAAATGGTTAGCACTTCCTCCTGGCAGTACTAGGGTCGCCGGTTCGAATCGCAACCACGGCACCACCTACCTGGAGTTTGCATGTTCTCCCTGTGCCTGCATGGGTTTCCTCCGGGTACTCCGGTTTCCTCCCACACTCCAAAGACATGCTGGTAGGTGAATTAACTCCTGTCTAAATTGGCTCTAGTATGTGTATGTATGAATGAATGTGAGTTAGGGACCTTAGATTGTACGCCCCTTGAGGGTTAGGGACTGAAGTGAATGTACAATATATATGTAAAGCGCTGAGTAAATGGATGGTGCTATATAAGTACCTGAAATAAATATATATATATATATTTTTTTATTATTATTATTTTGCCCATGTTCTCTGTGCCCTCTTCTGTGTGTTATGCTGACTGTTAACATTGGCCATATTTGTTGCATTTTGTATATACATATATATTTTTTTTTTCTCTTTTCTCCCTCTCCCATTTCAGTGTCCCTATGTTTACTAAATATTTTGTTTTTGTATGTGTATGATTTGTGTTTGGATTTATGGCTTTACTAATTTGTTGATTATATTGTTTTTTAGCTACAAATATGTACATTTTGCATAAATGAAGTGGATCCTGAAAAAGCCCTTCTTTTGGGCGAAATGCATTGGTCCAATGCTCTTAGTTCTTTCCAACTGAAGGCATATGTATTTGTGTATATGTGTTGATCAAATTGTAGCTTGTATTACACATTTTTATTGAGGGGTTTATGTATGAAAACCCTTTCTTTCAAAATAATTTATTCTAATAAAAGAATATTTCATTCATTTTTTTGAGCACTCTTCAAACCTGTCTGTGACTCCCTCCCTCCATTTATGAGGGAGAAGAGGTTATTCATGGATAATGTTCTTCACAGTAAGAGCTGTGAAAATGTGGAATAGACTCCCTCAAGAGCTGATTCAACAGTTTTGAGAAAGGCCTGGTTTCTTTCTTAAATGCACATAATATAACTGTATACTAATATATCTGTATAGGTAAAGTTGATCTAAGGAATATCTGATTGCCTCTTAGGGGATCAGGAAGGAGTTTTTTGCCCCACTGGAGCAAATTGGATTATGCCTCATTGGGTTTTTTTGCCTTTCTCTCGATCAGCTGTGGGTATTGAATAACGGTCAGTATATGGAGGATTTTTATTTATGTGTGTTGTGTGTGTGTGGTTTTTTTTGCCTTTTGGTTGAACTGGATGGACTTGTGTCTTTTTTCACTCATATTAACTATGTAGTATGTGCTGCTTTTAATAAGATATCTGACAGTTTTTTCTCCCTGCTTTTCACAGAGAAGAATCAGTCAGATCATTGCTCTGTGTATGGAGCCCTGTGTTGTTTATAAACACAGAGTGCTGTGCTGTAATTAGACACAGCCAATCAGCAGTTCTCAGCCATAAATCATTGGCCAGGACCTGCTGACAAAATCCTGCTGTGTCCAAACCCAGAACAAGCTCACAATGTTTATTTACATTCAGGGGCGGACTGACAACTCATGGGGCCCCCGGGCAATAGGGGATCATGGGGCCCCTGTGTCCTTGCCCAAACTCAAAAAAGCCTATGAAAAAGGTACCAGGGGAATCTCATGGGGCACCCTACTGACCCCAGGCCCTCGGACAGTGCCCGAGTTTCCAAATGGTCAGTCCACCGCTGTTTACATTTCTGAGCCCAGTTAATCTACTGCGACCAGGAAGCAAGTGGTTAATCAGGGATGAAAAACACTATAAAGGTATAAAGAAGCAAAACCCAAGGAAAAGCAAAACCCAATGTGGCCAATGTGGTGCTTACATTTAAAAATGAATCAAAGTCCTAACTAAGTAACTACAGAGCAGTTAGTTTAACTTCTATAGTTGGAAAGATACTTGAAAAGTTTGATAAAAAAAAACCACATAGAATGTTGATCAAATCTATAGATTATGAAATATAATATTTCTCTGATATGATTTGGTTAACCCACAAACAGCAAGACAGACAACACATACAACACGCATGTATACATGTAAAGTGGCAGTGAGATGTCCTGATATTTACCAATGGTGTAGCATGGGGGCCCCCAGGATTGTTGGATCTTCTCTGCTGTCTTCCCCCAAAATCTACCCTGATATGCACCTATCTCCCATAGACTTGCATGGGGCCATCTGGTAGAATTATCTAATCTATCTCCCATATCTGACTCATCTCATCCAGGATTGGACAATTTCCCCATCCCATATCGCTTGCATAACTCAGCCCCTTCCTAGAGCCTCCAATTTTGGTGTTAAAATTACATATGCCAGGTCATGGCATGGGGCATCTGGGTTGAGGCTCTCTTATCCTTTGTTTGGAGGGTACATTAGTTATGTAAGGTCATAGCCTGGGAAAACTGTGCATTCCCAGACAGATGGCCATCCCCATTGCATATCTAAACAGAGAGTACTTTGAACTGGCCCTCGTAAAAACAAAGAGATTTGAATGGCCTGGTCTAGATAGTTAGGTCGGCCCCATAAAGTCTGAGATAAGGTAGTTAATTTAGTGGTTGTCCCTTCTCGCATAGTAGAGCATTCGCTGTGGCACAAACACGTTTAGCACATCAAACATTCCTCCACTACAAAGCTATCTAGTAGATTAATTCCTAAAACCTGATCCCTTGTTCCCATGTATATGTACAGTATAACTATATCAAACCAAGCTCTGATATTTCTAACTTTGTAATTTGGTTAACGTATAGTTATAAAAATATCTATTTACAGTTGCTGATGGAGATTGTACATAAACATAAACCCCTCATAAGTCAACAGAAGTATTCTTGCTAGAAAACTATACTGTAAGCAACATGCAGAATATACAGCATGATTCATGAAAGACCAAACTTGTCAAAAAAAGTCTGCTTATGAGGATGTAAGCAAGAGGTGACAAGAGGTGACTATGGATATAGTATATTTGGACTTTGCAAAAGTGTTTGATACAGTTCCCCACACATGGCTAAGGTGCAAGTTAAAGTCTACAGGCTGAAATATTTAATCTGTATATTGATAGAAAACTGGCTAAAACACTATATTCAGAGAGTAATGATTAATGACTCATATGTTGACTGGTCTAAGGTTATTAATGGTGTACCCCAAGGTAGATTGGAACCTTTACATTTGAACCTATTTATACATGATACGGCGTTTGGGATTAAAAGTACCATTTCAGTGCTTGCAGATGATACCAAGCAATTCAGTGGAATAACGTCCTCACAGGATGTCTCAAACTGCAAGCCAACCTCAGCTCACTATTTATTTGGGCAACTATGTGGTAAATGAGGTTAAATCTGGATAAACGTAAAGTTATGCACTTAGTGACTTAAAACATGCATGGATAATACATACCAGAAGAAGTACAACTGGAGTATAAGCTACAGTTTCTAAAGCAAAATGTTTCTTGTATTAAAAGTGATATGGAGAGAGACGTAATTTTGCCCCTGTACAAATCATTAGTAAGACCTCCTTTGAAATATGTAGCTCAGTTTTGGGCAAAAGTTCACAAATAGGATGTCGGGAAAGTAGAGAAATTGTAGAGAAGGGCAGTCAAACTGAGGCATGGAGGAGCTCAGCTAAGAGGAAAGTTTAGTAGAAGTGAATATTCTTACTTGAGAAAGAAGAAATGCTTGCTTTTCCTCAACACACAAAAATGTGCAGCCCTTTTGTAGATATGTGGTGGTATCAATAATTCTTAATGGCACCCCCTGCACCTTGCTAGTCTGGTTGAAAAAAAGACACAAGTTCATCAAGTTTAACCAATAAAAAGGAAAAAAAAAATTATATAGTCCTATATACACAATCTTCTACCCACAGTTGATCCAGAGGAAGGGAAAAAAAACCCCAAGCAAAGCATGATCTAATTTGCTCCAGGGGAGGAAACATTTCCTTCCTGATCCCAACCAAGAGGCAATCAGATATTCCCTGGATCAACTTTACCTATAAATGTTAATATACAGTTATATAATGTGCATTTAGGAAAGGATCCAGGCCTTGAAGGAGTCTACTCCAGATTTTCACAGCACTTATTGTGAAAAACCTTTCTGTATTTGTTAAATCTCTTTTCCACCAGATGTAAAGAGTACCCCTTCTCCTCTGTGACTACCTTACAGTGAATAAATCTACACCAAGTTCACTATATGGACCACCTATGTATTTACAGTCATGGCCGAAATTGTTGGCACCCTTGATATTTCTCCAGGAAATCATGTATTTCTCACGAAACGTATTGCATTAACACATGTTTTGCTATACACATGTTTATTCCCTTTGTGTGTATTGGGACAAAACAAAAAAAGGGAGGAAAGAAAGCAAATTCGACATAATGTCACACAAACCTCCAAAAATGGGCTGGACAAAAGTATTGGCACCCTTTCACAACTGCGGATAAATAAGAATGTTACAAGCATGTGATGCTCCTGTAAACTCACCTGGGGCAAGTAACAGGTGTGGGCAATATAGAAATCACACCTGAAAGCAGATAAAAAGGAGAGACGTTCACTTAACCTTTGCATTGTGTGTCTGTCTGTGCCACACTAAGCATGGACAACAGAAAGAGGAGACGAGAACTGTCTGAGGACCTGAGAACCAAAATTGTGGCAAAATATCAACAATCTCAAGGTTACAAGTCCATCTCCAGAGAACTAGATTTGCCTTTGTCCACAGTGCGCAACATTATCAAGAAGTTTGCAACCCATGGCACTGTAGCTAATCTCCCTGGTCGTGGACGGATGAGGAAAATTGATGAAAGATTGCAACGCAGAATAGTCCGGATGGTGGATAAGCAGCCCCAAACATGTTCCAAAGACATTCAAGCTGTCCTGCAGGCTCAGGGAGCATCAGTGTCAGCGCGAACTATCCGTCGACATTTAAATGAAATGAAACGCTATGGCAGGAGACCCAGGAGGACCCCACTGCTGACACAGAGACATAAAAAAGCAAGACTACAGTTTGCCAAAATGTACTTGAGTAAGCCAAAAGCCTTCTGGGAAAACGTCTTGTGGACAGATGAGACCAAGATAGAGCTTTTCGGTAAAGCACATCATTCTACTGTTTACCGAAAACGGAATGAGGCCTACAAAGAACAAAACACAGTACCTACGGTAAAATATGGTGGAGGTTCAATGATGTTTTGGGGTTGTTTTGCTGCCTCTGGCACTGGGTGCCTTGACTGTGTGCAAGGCATCATGAAATCTGAGGATTACCAAAGGATTTTGGGTCGCACTGTAGGGCCCAGTGTCAGAAAGCTGGGTTTGCGTCCAAGATCCTGGGTCTTCCAGCAGGACAATGACCCCAAACATACGTCAAAAAGCACTCAGAAATGGATGGCAAAGAAGCGCTGGAGAGTTCTGAAGTGGCCAGCAATGAGCCCAGATCTAAATCCCATTGAACACCTGTGGAGAGATCTTAAAATTGCTGTTGGGAAAAGGTGTCCTTCCAATAAGAGAGACCTGGAGCTGTTTGCAAAGGAAGAGTGGTCCAAAATTCCGGGTGAGAGGTGTCAGAAGCTTATTGATGGTTATAGGAAGCGACTGATTTCAGTTATGTTTTCCAAAGGGTGTGCAACCAAATATTAAGTTAAGGGTGCCAATACTTTTGTCCAGCCCATTTTTGGGGTTTTGTGTGACATTATGTCATATTTGCTTTTCTGCCTCTGTTTTATATTTGTTCCAATACATACAAAGGGAATAAACATGTGTATAGCAAAACATGTGTTAATGCAATACCTTTTTTGTGTGAAATACTTGATTTTCAGGAAAAATATCAAGGGTGCCAACAATTTCGGCCATGACTGTATTAGAGATGAGCGAATCGAACTTGGCGAAGTGGAATTCGTTTCGAATATTAGGAAAAATTCGATTCGCGCCGAATCCGAAAATTAGCAAACTTCGGATGCACGAATCGAATTTTCCCCGATCGGCCGATTTTCATCCCTTCTACAGCTGGCAAAAAGTGTCCCTGCAGAGAGCTCCGCTATTTCTGACAGTTCTCTGACAGTTCCTTCACATTTACAGCGGTTGAAACATTGTATCTATTTGTTTCCATTTAGGATACAGATGTTTTTATTCGGAAACAAATAGATACAATGTTTCAACCGCTGTAAATGTGAAGGAACTGTCAGAGAACTGTCAGAAATAGCGGAGCTCTCTGCAGATACACTTTTTGCTGGAATGGAATTCTTCTTATTTTCATCCTACTTCTTCTTCTTCTTCTTCTTCATCCTCATCCTCATCTTCTTCTTCATCCTCATCCTCTTCTTCTTCTTCTTCTTCTTCATCCTCATCCTCTTCCTCTTCTTATTCTTCTTCTTCTTCATCCTCATCCTCTTCTTCATCCTCATTCTCTTCTTCTTCATCCTCATCCTCTTCTTCTTCATCCTCATCCTCTTCTTCTTCTTCTTCTTCTTCTTCATCCTCTTCTTCTTCTTCTTCTTCTTCTTCATCCTCATCCTCCTCCTCTTCTTCTTCTTCTTCTTCATCATCCTCAGCCTCTTCTTCTTCTTCTTCTTCCTCACCATCATCCTCTTCTTCTTCTTCATCCTCATCCTCTTCTTCATCCTCATCTTCTTCTTCTTTTGCTTCTTCTTCTTCTTCTTCTTCTTCTTCTTCATCCTCATCCTCTTCTTCTTCTTCTTCTTCTTCTTCTTCTTCTTCTTCTTCTTCTTCTTCTTCTTCTTCTTCTTCTTCCTCATCCTAATCCTCTTCTTCTTCTTCTTCTTCTTCTTCTTCTTCTTCTTCTTCTTCTTCTTCTTCTTCATCCTCATCCTCTTCTTCTTCTTCATCCTCATCTTCTTCTTCATCCTCATCCTCATCCTCTTCTTCTTCTTCATCCTCGTCCTCTTCTTCTTCATCATCCTCATCCTCGTCTTCTTCTTATTATTCATCCTCATCCTCTTCTTCTTCTTCTTCTTCTTCTTCTTCATCCTCATCCTCTTCTTCTTCTTCTTCTTCTTCTTCTTCATCCTCATCTTCTTCTTCATCCTCATCCTCTTCTTCTTTCTCATCCTCATCCTCTTCTTCTTCTTCTTCTTCTTCATCATCATCCTCATCCTCTTCTTCTTCTTCTTCTTCATCATCCTCATCTTCTTCTTCTTCTTCTTCTTCTTCATCCTCATCCTCTTCTTCTTCTTCATCCTCATCCTCTTCTTCTTCTTCTTCTTCTTCTTCCTCATCCTCTTCTTCTTCTTCTTCTTCATCCTCATCCTCTTCTTCTTCTTCTTCATCCTCATCTTCTTCTTCATCCTCTTCTTCTTCTTCATCCTCATCCTCTTCTTCTTCTTCTTCTTCTTCTTCCTCATCCTCATCCTCTTCTTCTTCTTCTTCTTCTTCATCCTCATCCCCTTCTTCTTCTTCTTATTCTTCATCCTCATCCTCTTCTTCTTCTTCTTCTTCTTCTTCTTCATCCTCATCTTCTTCTTCTTCATCCTCATCCTCTTCTTCTTCTTCTTCTTCTTCATCCTCATCCTCTTCTTCTTCTTCCTCATCCTCATCCTCTTCTTCTTCTTCTTCTTCTTCTTCTTCAACCTCAATCTCATCCTCTTCTTCTTCTTCTTCTTCTTCTTCATCATCCTCATCTTCTTCTTCTTCATCCTCATCCTCTTCTTCTTCTTCTTCATCCTCATCCTCTTCTTCTTCATCCTCATCCTCTTCTTCTTCTTCTTCTTCTTCTTCTTCATCCTCATCCTCTTCTTCTTCTTCTTCTTCTTCCTCATCCTCTTCTTCTTCTTCTTCTTCTTCTTCTTCTTCTTCATCCTCATCCTCTTCCTCTTCATCCTCATCCTCATCTTCTTCTTCTTCTTCATCCTCATCCTCTTCTTCTTCTTCTTCTTCTTCTTCTTCTTCATCCTCATCCTCTTCTTCTTCAATTGAAGCTGCTTCTGCTCCGCCACTCTGCCATTGGACTCTTGATAGTTGTCTCCCCACACTGCTGCTGGGGGGACTTTTTAACATAGGCCTCTGTATGGCCTTCAATTTAAGCTGCTTACGCTTCGCCACTCTGCCATGGGCCCCCGTACCGCCTCCTCATGCTGCTGCCAGGTCCAGAGTGTGTCATGGGTCCCTGTACGGCCTCCCATTGCTGCTGTCTCCATCGCCACACTCTGCCATGTGCCACTTTCAGGTCTCCTCACACTGCTGGTGGGTTCCATTTTGTCATAGGGTGCTGTATGGCCTCCCATTGCTGCTGCCTCCACCGCCACACTGTGGCTCCACACTCTGGTTTTGGCCCCGTGACTGCCCAAATGAGTGAACTGTGCGGTGATTCTAAGATCGACGGCACTCATCTGCATGTCATACTGACTGACAGTATTATTTCTCTTCCCCAGCAGACTCCAAGGGCATTTAAATTAAAGGTACAGTGTTCTGCACTAATATAAAGGCTCTCTGAAGCCTAGAAACCCTTTTAATAAGTTAAATTTGCAGCGAATAAATTTGCATAGAATCGAATTTATTCCGCAAATTCGGCGAATCAGCCGAATCGAATTTTTGAATAATTCGCTCATCTCTAGTATTTATGTATGTTGATCACTAAATCTCTTAACTGATGAGCTCCTCCATGCCTCTTATCAGTTTGGTTGCCCTTCTCTGCACTTTCTCCCATTTCCAATATTCTTTTTGTGAATTGGTGTCTAAAACTGAACTGTAAATTCTAGATGAGGTCTTACTAATGATTTGTATAGGGGTAAAATGATATCCCTCTCTATGGAGTCTATATCTCTCCTAATACAAGAAAGGATTTTGCTTGCTTTGCAAACCCCAGCTTGATATTTGCCTGCCACTATTAAGCTTATGATCTACCAGAACTCCCAGATCCTTCTCCACCATTGATTCCCCCAGTTGTACTCCCCCTAGTATGTATGATGCATGCATATTCTTAGTCCCCAAGTGCATCATTTTATATTTATCAACATTAAACCTCATTTGCCACATAGTTGCCCAATTAAACAGTGCATTGGTGTTGGCTTGTAAGTTTGAGGCATCCTGTAAGGACATTATTTCACTGCATAGCTTGATGTCATCTGCAAAGACTGAAAGAGTACTTTTAACCTCCCTGGCGGTATGATTATTTCAGATTTTTGGTGCTGAAAGCGGTACCATTTTTTTGCATGGAAATATGTATTTTTTTTATTGTAGGCTGTAATTTTTAGGAAAAACTCACTGAAATCTGTCCGAACAAGAGTCTAGTAAACATCCCGGGTATGATAAAATTTGAAACACAAAATCATAAATTATAATTTAATAAATAATCATAAAAATAATATAAAAATAATAAAAAAATTAATTCAATAATATAATCAAACCAAAAACACTGAAATGTGAAATAGAGCGCCAAGTTCGCACATTGCTGAGCTCAGTCGCAAAATCGTTTTCAGTTTCTGATGACGAATTTCCCCCACGAATCATTATCACTCAATTCTGCAAGTGGTTCTGATTTACTATCGCTGTTCTCTAGCTGATCTAAACCGCTTTTGACCTAAAGGGACACTTTTTGGACGCCATAGACATTTCTCAGTTTCCAGGCAGAAAGAACAGACAAAATGCAGGCAGGGCACAGGACAAAGCAGTGGGGACAAGATGTATGTGAAATTGGTTGAAACAGCAATGTTTTACTGTGTAAAATGAAAAAAAAAAAAAATGACATTTTTTAAAATTTTTAAATTTCCAGCCGCCGGCGGCGCCCGTACGTCCCAACGTCACAGGGACAGGACACAGAAGCCGGATGCCGGCATCGGCCGGAGGAGATGGCCGGGGACGCTGCAGGGGACACATCGTGGGAGCGCAGGGTAAGGTAAGTGAAGAACAGATGCCGGAGCAGCGCCGCATGGTATTCCCGAGTGTAGCTCGGGGTTACCGCTTTTGGTACTGAAATGTTACCCCGAGCTACACTCGGGAATACCGCCAGGGAGGTTAATCCCAGACACCATATTATTTAAAAATATATAAAAAAAGAAGGGTCCCAACACTGAACCTTGGGGTACACCACTAACAACCCAAGACCTTTTAGCTAGTTTTCTATCCATTTACAAACTGATTTTTCCAAGCCTGTAGACTTCACCTTGCACATAAGCTGTCTGTGGGGATCTGTGTCAAATGCTTTTACAAAAATCAAAGTATACTACTTCCAAAGCCACTCATTTGCCTAAGCATTTGCTTACCTTCTCATAAAAAGAAATCAGATTTGTTAGACAACTTCTGTCTTTCATGAATCCATGCTGTCTGTTGCTTAAATATTTTTTTCCAGCAAGAACTCATCTATGTAGTATTTAATTAAACTCTCCAGTATCTTCCCAACTTTAGATGTCAAACTAACAGGTCTATAGTTACTTAGTAAAGACTTTGACTCCTTTTTAATATAGGCACCGCATTGGTCTTACACCAATCCAGTGATACTATACCAGTCATTAAAGAGTCCCTAAGAATTTGAAACAATGGCTTTGAAATGACAGAGCTCAATTATTTTAGGATCCCTGGGTGTATGCCATCTGGTCCAGGTGCTTTATTCACCTTTATTCTGTCTACATACTTCTGGACCATATCAAGTTTGAGCCAATGTGGCTCATTTAACCACTTCAAGGGACTCTCGTAGATCCGGGTGGGCGTCATATGACGTCCTTCCCTGATCAACACAGCTGATGACAGATCTGTGTATCGGCCCATTGCCAGTACCATGTGACCTGCTGTGACCAATCACATGTGATTACCATGTGATCTGCTGTGACCAATCACTACAGGTCACATGACAGTTGTAAACAATGGATGGCTTCCTTTCATGCCATCCATTGTACACAAGTGTGTCTAGCTGTGAATGGTCACAGTGATCACATGAACAGGCTGGGCTAATCACAGCCCATCTGTGGCATGTGATTATCCGTGGCCAAAAAAAAACTGAATGAATCGATTTAATTCATTTAAATGCTTGCTTATAGCAAAGAAATTATTTTCTATAAGCAATCAAATTGTGTAAAAAAAAATACTGATCACTTCCCCAAAGTAGTGCAATGTTACTATGGTAACAATATACTACTTTGGCAATAGTGTAATATGAAAAACAAATTATCAATTTTTTTTTCATACTGTCACCAGTCAGTGTCCCTGATCACCACAACACCAGTTATATGATGATGAACTGCAGTGGTGACAGTATGTATAACTTCGCCATTTTCCAAATAATTATGACAAAAAAATTACAACTTCCAAAAACTCACCATGCCTCTTATGAAATACGTTGGACTGTCTACTTTGCAAAAAGGGGTCATTTGGGGGATATGTGTACTGTTCTGACATTTTTGGGCCTCAAGAAATTAGACTGGCTGTCAGTACTTAAGGACTGATCAATTTTCAGATATATCCCATAGTTTGTGAACTCTATAACTTGCCTACAGACTAAATAATAAATACTGATTTGGGTTATTTTCACCAAAGAAATGTATCAGAATACATATTGGCCTAAATTTATGAAGAACAATTATTTATTTGCAAACTCTTATAACAGAAACAAAGAAAAACATGTTTTTTTTTTTAATTTGCGTTCTTTTTTTGTTAATTTAGCAAAAAATAAAAACCCCACATATGATTAAATACCACAAAAAGAAAGCTCTAGTTGTGCAAACAAAATAAAAATGTAGTTTGGGTACAGTGTTGCATTACTGCACAATTGTCATTCGAAGTGTGAGAGTGCTGAAATTTGAAAATTGGCCTGGGCAGAAAGGGGGTAAAAGTGCCCGGTATTGAAGTGGCAGTGTCAATACAATCCCCATTATGAACAAGAGCTCCCCCATGCTCCTTTGTATACACAGAGCTGAAGAAGGTTTTTAATAAATGTGCCTTCTCTTTGTCCCCAGTCACCTACTCTAGATTATTTTGTAAAGTGCCTACATGCTCAGACCTGATCTTTTTACTATTAATATATTTGAAGAATTTTGGGGATTTGTCCTACTATCTTTTGCAATATTCCTTGTAACAATTAAATGATGATAGTGTTCCTTCATTTTTATATTTTTTAAAAGCTTTTTTCTTATCATTTATAGCTTTTTTTTAACTTTACAGTGTGTTCATATATAGTCTTTTTGAAGAATTCCCATTTTTGTTCTGTGTTCATTGATGCCAATATTTCCTCCCAGTCTAAGTATTGGAGAGCAGCCCTCATCCTTGGAAAATTTTCACTGTTAAAGTTGAGTATTTTTATCTTTTGCAGCATGTGCTTGTTGTTTACAGTTAACATTAAATAAAATCATGTTATAGTCACTGCTACCTAGAAGTTCTTTTATATGAACATTAGTAAAAAGCTCTGCATGGTATGAGATTACCAGGTCCAGCAGAGCATCATTCCTAGTCCATGCCTCAATGAACTGTACCATAAAATTGTCTTGAAATAGGTTTATAAATGTTTGCTCTTTAACTGTTTCTGTAGTGCCATTGCTCCAGTTAATTCCCAGGTAGTTAAAATCCCTCATTATTATCACTGTCCCAGCTGTTGTAGCCCTTTCTATATGTGCAAGTAATAGGTCCGGCGACTATCTTTGAATTTGGCTGGTCAGTGTGATTACTCCACAGCTCTGTTTTTATTCATATTTCTCCACGTGGATGACATGTTTTTCTGCAATACATTTTTATAATACTTTATAATACTGGGCACCCTCTTTCTTGGCTCTACACTGAGCTGCTAATTTTCAGAGTCCCATGTGAAATACAGCTGCAGAGCAGCTCCGGACCCAGAGGAAGGAGATCCTTTCCAGGTTGCACACCCATTCCACCTTAAAGGGGACCTCTGGCACTTTACATTATTTATACAATACTGCGTATTTAAAATGCTCATCTGGTGAGTGTAGATTTTTACCATATTCATTGCAGTTCACCGAACGGAATAATTATCAAATGGAATGTATTTGAGATCACCTGAGCACGGGATCTTCACTTAACATCACCAATTGATGACAGAATATTACTTCCACATGGACTTACTGTATATCCATTTATATATATATAATATTGTTGCATATATTTATGCTTTACAATTACACTTTATATATGATTTTTGCACTATATAAACTATTTGCACTATTATTGGTCTTATAATAATATCACTCTTGGATACGACATTTTATTTACAGCGTTGCAGTTTTTGTGTATATACATGTGCAAGGAGCTGAATCTCCACCTCCTCATTAACACTGGGTGGGCTATAACAAACTGCAGCGATTACCTTTGTATTATGCACACCCATGTGCAGTTTCACTCATAATATTTCAGGTATACTTCAGCAATACCAATTAAATTGTAGTTCTCTTCATGCATCAAAGTTTCCAACTCACCTATTTTGCTTGGCAGACTTCTGGTATTGGTGAACAAACACTTTAATCAATTGCCACATTTTTCACAAGCATTTTGCAAATTTTTTATTATAATACAAACAGTACCATTTCCAATGGTTGTTTGTAACATGGGGACCTTCTCTCTTACCTGCCATAGCCCCCCTCCCTTCCCCGTATTTACCCATTCAATCCACCAATATAGACTGACCCCTGTCTGACCTGTCTGCCCCATTATAATCTAATTCTCCCTCCCCCCTCGATCCTAGTTTAAATAGTTCTCCAGCCTTCCCATAAACCGCTCACCCAGCTTAGCAGAACCCCTCACCTTCCATTTAGGTGCAAACCATCTTTAGCATATGGGCTGCACCCAATAAAAAGTCATCCCAGTGCCAAATACTTTTCTGTTACACCAAGTCATTAGACATGCATTCAGTTCTCTAATCCCCCCCTGTCTGTCCTGTGTTGTGCATGGCACAGGCAATATTTCAGAGAATATCACCTTGGAGGTCCTTCCCTTCAACTTGCAGCCTAGTTCTTTAATCACTTGCCTACTGAGTACATTTACCCCCTTTCTGCCCAGGCCAATTTTCAGCTTTCAGGGCAGTCGCATTTTGAATGACAATTGCGTGGTCATGCAAAACTGTACCCAAATAAAATGTTTATAATTTTTTTGAGACAGATAGAGCTTTCAATTACCACTGGGTTTTTTATTTTTTTCCTAAACAAACTAAAAAAGACTGAAAAGTTTGAAAAAAAATTTTTTTTTCTTAGTTTCTGTTATAAAATGTTGTAAATAAGTAATTTTTCTCCTTCACTGATGTGCACTAATGAGAGTGCAGTGATGGACAATGGTAGGCGGCACTGATGAGCATGGACAGGCATCACTTGTGGGCATTGACAGGCATCACTGATGGGCACTGAAAGGCAGCACTCATATATGGCACTGATAGGCGGCACTGATTGGAACTGTTAGGCGGCACTGACTGGCACTGATAGGCGGCACCGAAAGGCAGCTCTGCTGGGCACTGATATATAACATTGATGTGCACTGGTAGGCACTTACAGGTGGCATTGATAGGCACTGACAGGTGACACTGATGGGGCTACACTGATCATCAGCCCTGATGATCAATGTAGATCTCCTCTCCTCGTGAGCTGTCAGCGGGAGGAGAGGACTGCTGATAACCGGCATTTCCTATTTACATGTGATCAGCTGTGATTGGACACAGCTGATCACATGACAGAGACAACGTCATCAGCTCTTTACAGTGATCAGTGATCTGCTGTGTCCCAAGGACACAGCGCACTGCCGATGGCCGCACAGCTCCCCCGAGGGCATGCACATGTAGTTAGAGTGGGAGGACGTCATATGACGTCCTCCCAGAACAAGAGAACTGCCGTCCTTCCGTCATTACCTTATATGGCAAACGGGAGGCGGTTTAATTGATTCTTAACCATTAGCCGCCCGGCCAATGGCCGTTTGGCGGCTTCAAAACAGTCTATGCATTCCGGGTGCACGCCATTTGGCGTGCTCCCACACATGCGCCGTTTGCGCTAATGCAGAGCGGCGCAGCAGTGCGATCTGTCACCGGCCGTGCACCTCGGACACGGCCAATGACAGATCCGAGTACCGGCTCCCGTTGCTGGTACTATGTGACCTGCTGTGACCAATCACAGCAGGTCACATGACAGTTGTATACAATGGATGGCTTCATTCATGATGCCATCCATTGTATACTAGTGCCTAGCTGTGAATGATCACAGCTAATCACATGCACATGTCATGTGATTAGCTGTGACCAAATCACAGCTAAGCAGAAAAAAAAAAAAAAAAAAAGAAAAGCTGAATGAATCAATTTCATTCAGCTAAATGCTTGCTTATAGCAAAGTAATTCTTTGCTATAAGCAAATTGTGTAAAAAAAAAAAAAAATACTGATCACTTCCCCAAAGTAGTACAATGTTACTATGGTAACATTGTACTACTTTGGTCATAGTAAAATATGAAAAATAAATCTTAAAAAAAATTAAAATAAAATGTAATAAAAAATTAAATATAACAAAAAAATAAAAAAAAATAAAAATTTTTTTTTTTTCATACTGTCACCAGTCAGTGTCCCTGTTCACTGCCATGCCAGTTATATGATGATGCTGTACTGCACTGGTGACAGTATGTAAAAAAAAAAATAGTGAAAATAGTTTTTTTAATTTTTTAATTTTCCGAAAAATTATGACAAAAAAATACAACTTCAAAAAACTCGCCATGCCTCTTATGAAGTACGTCGGACTGTCTACTCTGCAAAAAGGGGTCATTTGGGGATATCTGTACTGTTCTGACATTCTTGGACCTCAAGAAATTAGATTGGCTGTCAGTACTTCAGGATTGATCAATAATCAGATCTATACCATAGTTTGTGAACTCTATAACTTTCCTACAAACTAAAAAATACATCCTAATTTGGGTTATTTTCACCAAAGACATGTAGCAGAATACATCTCGGCCTAAATTTATGAAGAACAATTATTTATTTGTAAACTTTTATAACAGAAACAAAAAAAAACGTGTTTTTTTTCCAAAATTTTGGTCTTTTTTTGTTAATTTAGCAAAAAATAAAAACACCAGCGGTGATTAAATACCACCAAAAGAAAGCTCTAGTTGTGTGAAGAAAATGATAAAATTTTAGTTTGGGTACAGTGTTGTATGACCGTGCAATTGTCATTCAAAGTGTGAGAGCGCTGAAACCTGAAAAATGGCCTGGGCAGGAAGGTGTAAAATTGCACGGTATTGAAATGGTTAAGGAGCCTCCATCTTCCATGTATTCTGTTATTGGTTCCAACAATGACTAAGACATCTGGGTCATGCCCAGCCCCTACCAGTAATTTATCAATCTGGTCAACCACATGCCGAACCCTGGAACTAGGGAGACAGCAAACCATTTGGTTGAGGTGATCCTGGCAACAAATTATTCTATCAGTTCTTTTTATTATAAAATCCCTATTACCACCAACTGTCTTGGCCTTTCGTGTGCTACCCTCAGCACCCATACTAGATGAGCTGCCCTATCAGCTGTTAGGGATAGCAGTGATATCTAGGGCTGCTACCTCTGAGCTTGCAACCCTCACATCTTCACCTAACCTGGCAAATCTGTTTGGGTGCTCAAACCCAGGGCCGGCCTTCCTTTTCTGTGAACCCCTACCATCCACTCTGACTACAGTAACCAATCTTCCTACCTGATAATCCTGACTTACTCCTCCACCCTCCACATCAACTTCATTAACCACCTACTCAGTGAGCAGAAGGCCCCCTTCAAGGTTCTCAGTTCTGCCCAGTGTTGTAAATTTCTCCTCCAGATCTCTAATGTGCGCTTCCAGAAGGGCAACCCACTCCCATCTGTCACAGTGGTATCCATTCTGGAGCTGTTGCTTCATTGTTCTATACATGTGTGTATGGCACAAAACCTTCCACCTTGCTAGCGCTCATTTTCCCAGTTACATTATTAATATTACTAACAGGATACTTCAGGTGTTACAGGTAGAAGACTCCTGTTATAATCTGTTTTAAACTCCAGTTTGTAACTCCACTTATTTATATTTCCACTCTGCTAAAGTTCCAGCAAGCAAAATGTAGGCAAGCTCAAGGATGAACAAGCTCAGAGTGATTTCAACAAAGAGCTATATAGTACCTGGAGCACTGGTGAACAATTAGCCACTCCCCTTAATTAGCAGACTGAAGGAAGGAAAAAAAAATGCTATTTAAAAACTGTCAGAAAAAGGAGTTTTAAAAATCTTCTAGCAAAGACCCCAGAGCAGAAAATAAACAACTGCAACTACCAGCAGTCAAAAGCAAACTGTTTTTCACTCTTCACTCTAACATCCCACTCTTCAGCTTCCAACCAGCAAAATGTGGCAAAACCATGCATGTTTGCCAGTGTCAAAACACATAATAGCAACGTACCATGCCCTTTGGAGCAGCATGATTTTTACTCCTTTTGTGCTATTCTCATGTGTAGCACAGCCCATAGAAATTAATGGGATGCCCTATATGTGACACATGGAAATGCTCAGAATTGCACGCATGCTCTGTTGCACCTGCATAATGTGAATGGAGCCTAAGGGGGGGATATAATCATCATGTACAAATACACAAGTTGTCCAGATAGTGAACTTGCTGCAGAGTTATTCACTTTATGGTCATTGCAAAAGATGATGCACTCTTTATGTCTGGAGGGAAAGAAATTTAACCTCCACATATGGAAAGGCTTCTTCACAGTAAAATCTGTGAAAATATGGAATAGAATCCCTCAATAACTAGTTCTGACCAGCAAAGTAGATTTTTTTTTAAAAAAAGGGCTGTATGTAAGAGCTGAAAAATAGAACAGGTAATATCACCTGGGATTGTTGATCCAGGGAATATCCAATTGCCTCGGGGGGATCAATAAGGATTTTTTTTCCACTGCTGGAACTAATTGGACCATGCTTTATAGGGTATCTTGCCTTTCTCTGGATCAACTATGGGCATAGGATTCTGTATATGGAGGTTTTCTATTTGTTTACTTCCTTTGCTGGTTAACCACATCCCGACCGATTTAGCAGATATACTACTACAGGGTGGCAGGGGTGCGTAAAATCATGTATATATATATGAGATTTTGTATTTCCAGGTAGGAGGCGCACGGCTATTCGTGGCTGTGGCTGTCAATCACTGGGTCCCGGCCGGTGATTACCTGCCAGTGCCTGGTGATTGCAGAGCATCTCCAACGGGGAGGAGGACTGCTTTGTTTACTAACAGTCCTCCTCCCTGTCAGCTCGGGCACACTGCTCTGGATGGCTGTGCACAGCACAGCCATCCAGAACATTGTGATTACAGTGAAGCACACAGACACCACCCCCCAGTAAAACACTCCCAGCACACAGTTAACCCCTCATGCTTCTTTTCAGCACTGATCACTGTATTGGTGTCACTGGGGATGACAGTGACACCAAGTCAGTTCCCCCCAGTGTCAAAATGCCCACCGCAGTCCCGCAGTCTTGCAGTCCCACTATAAGCTGCTGATCGCCGCCATTAATTTTTTTTTCCTGGACATGTTTAATAGCAAAAAGTCAAAATATTGTTTTTTTCTCAAAATTGTCGGTCTTTTTTTTTTATAGCACAAAAAAAAAAATGCACAGGAGATAAAATACCACTGAAAGAAAGCTCAATTTGTGGGAAAAAAGGACATAAATTTCATTTGGGTGCAGCATTGCATGACCATGCAATTGTCAGCTAAAGTAACACAGTGCCGTAACGCAAAATATGACCTTGTAAGGAGGGGGTAAATCTTCAGGAGGGCAAATGGTAAACTAGATAGACTTTTTCAGCCTAACTATGCAGCTATGGATATACACAAATCAACCATTACATTATGCTTACCCACTATAATATGACCACCCACCTAATATTGAGTAGGTCCCCTGACCCATTGAGGTATGGACGCCACAAAACCTCTGAAGGTATGCTGTGTTATCTGGCACCAAGCCATCAGTAGCAGATCACTGTCTTCCACTGCTTGCCTTCTTCCATTAGTGCATCTTGATGCCATCTCTTCTTCAGGTAAGCAGCGCTCACACATCTCGCCATCCACATGATGTAAGAAAACATGACTCGTCAGACAAGTCCACACTTTCTGTGGTCCATCTCTGATGCTCATGTGCCCATTGTAGACACCTTTGGCTGTAGATACAGGAAAGCATGGGTACGGTGACCAGTCTGCAGCTATGTAACCCCATTAACAACAAACTGTGATGCACTGTGTATTCTGATGCCTTCCACATATCAGATACATCATAACAAGAGCTGCAGTTTTGGAGTTTCTCTGACCCAGTCATCTAACCAATATAATTTGGCCCTTGTCAAAGTTGCTCAAATTCTTATGCTTCCCCATTTTTTCTGCTTTCAAAGCATCAACTTTAGAGGCAATATGTTCACTTGCTTCCACTGGGTAAATGCTCCTATCTGCACTCCACTCTTAACTACAATAATGCACTGACTCCTCTTAATTTCAAAACAACTAGTGTATATATATTCGTGTATATGTTGTTTAGTTCTCACCTCTAGCTGCACTCGTTTTATGACTGTAGTCTGTATCTGGTGTGTTTGAGAAACATCCCCCCCTATTCATGTGATCTTTCTCAGTTCCTAATTGGGGTGGAGAAGAGTGCTCATTTGGCCATCTCCCTATAAATTTAGAACAGCCAATGGGGGGAGATCACTGATGGGGGGCACAGTCAGTGATGGGGTGCTGCTTTTGTGTGAGTGCTGGGTTGATGGAGTGCTAAGACGCAGTTAAACACAGCAGCTTAACTAAAGCAGGTTAACTCAAGCAGCAGGAAGATACAACAACAAGAAACTCTACTGCATGCTGGACGTACTGCAAGCAAACACCCTGGGAAACATCTCTTAGAAGTCTGAGTCCCACTCCGTGTACCTTTTAATATGTCCCCTCTGCTTCTCCTTTTCATATTACTTTCCTACGTTCCCAAAATCTCACTTCTTTACCCCTCTGCTCCACCCCAAAACTTGTACATCTCACCCTCACTGCTACCATCTCCCTACTACTGCTCTCATCACCTCCTGCTGATACTTCACTCTTCTGCTGACCCAAACACCAGGACTGGAAGGCATGTGCACTCGTGTACACTCCGCTCCCATGTTACTTTCCTCAGCCTTCTTCTTCTCCTACCCTCTGGGGATATCTCCCCAAACCCTGGTCCTCCAGTATTTCACCCCCACACCAGACATCCTCTTTCTTCCGGGAATAGACGCAATCCCCTCAATTTAACATCGGTCCCCGTGCTCCCAAAAACCACCCTCCCTTTTTCATGTGTGCTCTGGAATGCCCACTCTGAAAAAGAGCTCTGTTCATGACCTTTTTGTCTCCCGCTCCCTTAACCTACTAACAATTACAGAAACCTGGCTCCAAGCAGCAGATTCTGCTTCTCCAGCAGTACTTTCCTATGGAGGCCTCATCTGGACCCACTCACCCAGACCCAGTGGTCGGAAAGGTGGTGGGGTTGGTTTGCTTCTATCCCCACTGAGCACCTTTCAAGTCCTCCCTAACCCTCCCTTTCTATCCTTCTTTTCTTTCCAGACTCACTGCATCCGGCTGTTTTCTCCCATTTCTCTGAGGATTGCAGTGATCTATCGGCCTCCTGGATCAGTGTCCTGCTTTCTTGATGATTTCTCCACCTGGCTACCCTACTTTCTCTTCTCTGAACTACCCACTATCGTTCTCGGAGATTTTAACATCCCTATCAATGTCAACAACCCGGCTACATCCCAACTCTTCAACCTAACCTCATCTTTTGCATTAGCACATTGTATACAGTCCTCCACTCACTCTGATGGGAATACATTGGACCTTGTTTTCTCCCGTCTTTGCACTCCCTACAATCTCACAAACACCCCCTTTCCTCTCTCTGATCACAATCTCATCACCTTCACAGTGTCCACATCTTCAAACACCTATCCCTCCAAGCGGCAAACAATTACCCGCAGAAACCTTCACAACTTGAACCCTGCTCCTTTCTGCTCTGCAACTGACAAACTCTATGACAGAATCTCTCCCCTTTCCTACCCTGACCTGGCTTGCTGTCTACAACAGTTCGCTTTCATCCACATTAGACTCGCTTGCTCCTCTAACAACACGAAGCATCAGGACCCGACCGTTGCAACCTTGGCAGACTGACGACACCAGAAATCTTAAACGACATAATCGTGTGGTGGAGCGATTGTGGCATAAAACCAAATCCCAACAAGCATTCACCTGATTTAAATCTGCTTTCTTAACATACAATTCCTCCCTTCATGCTGCCAAACAAGCCTACTTTGTCACTCTTACTAATACCTTGTCATCCAGTCCTCGTCGTCACTTCTCTACTTTTAACTCTCTACTTTCTCCACCTCCACCTCCATTCAGTACCTCACTCACTGCTCACCAGATTGCAAATCATTTCAAAAACAAGATTGATGCAATTCGTGGGGGCACCGCCACTGCACAGACTTCCATCCCACTTAGCATACCTTATTCTAAACCTCCCTCAACACTTTCCTCTTTTGACCTTGCTACTACCGAAGAGGTCACTAAGGTTTTCTCGGAAGCCAGTCTCACTACCTGCCCCCTGGATCCTGTCCCCTCACAACTACTACGGTCACCCTCTCCTTCCATCCTAGGCTCCCTCACTCACATCTTCAATCTTTCCCTCTCTACAGGTGCCTTCCCCTCCCCTCTAAAGCATGCGCACATCACTCCCATAGTTAAAAAGCTCTCCCTGGACCCCACCAACCTGAACAACTTAAGACCCATCTCCCTGCTGCCATTTACCTCTAAACTCCTAGAACGCTTAGTCTACAATCGCCTGAGCCCCCACCTCACCTACAACAACCTTCTTGACCCTTTATAGTCTGGCTTTCACTCACTACACTCCCCTGAAACTGCCCTACTAAAACTCACCAATGATCTACTAACTGCTAAAACCAATGGCCACTACTCCGTACTCTTACTACTTGAGCTCTCTGCGACTTTTGATACGGTTGACCATCCCCTCCTCCTCAAAAAACTCAACTCTCTTGGTCTCAGAGACTCTGCTCTCTCCTGGTTCTCCTCCTACCTATCGCAGTGCTCCTTCAGAGTTACCTATAATGCTGCCTCCTCCTCTTCACTCCCTCTTTCTGTAGGGGTGCCTCAAGGATCTGTCCTTGGACCCCTTCTCTTCTCCATCTACACCTCCTCCCTTGGTCACTTGATAAACTCCTATGGCTTGAAGTACCATCTCTATGCTGATGACACACAAATCTATCTTTCTACCCCTCACCTCACCCCTTCAGTCTCCTCTCGCATTACTAACCTACTAAGCGACATATCGGCATGGATGTTACTCCACTTCCTCAAACTCAATCTTTCCAAAACTGAGCTCTTAGTATTTCCCCCAGCCCGTGCCCCCTCCCCTGACTTCTCCATCAAGATCAATAACACAATCATCATTCCCTTCCCTCATGCCAGGGTACTAGGTGTACCCCTAGACTCCCATCTGTCTTTTCACCCCCAAATCCAATCACTGTCCAAATCTTGTAGACTTCACCTCCGCAACATCTCCAAGATACGCCCGTTCCTAACCTCGGAAACCACTAAGCAACTTATTCACTCCCTTGTTATATCTCGCCTTGACTATTGCAACTCCCTCCTCATTGGGCTACCTCATCGCTGGCTATCCCTTCTTCAGTCTATCATGAATGCTGCTGCTAGACTCATCCACCTTACTAACCGTTCCATATCTGCCACTCCTCTCTGCCAATCCCTCCACTGGCTTCCCATTGCCTAACGGATAAAATTCAAAACATTAACAATAACGTATAAAGCCATTTATAACTCTGCCCCAAATTACATCAACAATCTTGTCTCTAAATATCACCCAAACCGGACTCTCCGCTCCTCGCAAGACCTCCTGCTCTCTAGCTCCCTTGTCTCCTCCTCCCATGCTCATCTCCAGGACTTCTCCAGAGCTTCCCCCATCCTCTGGAACTCTCTACCCCAATTTATCAGACTATCACCTACTCTGCTCACTTTTAGGCGATCTCTGAAAACCTATCTCTGCAGGGAAGCCTATCCTGCCCTCAGCTAATAATGGAATCTTCTACTCTTCCAGCCAGTCCATTACCCACAGTTACTACCTTTTGTACCACTAGCCCCTCCCTCCTAGATTGTAAGCTCCAAGGAGCAGGGCCCTCCTTTCCCTCTTGTATTGAACTGTATTGTTGCTGTATTGTCTCCCGTTATATTGTAAAGCGCTGAGCAAACTGTTGGCGCTATATAAATCCTGTATAATAATAATTATAATAATAACTTGCTGCCTAATATATCCCACCCACTTTCAGGTTCCATTGTCATGAGATAATTAATGGTATTACTTCACTTTTATTCAATTTAATTCACTTTACTGATCAATGTATATAACACAGAATGAAAGACATTAAGGGAGGATCTAATCCTTCCATGCTCTTTCCAAAATGTAAAAAAAAAATATTTGACTGTACACAAAATTTAAACTTTACCAAAGTGAACACATTTTAGTCAGAGGTTTAAGGCTACCTATATAATCTATTTAATTTAAACAATAAAAAAATTAATAAAAACTAACATTTCCCTATGGCAGTGTGATCTCCTGGTTGGGATCGTGCGTAGTCCCTCTTCGATTAGTAGGGTGCTATTTTTGGTATCTCCCAGGCCTGTACATTGGTCCAACTATTGTCTAGCGTGTATACCTACTAACATTATTGATATTAGTGTGGTGATTGCACTGTGGAGTGATAGCTGCTCTTTCATGGTTTTGATTACTTAATTTTTATGGTGTATTTTTTTTATAAATAAAAGTGTTTTTTTTGCACTGTATTTTATAGAGTGCCCTTGAATTTCCAAAACCCAAATGCTTTATTATTCAAATAGTAGCCAGCTCCCCGGTATAGAGATGCAGTCTACTTCCTGGACCTTGATTTTGCTCCAGCACTGTGCCTTACTGTCTAACAGTAAGGTCCTGAATGCTACAAGAAGTGAGTCATGGCTCTCAAACTCCAGAAATGGCCAATAATTGCAGAAAGGAGTTATAGTGTCTGGGGTTGAGACCTCTAGACTTTACCTGGGCAAATCTGTAGGCATCAGCAAGTGCCAGATTTAGCTTAAAACTGGCAAGTATAAAGTTCTGGCTAATGGATTTATCCAGTTTTGTGTATTCTACTGCTTGTCAGCCAAATTTCTTCATTGAAATCAAAAAGATTGCTTATGTTTTGTATATGAATTGATTTTTATCTTTTGTGTATGAAATCCATTTAACTTGTAAATCAATTCTTTCTTTACAAAATTAACTAGCATTTTAAATTAATTTTACTATTGAGCCTTAAAGACGTTCTTTAAGGCTCAATGCACCATCTATATATAAATTAAAGAAAGAAAAAAGCAATTGAAGTTACTGCTGTAATTGTAAAGAGCAATTTAACAGTTCCTTTCACTACATTCATTTACTGGTCTGTTATGACTTGCTGATGAAAGTTTGTTCTGTAACTGCATCATTTATTTTGTAGGGGCATGGGATAAAGCAAAAAACAAGGAAAGTCTAACTGCATGTGAACTGCTGGCAGGCAAACTGATGTTAGATCACTCCCAAAGCAACAGTACATGTATTGTAAACTCTTTCCGCACATCTACCAACAAAGCACAAATCATTTTGTAAGCTGAGAGTTTTAATTTCAATTTGTCTCCAATACAAAACCACAACAGCTGCCGAGTCTGAGGCTTTTGAAACATTTTTAGACTGATCAAATGATGAGAAATTGCCTGTCCCGGAAGAAAGCATTAAATATTCATCTCTTTGCCAGATTGGCACAACCAGGAAGCATTCTCTCTATGTGGAACGTAACCTGAAGCTCTAGATTTCTATTGATAATTCATTATATGTGTTTTTGCTATCTCTTCCCAGTTCTACTGGATGCTTTTTACTATAATGATTTTATAGTGTGCTACCTAACAGCATCCTGAATATACCAGTTGTGTGTTCAATAATATTATTCTGCCATCAATCTTATGGGAATGCTTAAAAGCTTTCTCTCATCCTCTCACTTTAACTCATGTATTATCTGAGTTTTACATTAAATGGACAGTTTTAATATCTCCTGACATGTCAACCTCTTTTCTGTGCATGTAACTGATAATTTAGTGCTTAGCTGCTTCCAAAATCGATGCTAATGCCGTTAACTGCACACGCAGGAGGAAAGTCTCTTTGCTTTTAATCTGCAGGAGGAACTTGGGCAATAGAAGTAAAACAATTTGGACAAACGTGAGCTCAACTGATGTAATTTGCAAATAGAATTTACTTTGGCTCCTTATACATTCCGAGGAAGTGAGGTGTCAGAGAGCTAATCCATTTACTAGAGAAGTATCCTCAATCCTCAGAAAATTCCAGACTCTCAAATGTGTCAGAAATAAGAAGCACTTTTTCATAAGTTCAAATTTTGACATGGGTTTCTCTGCTATATTCTAGATATAAATTATCTGAAAATAGTTTTGGCATGAGTACATGCCATTGTAATTTCAAGGTTAACTTAGAAAACAGTTAAACAGTTTGGTTTGAATCCAAAACATTGATAATGTAGAAAATATGACAAGTACTTTTGCCTTCCAAAGGTAATACTGCTTTATAAAGAATTTTGTGCAGTCTGTGATGTAGATGGATTTGCCATCTTACAAATATTCTGGTATATATTGTATGCCTGCACTTATTGTAGGTGAGTAGGCTTATTCTCAGTCCTTTTTAAGCAGCTGAATTATAGCTTGTACTTTTTCCAGCCTAAGACCCATATATGCCTTGCATTGCTACATCAATTAATCAATTATGAAGCAGAGAAATGCAATAAAATACACATTTAGTTCATGAAATATAACACTTTATTGCTTAAAGAGTGAAAAAAAGTGAAACGTTTTTCTTCCATTAGGAGCAGCTTTTGACTGTTGCGCCCCTTTAAGATTCAGGCAACTTTAGGTCACATCAAGGTTACAGTTTTACTGTATTCTTAAAGCCTGGAAGAGCGTATTACCTTTTGTTCTTGTGCATGCAGTTTAATATTTGTTTTGCTGTAAAATTTTCAGTAAAATAATTATCTTAAAACCATACAGTATATCCAGTAATGAGGTCCTACAACAGTCATTGCTGTTGTATATTAGTAGTACATAAAGTTAGATGATAATGATTTTAAAATGGAATTTAGGTTTACTTTGACTTCAGAGGAAGCCATGTATTTGGTGATAAAAATACAAGACTGAATGAGCAACTTCCTGTCTGCTATTAGAACTAAACTGAGTTGGCCGTAAGGCTTCTCCACCATTCAAGAGAAGCCTTGCATTTATTAATAAAAATATAAGGCTTCTCCTGACTGGTTGAGAAGCATTATAGCCAACAGTTTAATTTCAGTAGCAGACAGGAAGTTGCCCATACAGCTGTAGAACACAGTGCCAATTACTGTACGTAACTGATTCTACAACAATATAGTGCAGCTCACACAGTGACTGCATTTGTTATTAACCACTTGCCCTCCTGAGGATTTACCCCCCCCCCCCCCCTTCCTGACCAGGCCATTTTTTGTGTTATGGAGCTGAATTACTTTAGCTGACAATTGCGCAGTCATTCAAAGCTGCACCCAAATTTACGTTCTTTTTTTCCCATGAATTGAGCTTTTTTTCGGTGGTATTTGATCTCCTGTGTGTTTTTTATTTTTTGCACTATAAAAAAAAAGAGCGACAATTTTGAGGAAAAAAACTATATTTTTGACTTTTTGCTATTAAACATGTTCAGTAAAAAAATGTAAAAAATCAAATTTCATCATAAATTTAGGCCAAAATGTATTCTGCTGTTTTCTTTGCTAAAAAAAAATCCCAATACGTGTAAATTAAATGGTTTACGTGAAAGTTATACAGTTTACAAATAACGGTATAGATACTGGAATGACGGCAATCAGCGACTTATAGCGGGACTGCGGCGGACATTCTGACACTGGGAGGGACTGACTTGGTGTCACTGACATTCCCAGTGTCACCACTACAGTGATCAGTGCTACAAAAAAGCACTGACACTGTACTAATGGCACTGGGCAGGAAGGGGTTAACATGAGGGACGATCAAAGGGTTAACCGTGTGCAGGGAGTGTTTTACTCGGGGGATGGTGTCTGTGTGCTTCACTGTAATGATACTGCTTTGGATGGCTATGCTGTGGCTATGCTGTGCAAAGCAATCCAGAGCAGTGTGCCAGAGCTGACAGGGAGGAGGACTGTTAATAAACAAAACAGTCCTCCTCCCCATCCGAGATGCTCGGTAATCATCGGCTGCCGGCGGGTAATCACCAACCAGGATTCGGTGATTGACAGCTGCAGCCATTAATGGCGCAGGTAGGGTGAGCGCGTGGCTCGCATGCGCCCCTTACACAGAATTGCAAAATGTATATATACATGATTTTGCGCACCCCCACCACCCTGTAGCAGTATATCTGCTATACAGGTGAAACTTAAAAAATTTGAATATCGTGCAAAAGTTCATTTATTTCAGTACTGCAACTTAAAAGGTGAAATTAATATATGAGATAGACTCATTACATGCAAAGCAAGATAGTTCAAGCCATGAGTTGTCATAATTGTGATGATTATGGCTTACAGCTCATGAAAACCCCAAAAGAAAGCTGACAAAATGTATAAGGAAAACTAGGAGCAGTTGGAAAACGATACTATAATTCTGATTGCTAGCTCATTTGGCACTAAACACTTTGCTTCCTTTTTTTGCTGTTAGTGGGCGTTTTTTAAATCTTTCATTTTATTTTGTGATTTGAGGTCAGCTGTCACGTTTAGGTGGTATCCTGTTCTATCTAAACTTTGTTTTTTTCACTGCAAGGCATCCCTTTAAAAAACTGACTTGTGTGGAGTGGTATTTTGGGGTTTTCATTTTCTTTGGGGTAAGTTAGTTTTTATTTTATGTTGATAGGGTCTTCATTTTAGGTTTAACTGCTTTTTTTATTCAGTTTTTTTTTGCTGCAAGCTTTCCCTGGGATTTGGGGATGTGGCCGACCATGGAGAGAGATGGCTGCGAAGCTTCAGAGCTTTTCTCCACCATGCCATGCTGGACCAATTTCCAGCCAGACAGAGAGGCAGCAACAAACCCAGACATCCCGCATAGCCACATCAGCAACCGAGGATCATGTCGGGTAAGTGAAAAGAGAGATACAAACTAGGAAAGCTGCTAAATTTCTTCCCAACCCAACCATTCGGCCAAAATGGCGCCAGCAGCATGCCAAAAACTGCACACAGCCACCCAGCGGGACAGAGGGAGGTAAGCCAGCATGACAAGCACCAGGGCTCTCCTACAAAAGCTCTCAATCCTCCTCACTAAACACAAGTTCTGCCAAAGCCAAACAGAAAATATGCCATAATGGAAACCCATTCATCCAAGGGGATTATTCAGATGGCACACTAGATGACACCAGGAAACTGAGAGATTCAATACTAGATTTTCCTACCACAAACCAGACAGTCATGGACACGATCTTAAAAGATATGCTGGTCTCCCTGTGTAGTTCAATCCACTCAGATTTAATTTCTCCAATGCTGCAGTTTAAATATGATATCACTGAAGTGAGTGACTGGGTCTCACATATTTAAAACAAAAATGGGGGAATTTGCAGCTACTTTCAACACCATGGTAGATGCACACAATGACCAAGACAATGAAAGTGGATGGAGGCCAAGATAGCAGATCTTAATGACAGATCAAGACATAATAACGTCAAAATCAGAGGTATACCAGAAGCATTTAAACCCTTTGAATTAAAGACCTACTTCACTTATATCCTAAAAAGCTGCCCTACCACATGTCCAAACCAAGGCACATTCCAGAACATCTTCCTAGGGATACAATCACATGGATCCACTATTATCAAATGAAAAAACAACTTCTGTCTCTATCTAGGAAATCAGTTCAATCTCCTCCATGCTTGAAAAATCTCATGCTCTTTGCTGATTTGTCAGCATATACCATGCAAAAAAGAAAGAATTTGGAAATGATCACCAAGCCGCTACGCAATCATCATATTGCCTACAGATGGGCCTACCTAGCCAAACTACTTATTACTAAAGAGGATGGCACATACCCAATCACTACAATAGAGGACGATATCCACCTTCTGAAGGAATGGCATATCCTGGAACCAGAAATGCCCAAAGAGGCACACCACCATTCTTTCCTCCAGAACTACCAGATTGGCAAGATGCAGAAGCTTGTTAATCTTTGAGTGGTTTTTTTCATTACTATACCATAATGAACCTCCGTTTTGTTACACACAAGTTTTTACTGGAAATTTTGATTAGAAGAGGTTTGTATCAAGCATTTGAAGGTCATGGTTGTATTTTTGGATCATGTTTCACACAGTGTTTTGCCTTTATCCACTTGCCCTTTAGAGGATTTACCCCCCTTAATGACCAGGCCTCTTTTTGCTACTCGGCGCTGCACTAATTCAACTGATAATTGCGCGGTCATGCAATGCTGTACCGAAACAAAATGTACGTCCTTTTTTCACACAAAAGCAGCTTTCTTTTGGTGGTATTTGATCATGCGCTTTTTATTTTTGGTGCTATAAACTAAAAAAGTTTTGAGGAAATTTTTTTTTTGAAAAAAACTATATTTTCTCATTTCTGTGATAAAAATATCCAAAAAAACTAAAATTTCATCATAACTTTAGGCCAAAATGTATTCTGCTCCATGTTTTTGGTTAAAAAAACCCCCAATAAGTGTTTATTGATTGCTTTGTGTGAAAATTATAGCATCTACAAACTATGGTATAGATAATGGAATTTACACAGCTTTTACTTTCTGACTGCCCATCACATTTCTTGAGGTGCTAAGGATAGTACAAACACCCCCAAATAACCCCTTTTCGGAAAGTAGACACCCTAAGCTATCTGCTGAGAGGCATATTGAGTCCATGAAAGATTTATTTTTTTCCACAAGTTTCTGGAAAATGACAAAAATGTTTTTTTTCTACACAAAGTTGTCATTTAAATGATATATTTCTCGCACAAGCCAAGGGTATATGTGGAATTACACCCCAAAATACATTCAGCTACTTATACCGAGTATGGGGGTACCACATGTGTGAGACTTTTTGGCAGCGTAGCCACATACAGGAGCCTGAAATCCAATGACCACTTTGAAGGCCTGAAGGTGCGTAACTTCCTCATTTCACTTCCTCACTACCTATCAGTTTCAAAGGCCCTGAAATGCCAGGATTGCACACTCCCCCAAATTATGACTTTTTGGAAAGTAGACACCCCAAGGAATTTAAAAAGAGGCATGATGAGTATTTTGCAGATCTCATTTTTTCTCACAAGGTTTTGAAATATAAAAAAATAAAAGAAAAAATATGTTTTTGTTTTTTTTCTTCAATTTTCAAAAACTTGTGGCAACAAATGAGATCTGCATACTTACCATGCTTCTTATCAAATTCCTTGGGGTGTCTACTTTCCAAAAAATGGTCATTTGGGGGGTTTGGTGCTATCCTGGCATTTCAGGGCCTCCAAAACTGTGATAGGTAGTCAGGAAGTGTAATGAGGAAATAAAGCCCTGATGGTGCTTTTTGGATTTTGGGGTCCTGTACTTGGCTAGACTGCCAAAAAGTCTCTCACATGTGGTACCCCCATACTCGAGAGAAGTAGCAGAATGTATTTTGGGGAGTAATTCCACATATACCCATGGCATGTGTGAGCAATAAATCATTTAAGTGACAATTTGTGTAAAAAAAAAATAAAATGTTTTGTTTGTCATTTTCCAAAAACTCATGGTAAAAAAATAAATTCTTCTATTGATTCAACATGCCTCTCAGCAAATAGCTTGGGGTGTCTACTTTCCAAAAAGGGGTCGTTTTGGGAGGTGGGGGCATTTTATGCCCAGCATTAGAAGTTTATGCCACACATCACTCACTCTTCTAACCATCTGAAGATCAAGCCTTTACTGACACTTTTTGTTCACATGAAAAAATCAGCATTTTTTGCTAGGAAATTAATTTAAACCCTGAACATTATATATTTTTTTAAAGCAAACACCCTAGTGAATAAAATGGTGGGTGCTGCAATTTTTTATGTCGAATAGTACTAGCGCACAGCGATTTTTCAAACGCAATTTTAAAAAAATACACTTTTTTTACTTTTAATGCACAAAAACACAAAATATTGGCCAATTATTTGGTAAAATATAAAAGATGACGGTATACAGAGTAAATAGATACCAAACATGACATGCTTTAAAACTGCACATGCTCCATGCAATGGCGACAAACTGCATATGTTTTTAATATCTACAGGCAACATTTTAAAAGCCTTTACAAGCTACCATTTTAGATTTACAGAGGAGGTCCAGTGTTAGAATTACTGTCCTTGATCTTATGTTAGTGGTGATACCTCACATGTATGGTGCAACCGCTGTTTTCATACTGGCACAGAGTAAACGCTCACGAACGCAGATGCGCGCGTGCGTGGGGGACGAGGGTACTTTTTTTTTAGTTATTTAGATTTTTTTTATTATTTTAACACTGTCCCCTTCATTTTTTTTCTTTGACCACTTTTATTGCTATCACAGAGAATGCAAATATCCCCTATAACTTCAATGGGCATTGTCATATATTCTTTTTTGAGAAATCTGGGGTCTATCAGACTCTAGATATCTCCTCTGCCCTTACATTATCTAATCAAACCAAGATCGATGTGATGAGATGCTGTCCCAATTTACAAATGGCGCTGTTTCTATCCTGTGAAACTGAAGTGATGAAATGCTCGTAGCTTCCGATTTCTTAGCCTATAGAGATGATTGGCACCATTCTGGCCTAAAATCAGCTCTATGGTCAGCAGGCAGAAACACCGGCTGCATTCTCAGGTTGCCCAGATAGCAAGGGACTGCCCGAGAAGGCCGTGGAAGGCAGTGGGGGAGGGGGCATCATCTCCCGCTACTTGTAAAAGCAATCCTGCAGCTAATTAGCCACTAGGATTGCTTTTACATGAAAGCCGATTGCGGGCTGAAAAAAATTATACCAGGATGATGCCTGCAGCTGTAGGCATCATCCTGGTATAACCATTCAAAGTCCAGTGATGTACCAGTACATCGCTGGTCCTTGTTGGGTATACAGTAATACCTCGAATTACGAATTTAATTCGTTTTGTAGGACATTTCGTATAGCATAGAATTCGTAAACTGAAATACTGTTTCCCATAGGAATGCATTGAAAACCAATTAATCTGTTCTGAAGGTCAGAAAAACAGTAAACGCTACTAAAATACCGCATGAGTTATTTTATTAACTCATGCGGTATTTTAATAGTGACAACCATGTGTTAATGTTTCAGCTGTCAGCGGGGTTCCCCACTGACAGCTAAATGTAAAAGAATTGCTGGCAATTAAAAAAATTATTTTACACTCAGCTGTCAGGTGCCAGTTTTTAAATCTAATTACTGTTTTTTTTTTCTTCACTATACACTAGTTCAGAAATTCATCTGTCACTTTCCCCCTCCAGCTTAAAGAGAGAAAGTTTCTTTTAGTTTATTTCCCCCAAAGAAACTATGTTTCCTTTCAGTTTCTTAAAAGACACAAAGTATCCTTTAGCTTCCGGTAAACTAACAGCTAATGTTGTGAGCTATAGTGAAGAAAAAAAAATACTGCAATTGCATTTAAAAATCATCACTGACATACACTTCGTATTGTGAATTAGTAAAAAATTTGTAAACCGAGGCATTATTTTCAATGGATTTTCATTTGTAAACCAAACATTACGTTAACAGAGGCATTCGGAAACCGAGGTATTACTGTATATGCTATGTTCTTTTTTTTTTTTTTTTATGTATGCAGCCTGTGGACTGAATGAAAAAAAGAGAAGAAATCTCTGCCAGAAAACGTGTGTGGTATGCCCACCATTAGAATATACCGCCCAGCATCCACCCATTTGTAATGGTGGGCACACGGTGCCACATGCACCAGTTCCAAAATTGTACAAATGTCTAAATAGTGGCACGCTTCAATAAAAATTGTCCATGTATAAGTGGTACCCCATATGGAAAAAGGATGACACTAAGTCCCAAACTATCTTGCCACTGTTCTCCATGTAGTCTGGGCATCTGGGGGGCTCCACGTGACTATCTTTTCCCTCATAAATATGAAACTTATAAGTATAGCCTGTTGTCCTCTCACAGGTCTTCTACATCTTGACCCCATATCTGGCACACTTTCTGGGGAAAAATTGTTTGAATGCAAGGTGGCCAGAAAAATTAATGAAGGACTCATCAACGCAGATTTTTTGCTGGGGAGTAAAGACATCTGCAAATTTTTGGTTAAGGTGATTTGTGAGGGGCTGAATTTTGTGGAGCCGGTCAAATTCAGGGTCATCCCGAGGACGACAGAGTGTATTGCTGTTGAAATGCATAAAACACATTATACTCTCACACCTATGCCTGTCCATGGCATCGGAGAACACAGGCATATGATGAATCGGGTCTGTGGACCAATACAACCGCAATTAAGTTTTTTTTAGTAATGCCCATGTTGAGGGTTAGGTCCAAAAAAAAATTTAATTTGGAAACCGTAATGAGTTTACATGCGACTGGCCTGGCAAGGTTTGAATTTGGGTGGACTGTTGTGCATATAAATTGCTTTGATCCACAATCAATGCATACAGATCTTGCTATTCCTTGCTATTTCCACCTGAATTCCGGGTTGGGCAGTGAATGGGGAAAGTACGGGTACTGCAGAACTTGTGAGCTGCCAATCGGGATTTGCAAGCACATCCAGAAGGATACTAGGGGCTCTACGAGCCTGTGTGTGAATTCTTGGTGGTTGCGGGACAATACTTGTGCTCGCCACCACAGCAGCTTGTACTGCACTTATGGGACTTGCAACGTCACCAAGTTATAGTGCAGTGCTGGTATTATTATTATACAGGATTTCTATAGCGTCAACAGTTTGATCAGCGCTTTACATTATAACAGGAGACAATACAGCAAGAACACAGTTCAAAACCAGAGGGTTAGGAAGGCCTGATCCTAGGAGCTTACAATCTAAGAGGTATGTGAAAGACCAGGATGTACTAGACCGCTGGTGCTCGCCAGTTTACCAAAACGTAGCTCGCCACTAGTACTGGCACTCTGCTGCATATGAGAATCATCAAAATTTACCGGCAAGTGCTAACAGAGATCAGGCCTGATTCTGCCAACACTGTGGTTTTTTGTGCAATATATCACGTAACAGTGACCTACTGTTCCAAAGCTGTCCTGCTATTTCATATTTCTAAATTGTATTGGTAGTATCCCTTGCATGTTTCAAACTTACCATAGCTGCAGCATTCTTATCTCAGGGTTCAGAGTTTGACAAGTAGCACCTCCTTTCAAACATATTATTATTATTACAGGTACTTATATAGCGCCGTCAATTTACGCAGTGCTTTACATATATATTGTACATTCACATCAGTCCATAACCCTCAAGTGGTGTAAAATCTAAACTTGTCCATTGACGTCAGTGGGGCCTTGGTGCAACTGAATGCAATGCATTAAATAATGCCTTCTTACTGTCTGCTAAATGCCCTCTGAAAAGTGATCCAACATAGATTGCTCTTCAGAGGGCAACACACTCCACCTCAAGCATGAAGGAGCTCTAAAGTGTGTAGAGCTTACCAGATCCTTGGTGCTGACAGTGAGCTAAAATATTTTGGCCAAAATACAAATTAATACTTCACAATTTAATGTCAATTGAATGTCTTCAGGTTGGTTTGTAGTTTAATATATTGATGTTAACAATCAAATTATTACCTGGGCATGGTCTGGGACTGTATTCAGATAACCTATAAAAAGGATCAGTTTTTGTCCTTCTGCCCTAAGCAGCAGCAAATCAGCAGGTACAATGTCATACAGTTGCCTATAAAAGCAAAGGGAACAGCAGCTGTCACCAATTTCAATATGGCTTAGGAAAAAATAGGATTAGAACCATACAGCTGAGCCTGAAAATGAGTTGCTGGCTAGCAGAATAGGACAGTAGTTGGAGTTTGCTGTTGCGCAGCCACTGCAGTCTTCAGTAGCAAACTTCTTTTATATTGTTGTCAACTGTCATTTTAATTTTTCTACATTCTAATGCACATGGTTTGCTGGTCAAGGCAGTTTTCGCACAAGAGAAGCTGGCAGATGGACAAGGCAGGGAGGATGTATATGTATAGTGAGAAATTCTTAATGTATTGGGTAAAGATTAGAAGGAATCAGGGACATATTTTTGCTTAGTCTCAGCATTATATGTAAAAACAAAAGCATTTTTTTCACATTGTTGTTACATTTTTTGTAAATTAAACAAAACTATTTCTAGTACATAAAATTACAGAATGTTATAACGACCAAGTTGGAGAGGCTCAGTTCACATGTATGCGGGTGTGGGACTGCATGTAAATTGCAAACTTTCCAGCGTCCACAGCAAAAATGCACTGCTGTTAGCAGATGTGTGGATGCCATTAATTCTTAAAGGCACCCTCACACATTGGAAACCACAGGAAAATCTGTACTGGGAAACCCATAAAACTATGTGGTTTCCCTGTGGCTGCAGTCTTAGAAATGGTGCAGGGACCTTTTCTCTGCATTTCCCACAGGTTTAGCAGCCCATTTAAATGTATGGGCTTCTGTGCCTAACTTCAGTAGGGAAGGATTAGAACTTCTGTTGGGTTTTTACTAATATCCAAGGCTCTATTAAAGAGACTTACCTTCACTTTCTTTCCTACTGACAGTTAGTGATTAGATTGGGTCAGATGTGGGTTTGAGGCAAATCCAGCCTGTTCAAAGACCCACCTGCTGCAATGTAAACACCATGCCAAGGATCCTGTGTGATGTCATTGACAAAATATTTATTGACTAAATAAAATTTAGTTTGTTAAAGCACTGTGTATAAAACAATGGTCAGTTTTAATAAGGCTAGCCATACAATCTTTTATTATACAGCCCACGGACTGAATGAGATAAATCTACCAATTCTCTGTGGGGAAATTGCCCAGGTTGGTGAACAAACAGATGCCCTGGAAACCACGTTTGATGAACTGGTACAATATGTTCAGACTCTTTAAGAGACAAATTCTGCTTTAAAGCACACTGTTTCTCAACTACAACTAAAACAAGAAGATCTGGAGAACAGGGAACAGTGTCAGAATTTGTGCATACATGGAGTACCTGAGTCTGTGGGTGACAACCACCTATACACCTACCTCCTTGGTCTTTTTAACACTTTTGCTCAAACCATAGCGAATATTGATTGACACCTTGACTGTGCCCACAGATCTCTGGGCCTAAATTGCCTGCAGGGGTAAGACCTAGGGATATCATCATCCGGTTTCACTACTATGACAGCAAATAGGCCCTCACTTTAGCTACCCGTAACACATTACACATTAAAAACAAGGGCAAAAAGCTACAAATCTACAGTGATCTTGGCTCCATCACTCTTGCTATGGAAAGGCAACTATGCCCTATCACCTCTCATATACAAACCCATTGTGTCGCTCACTATTGGGTCTTCCCTTTCAACACAGTCTATGAGGTCTGCAAGAAGGTGAAGCCTTTATCCAAAGCTTGGGCCTTCCTCCACTGCCAGATGATGATTTGCTCCCCCCATTTCCTCCTTCATGACCAGCTTCTTCTACTCCTAGCAGGATCTGAACCTCCACTAAACCAAAGTCCGAAAACGCTTCTCCACTCCTCAATGGATGCCTTCTTCTATATACCTTCCGTGACCTCCCTGGCGGACTTTCCCATTTCTCTCACCAAGCTATTGCTCATTCTGTTTCACCCACAGGTTTAGTGCGTCCTTAGTTGGATCCTTTTCACATACCCATGGGGATACAAAGTTGGCAAAGTTTTGCTATATCTTACAAGAATGTGCAAAATTTTGTATAATTTTGAAAACTTTTGAATAGTTTGGAAAATTTTGAAGAATCTTAAGAAGTTGTTAAATAGGCTACGCTTTAGAAGGTTAAATGCTTTTTTGACTACTTCTGCTGGAAAGCAGATGGGAACCTTCTCCTCCTCCATTGTTGGAAAAAGCAATGCTCTCCTGTCTATTCCTTGGCTGCAGCCTTGGATTCCTGAGATGCGGCTGACTTTCAGGCTTAATTTTTTGCTCTTACCATTTTTTTTCAGACCCTATTTGGATCTGTAATTCGTAACTTGTTTTATGGATTCTTTGTTCAACTTCACCCCTTTTTTCAATATATTTTATTGTGCTGGGGCTATATTTACACATCAGTGACCCTTTAATTCTATTAAAAAATGATGGCTGGCCTGAAAATAGTTTAAGTCTTCAGGGGCAGATATAGTCTTGGTCCAGGAAATGCACTTCTGTGTCCTTGGTTCATTCAAATTTGCTTCAAAACACTTTCCTACTTTCGTACCTCCTATGTCTCCTCCGCTGTGTCTGGGAAGGCTGGTATGGCAATTCTCATTAGAAAATATTTCCCCTTACAGGTTAAATATTCTGATATTGACCCCCATGGTCGTTTTATTGCCATGAACTGTGACTATATGTTCTCGTCCTTCACTCTCATTAAAATATATGCTCCGAATGCAGGACAGATCCAATTTCTTGATGGAGTCTTAGAATGCTTAGAATGGAGTTCCTAACTGCTGCTGCATCTGATACTCTTTTGCAATTCAATACAGTAGTTGTGAGACCTGGGACCAATCAGAATATGGTTGAAGGGATTAGCCCTTAAGTTTGATGTCTCGGCCATCTTGTCTCTCTGAGCCAAAGTTCCTCCATCTTAGAATCAGTATCCATCTTAAGTCAGTATTTTAAAAGAATTGACTTTCTTGTTTTAAACGGTATTTTGTCAGGAGTTAAAAAGTTCCTCTTTTTGTCCAGGTGCAACTTCCCCTTTTTCCCTTAGCTAGCCCAAGACTGAAAGTCTGTGGTGGGCTACATCCTGTTGAAAGAGTATTAATAACTATGGCCAGCATTAAAAGAGGAATTGTCTGCTTTCTGTGCTGTTCAAAAGTTCACGTTTGACGTATATAATAATAATTAACATATATGCCAACTGATTGGGCATGACTGACGTATGTAATATTCTGATTGGTTAATACATACCTGTCAATTGATTGGTTCTTATATTTCTATGTATTGTTTTAAGTTTCATATATAAGTTTAAACACGGAAGAATAAATTCAGTTCCTTCTGAGATACCACCTTGTGTCTGTGTGCATTTTCCTGTATCTCAAAGGGGGCTCCAGGCCTGAGGACAGACACTGATCAAGGCCAGGGGCTGACGGGGGTCAGTGGCTACAGGAAGGAATGAGAAGAGCCAATTCCTTTCAATTGGGGGCTCGTGTCCGGGATGAGATAATCATACTTTGGTAAGTAAGATTTTTTGTCATTTTTGTCAATTAGTCTGTCTTGCCGGTAAGGCTCTGATTGAAATCTCATGCCCTATGGTAGCACTGGACTCAGCGTCATAAGACGCCAGTGGCCAGGCGCAAAGTGCTGTGGGGAGCACAAGGTCTTTTTGGAAAAAGACTAGAGGCAGTTTTGGGAACTGCAAAGTCTCTTATGAGAAGAGACTGAAAAGAGTTTCTCTGAGAAGAAACCAGGAAAAGTCCGGGGTTGATCAGTTCTGTCCTGCAACTCTTTGCTTATCTTCCTATCGCATAGAAGTATAAGATAATTTGTTTGTGTGACACAAGTGCCCAGGTGGTAAAGTGTATGGGCCAGCGGTTACTGAAGGTATTGTCAATTTCAGTGTGACATGCTCCACCCCTTCAGCTAAACCTTATTGGTTGATGATCTGGGTGAGGTGTCAACGCTGAGTTGGGTGCCTATGTATATGTTTTGTTTAAATTGTGTTGTAAGTTAGAAAAGATTGGCAGAATATTATTAGAAAGTATTGTACACCCAGGTTATAATCTTCACTTTTATCAGTCACTAGAGAAAGACTAGAGAAAGTATCTTAGGTCCAGGCATTTTTATAGGATAAATTGTCATTACAGCCTATAGGACAGATTTGTGATACAGATATATTCAAGTGTAAGATATGGGGAGAAGTCAGAGTAGGAATAAGCCCCCTCTCCCAAATGTTGGTGAAGCGTGTAAAGATTATGTAGCCCGTATCTGTGGGACAGATTATTCTTTAATTCATCCCTGGGTAGATAGATTAGCAGAATGGAGTGAAGTAATGGGCAGTGTGGATCCATTTCCCTATAGTGGTGATAATGATACTTTTCATATGGATATGGTCAGGGGACTCTGTCTGGGAGAAAAACAGGCGTTCCCATGGTATGAGGGAGACCCTATGTGGGACCCAAGATATATGGCCAGGGGTGGACAGAATTGGGTGACGTTTGCTCCGCTTTGGTTTTATAGGAAAAATAAGAGGCAAAAGAAGGCTGAAGTTAGGAATAATGATGCAGCAAGGATGCATTCATTAGAGTCAGAAATAGACAGATCCACACACCCTCTCATGTTACTCCCTCCACCGTACGGTTATCCCACCCTTACAGAGGAAATTGTTGATTTCCTAGCCAACCATTATGTAGTCCAGAATCCCATTCCCACTGCACCTCCCGCATCACCAGTTTTAATATCTGCACAGACACACCAAATAACTAGTGCAGTTCAAATTTCTGCCACACAGCCTTTTACAGTTCAAACTCCCGAGGATTCTCAGAGTGTAGTTCAAACTCCTGCCACACATGAAGCCGTAGGGAGAATTGCTGTCACTCCAACTACTGAAGAGGATTTATTTGTTGAAGAATCCTCTGGTTCAGGTTCCCTGATATTAAGGGTGAGTGATGGTCTGGATGTAACAGACATCCCGAGTTCACCACCTGAAACAGTATGTGGAGAGAATTCGCTGAAAAAGTGGAAAACTCTCTATAAGAACAGGTGGGAAACCCACCAACATTTTTAAAGCACCGCTTTTTCAGTTTTTTTTTTTTTTTTGCTGCTAGAGCATTTATTCAAAATCATACCCAATTGTCCAGTTGATTTGTTCTCTTGGGAAAGCTTAATATTAATCTAAAACTCTGGGAAAGGAGGTATTGTAGCTTAATCTGCCGGGATACCAACTGTCCCTATTATGACAGTGTTTATTGAAATATGATCCCTCACTCTCTGCTGGAACAATATAAAGTTTGAGCAGAAAGTTCCTTGGATGTGGGATTCATTTCCTGCACTCCAATACAAGGCCACACTGTGTTTTATAAATAATGCCCTTTGTTTAAAGTAAAGGAGGAAAGAATAGTGCCCATGGTGGAGCATTTGTTTCAAGGCAAGAATCCTTGGAAAGGTGATTTCACCATACAACAGCCCAATAAATCTAGTTGAGAAGCCAGATGGTTCTTACAGATTTGTGTAGTACCTGAGGGCTATAAATAATCTTGTAACTCTCATTGTCCCAATAGTACCTGATGTACCAATACTCATTTCCTCCATCCCACCTGATGCCGAGTTGTTTTTTTTTTACAGTGATTGATTTGACAAATTTTTTTTTTAGCAAATTCCTGTTGTTAAGGAGACATGGCTAATTTTTGCCTTTAACTTTAGAAGTAAAAATTTTATCTGGAGTGAATTTCTCCATAATTATACTGTAGTCCTCCAGGCCCCAAGCCATGAACTCCTAGCCATGGTTTAGTTGGTTTCAGTGCGGACAGCCAGCCAGGTGGACAGTGTGTATCTTATGAACTGGTTATGTATATGTAATCATAAAGTGTCTAAGAAAAGTTATAATGGTGTTAAGAAACTGTTGAATACCTTGGTTTTGTCCTCACAAAAGGTGATAGGAAATTCAGTCACAAGAGAGCTGCGGCTCTTATGGGTCTGCCCCGCCCATTGACATGCTTACTTTTCTTGGTATGATTGGTTGCTGCCGCCAATGGACACCTGACTGTTCCTACTATGACAGTATTTTGAGACAAACCACAGGTTTAGAAATGTCAGATCTTGTGAAATGGTTAATTGAAATGTGTAATGTTTTTGTGTATCTGAAACATGCTATGGTAATAGCCCCTGGTCTTGGTCTGCCCGCATATGATCAAATGTTTTATCTGTATGTTAGGGAAAATTGTAAAACTATGTCAGGAATCCTGGCTTGGGGAGCATGGAGGTACACTCCGCCCTTTTGTTTTGTTTTTTCTCAAAGATGGTTCTGGTACAGGTTCAAGGCATGCCTGTGTGTCTCAGAAGTTTGCTATTATTTGTGATGGTGATTAAAATGGCTATGTCATTTACTCTTCGACATGAGACCACCTTACACACCACCATTTAGTGAATATGAGGTTATATTGTTGTTAAACCCCAAGTTGAGAATAAAATATATTCCTCCCACTTTAGATCCTGCTCCAATTTAAATGTCACTGTTAGATCAAATATTGCAGTACATTTGCTACTTCTAAAGATATTAAGTGGACTGCAGCTAGTGTGACCAAAAGATCCACTAACTGGACTTTGTGTCACAAGAGGGGAGACCATGTATTCTAGAAGCTAGTGCACCTCTGTTCATCTTACAGTATCATGGGGTAGGTCACAGCTCACAGTATTATGGGATAGGTCACAGGGGATGGCAGGTTACATGTGAATTGCTGGATTTTTTTCATCCCTGGCCCCCCTTTATGGTAAAATCATATGTGTCTAGATGCATTACATACATTAGGAACAATCCTCACAAGGCAAGACATTAACATTTTTTATCCGCCCACAGGTAGATTTTACACACATGCCAAAGGTAGGAAAAGGATAGGAATATTTTTTTTGGGTAATTGTGGATATGTTTAGTCGCTAGGTGGAGATGTCCCTCAGAGTTCAGGTATAGTGAAAAGGATGAATAGGAGTATCAAGGATAAAATTAGGAAAGCTACTGGAAGTACCTATGTAAACTGGAAGAGAGTGCTGCCTGCAGTTTTGACAGAGATAAGGATGATTCCTTCTAAGAAGACAGGTTACCCCCCTTTTTTAGGTTTTAATGGATAGGCTCTTTCCCACTCCCTGGGCCAGACAGCCACTTATGGTAGAAAGAGGGGATTTAGGATTGATTCAGGAAGAATATGTGAGAAAGTTTATTGAAACTTTGGACAAGGTTGAAAGAAATGTTGCTCGCACCTTTTTCTTTTTTTTACAGGAACCAACTCGTTTCCGTGATCGCTGTCACTAGGACCGCTGTTCTGACTGAGGATTCCAAGGCCTGGATCCATGCCAGATGTGTGAAAAGAGTAAACCATACCCCTAAGAAGCAAGACAAGACACAGATACAGAAGAAGCAGCCAGAGAAGTCCTGAGAGATTGATCTGAACCACATGGAGTGCTTCGTCAGCCCTGGAAACTTCAACCCATCCAGAGAACTTGAACTGAATGAATCTATAGCAAATGACAAACAATTCCAAATCCCTCAACAAGCCAACCCAGGTGAAACCTTGCATCAAAGGTTCTATGGCCTTTGGGTGGCGTTGCTAATTATCAACTCTTCTATTTTTTTGATGGGCATAATACTGAACAGTTTGGCCCTTTATGTGTTCTGTTTTCAGACCAAAGCAAGGACACCCTCTGTTATTTACACCATTAACTTGGTAGTGACAGACCTCTTAGTGGGTCTCTCTCTACCAGCACGAATTGTTATGTATTACCGTAATGTAGAGACCTGTCATATTTGCAATTATGTTCACAGTTTTACGTACTCTGTGAACATGTACTGTAGTATTCTTTTCCTGACCTGCATCTGTGTTGATCGCTACCTGGCCATTGTGCAAGCCAAAGCCTCACGCAGATGGAGAAATCCCAGTTATGCCAAATGCATCTGTGTTTTGATTTGGATATTTGCTGTGATTGTAACTTTCACCATACTGACCACAACGATTAACCACAAACATTGTTGTTTTTTCCAGCTACCTTTGCTGACAGGTTTTGAGTATTTTGTTCCTTTGGTGATTGTTGTTTTCTACACCCTGCGGATCATGTGGACTTTGTCCAAGTCAATACAAATGAACCAAAGCCGAGAGAGACGGGTGAAGGCGGTACAGCTCCTCATAATGGTGCTGGTCATCTTCACAGTCTGTTTCACTCCCATTCATGTTAGTCAAGTGGTTTTCTGTGTCCGCAGTGAGGTGTTTTGGGATGTCATCCTCATTGTGTACCATGTCACAGTAACTTTGAGTAGTTTTAATAGTTGTATGGATCCCATTGTCTATTGTTTTGTTACTAGCCATTTCCAATCCGCTAGAAAAAGTATTTTCAGAGAACAACCGTCACCAATTCCTTTTAACAGTCCCTGCCCGTGCCGCAGGCAGCTCGCCCTGGAGGCTAGGAGAATACAGGAGTAATGATGCAATCAAAAGATAGATTAAGCATTGAGACTGGTTCCCTTTTTCAGGAAGAAGAAACTAATATGTTCTGTCTAATTAGAGTGTACAAAGATAATATCACTGAGAAGGAATGTACTGATTTGGTTAAGAAATTCCCTGTTACCAGATTACATAATTTACTTTTAAGTCTCTAAACCAGTATCAGGAAATTTTGTCTGATTTGAACATAGTAATGTTGTTACAGAATTTGTCTGTATTATATGGGTACAGTTTAGCGGGAATGTAGATTGGGTTAACTACATTGGCTATGGTTAACAAAGGTTTGGTAGAACCATACTGTTTTTGATATAAAGGGAAAGTATGTAAAATGTTTAACTCCTGCGGTTGTACTCTTATTCCCCATAACACTGTTTCTGATGGAAGTATTATTAGAGCCCTTCACAACCTCCAAATATTGTTTGAAGAATTAGCTGAAAGCTCAGGAGTAGAAAATCCACTGGTCAGTTTATTTGAAACCTGGTTTGGTATATGGGGAACCCTGATTACCTACTAAGGGCCCCAGGTACCAACCTGTGACTAAGGTGTAAGGTCACGTGTGTGACCTAAGAGGGGGTTTGAAGGGATTAGCCCTTAAGTTTGATGTCTCGGCTATCTTGTCTCTCTGAGCCAAAGTTCCTCCATCTTAGAATCAGTATCCATCTTAAGTCAGTATTTTAAAAGAATTGACTTTCTTGTTTAAACGGTATTTTGTCAGGAGTTAAAAAGTTCCTCTTTTTGTCCAGGTGCAACTTCCCCTTTTTCCCTTAGCTAGCCCAAGACTGAAAGTCTGTGGTGGGCTACATCCTGTTGAAAGAGTATTAATAACTATGGCCAGCATTAAAAGAGGAATTGTCTGCTTTCTGTGCTGTTCAAAAGTTCACGTTTGACGTATATAATAATAATTAACATATATGCCAACTGATTGGGCATGAGTGACGTATGTAATATTCTGATTGGTTAATACATACCTGTCAATTGATTGGTTCTTATATTTCTATGTATTGTTTTAAGTTTCATATATAAGTTTAAACACGGATGAATAAATTCAGTTCCTTCTGAGATACCACCTTGTGTCTGTGTGCATTTTCCTGTATCTCAAAGGGGGCTCCAGGCCTGAGGACAGACACTGATCAAGGCCAGGGGGCTGACGGGGGTCAGTAGCTACAGGAAGGAACGAGAAGAGCCAATTCCTTTCAATGGTGAGTCGTCCCATTCTGATGCTATTAGTTTTAGCTGTCTTACTCTCGGGTAATTCATATATCCCTCCCATTGGTGTGTGTTATTTCAGGCATCCCAGCACTTACTTTTATGTCTGTTGCTGATATTTCATTATTATGCTTTTATGTTAATGTCACAAAATGTTTGTGTTTTCCTTTCTACTTGTTGTGTATGGTATACCTCCCGGCAGGGGCTGACTGACAACTCATGGGGCCCCCGGGCAATACAGGATCATGGGGCCCCTGTGTTCTTGCCAAAACTAAAAAAAACTATAAAAAGGTACCAGGGGAATCTCTTGGCGCTCCCTACTCACCCCGTGCCCTTGGGCAGTGCCCGAGTTTCCAAATGGTCAGTCCGCCCCTGCCTCCCAGTATCTGTTTGTTGTATTCATGGCAACCTTTTTTTAAACTAAAATGTCATATGTTTTTCTGTTATTCTATTGTGATAAAACTAACAAAAATCATAATTATAAAAAAATAATGTCCCCTTCTAAAAAAGAAAATATAAAAAAAGAAACATTAAATGGGGAGTCAAAATGCTTAAAAACCCCACTAGCCCTGCTCAAAAAGATCAAAAGGGCTGATTGCAACACCTAATATTCTAATAACAGTATGCAAAAAACAAAAAAATGAAAAGAAGTTAAAAAAATTGAGTAAAAATGATCACTACCACACCAGTCATATGATGATTGCTGTACTGCAGTGGTGACAGCTTTAGGTAACCACTTTTTGACCTCTGCCACTAGTCCAGGGCTTGTGAATGCTATTGGTATTTTTGGTTACAGAGGCCACACATAATAAAATGATATGGCATTAGAATTAAATACTGGAACCCAATGTATTTGTTTTATTTTTTATTTTTATGACAGAAGAGACCCTATCAGTATCATTTGTCATAAATGTTTCCCCTGAATTTCAGCTGTAACGTACTGTATACTGAACCTTGCATATGCAGTTCAGTGTACATTTATAGCACCTCTCTGTACCATGATGTGACTCCCACGAGCATAGGCATTAGTGATGTCATCAGGTCTCTACCATTCCAGTGGCTGAACAAATGGAACCCTGAAAAAACACTGGGAAAAGGTAAAAGTGCCCAGGAACAATGGGAACACTAACAGCGCAAAGCTGGGCTTCATTTGACAGGTAAGTCTTTCGTAACTTGCTGTGTCTTTTGGGGACATATTTAAAAAAACAGTGGCGTTGAATTCCACCTTAAAAGTATTAAATACAAAATCCCTTTTAGTATACAATATTTTTTCTCAAACACATACTGTATGTGCTTTAAGCTTAAAGTGGAAAATAAAACCTTACAACTTCTATTCTTAACAATGTTTCCATCTCCCTCCTCCTATATATGCTACTTAACACCTTCCCGCCTGGCCTATAGCAGATTGATGGCTAAGTAGGATGCTTCTCCTTCTGAGTGCTCATCCTCTGAATGACGTCTTTTCAGAAGGTGGCGCTCATGCGGCATGATCTATCACCGACTGTGTCAGATTACTACAACAGCCCGCTGCCAGTGTCATGTGACTGCTGTGACCATGGCAATACGCAAAAAATAAAAAGGCCCAGTAGTGATCAAATACCATCTAAAGAAAGCTCTATTTGTGGTGAAAAAATTACATACATTTCATGTACAGCATGTATTGCATGACCGCGCAATTGTCAGTTAAAATAACACAATGCTGTATAGCAAAAAATGGTCTGGTCTTCCGGAGGTCATGCGGATAATAATATCTTACATGTATTTGATGTTTTGTCTAAAAAAGATCCTTCTGTGCATTTACTTTTGAAAGTCTCTCCCCACTGGCACACTCCTCATTTTATATGTTCCCCTTGTGACACCTATGTATTCCTGTAAGAGTCCCCATCATGTGTGTGTTCGTACTCTGTACTACAACCATATGTGCAGGGTTCTGAGAGCAGAACACAGAGGGCAAAAGGCATATCTCTCCTCCGCCTTCACAGCAGCAATTTGCTGCGATGCTGTGTCCCTATTGCACTTGATGTGCGTTTTAAAGCAGCATGTATTAACAAGCTTTGGTCAAACTTTAAATCCAAATTTACATTTCAAGATACATGTCAAACACATGTCAAGATACATGTCAAACCAAAAAGGAAACACATGGTAATGCACCTGCCCAATATGTGATTACATTTTTGGTGTTAATATCAAAATATAACATGCCAAAATTGTAACTTCTAAGCACAAATGAAAAATACCTTTACAGGGCCACTGAACCCAAATTTATAACACTGAAAACACATAAAAAGACATCTTGATGAAAATATATGTAAATGAATTCCACTTAAATTGTTTCTGACAACATTTGTTCTTTTTTTAAGAAGGGTTTAAAAATGACAGAAGTGTATATAAATGGCTATGTTGTTATTAATATTATACTACACTCGTTGTTTTGGCATTATTACAAAATGTACTTGAAAGACACCTGCTTAGTCTTTTTGCTGGCTGTTTTGATGTCAAAAATAGAATGTCTACATGATAATTTAAACTTTTGCTCATTTTCTGCTTAGTCTGTAATTAGGCTCATATCACCACTTCAGTCCAGCAGCTGCAGTTCCATTAAGAGAAGGTGGAGAACGGGCCCTCTTGAGCCTTTGTCTTTTTGTAGACATACACAAACTGTGGTTATGGCACAAACTGACTAAACTCTTTAATAAGTTCTATCCTGCTACATGGAAGTCAAAATGCTTGGAATCTAGTTAGACTCAGCCAAGATGCAGTTATTGTAGACACTATAAGGGTTCATATACACAGAGATTTTATAGTTATATTCTATGCCTAGCTTAACTTTCCTGGTGATTTCTCATGCCTAGGGGAACTGCCTATGCTGCGTACAGCCTTCCATACAACTGAATGGCTGTATGTGGCACATGCAGCTTCCCAAAGCATTGGACCATGTGTGACAGTGTGGCGATCTGTCACCCTTGATTCTCAACAAGGCAGGTTGAGGGGCTCCAGGGTAAATGTTTGATACGGAGGAAAGTGGCTTTTCACTTTCCTCCTTTGTTTGTAAGGTCTGTTTTGGGATCTGGAGCCTGGAGATTTCAAAGCAATTTGGGAGGGATGAAATCTCCAATCCTGGGACCAGGTTTTGGGAATGGCCAGGATACTGATTGCACAGGTGTGTGCGGGCCTTTTCATAGAGTCAGGACCAGGGTTCTGGGCTCCACCCCGGCAGATAGGAGTCAGGTGGGCTTCGCCTAGGAGAGGTGGAAGCCAAAAGCAGCAAGGGGCTGCTAGAGACTAGCTGTGTGCTAGTGGCCAGCTGTGAGCAAGAGCCATAATTCTTGAAGAAGTCTGCAGGAGGCAGACATCAAGCTGAGTGTAAGCCAGGAGGCTGAATCATTGTTTTGTTTGATGGTGGATACCCCTCTGCGGGAAACCTTTATGTTATGGGACATTCTTTAAATAAAAGTGGGCTAAAAAGGCCCTTAAAGAAAGCGAGTTGCTGTGTGCATTTAAAAGCTCTACCACTTTGAAGCGAGTTCCCACACATGCCAGGAAATTTATGCTAAATTTACCAAAATTGGCCCTGAAGGCAAGTTCCTGCTCAACAAAAGTCGTCTAGTCAGTCAACTTTTGTTGGCAATGCCAGTCCACAAATTCTTGGCTGAACAGCGTCTGCATCCATTCAGTTGAAAGCACTTTTGAATACAATAGCTGTTGACAACTCTCTATCTACACTGCTTAGCATGTCTAGAAGACCTAAAGATTTCTATTGATCAGCCCGTAGGAAATTCATAGCGTGTGTGGCTAATTTTACATTTTAGAGTGTAGACATCCAAATTAGCCTGTTGGCAGCAATACTTTTAAAACCCAAGAAATGGTGCTTCCAAGAAGCACCATTGCAAAAATAAATAAAATGTTGTTTTTATTGTTTGTTAAATTAGGCTTTGTAATTCTTTACAAGTGAAAAAACATTACATGTTGGTATGCTTGCTGCATTATTTTGCATGAATAAAATTCGAAAGCTGGCCTTACACCTGTAGAATCTCATTAGAAAATTGTCCTTTTAAGAATGTTCGATTTTCTAAGAGTTAAAGGGGACGATTTGACAAGAACAAAAAATTAAAAGACATTTATCGAAATTTTTGTAGAATCTAATGAGAACGAACAAATTCCTAATCATTGAATTAGCTCCCAGCTCCACTTATCCTTCTTTCCATGGGAATAACTATCTAACCTTATATATTCACACCCTGAGGCTGACACATAGGTAGCAGGCCTGATGGAGAAATTCCAACTTGTCATCCTTCAGGCTCTGCCACTAGAATCTACTCAAACACCATTATGCTATTATAATTGAGAGCGATGGGCCTGATATCTACCTTTCTAACTACAAGAGGGATCCACCAACTAACATTATGTAACATATTCACTAACATTGCAGGCATACCATCAGCTATTACAATCCCTATTGCTGTTGCCCACTGTCAATCAAAGGTGGGGGGACCTGATGAGGAACTAATCTTTCTATAGTATTGCTCTGCCCACCATGCATCCAATAGAAGGAAGACCTGATGAGGGCTAGCACTTTCACCAGACTCTGCGCAACTCAACAGCTGTAGGAGTAAATACATAGAGGTAGCTTCACAGATTTAAAGAAGTTTTATTTCATCTTTCTAATACATGTCCTTATATAATAATAAAAACAATATTCTTATGAGTCCATAGAGTCCAGCATTGTATTCCTCACAACTGAAATCTGCTTGTGCTACTGATTCCATACTGCCATCTTGAAGCTCCTTTTCCTGGTTTCTATCCCACATGTGTGAAGACACACCACAGACCTCTGCCAGGTCTTTGGAACCTTGCAGAAACTTGTACCATTTATGCTTATGCACAGAATCCTTGTGCATGTGCAAACAAGCCATGGGTCTTTGTTTGGTCTTTGACACTTGGAAGAGCTTTGTTGTTTTTGTCAGAACACGCATGAGATAAGCTTCCTTTGCATGTGCACACATGCCAAAAAGCTCTGCCAGGTCCCCAAAAGCCGAGATCTGCAGCATATCCTATAGATGCCTATGCACAGAATCAAAATTGGGCAATAGTTTGTCCCATTGCACACTTTCTCCTGGGTATTTAACATACAAAAAAGGAATACAATTGTGTAAGAGGGTGGAAACATAATAGTTCATTCCCAGAGTTAATGTCCCCTTTAAACCAAAAGACAAATGTACAATCACATCAATTTCACCAATATCACCCCAACTATACCAAAATAGTGAGGCATATCCTCCTTGATTAAAGGGAAACAATGCAATAAAATTAACAAAAGAAAAAAAATAAAGATTAATACCCAAGAAATAGAGAACATACATATATCCATCCCATCATAATCAAAAGAAGGAAAAAGTTATCAAAAAGAAAAAGAAAACTTCTTTAAATTAAAAAAAAAAGAAATAAAAAATTTCCCTTTTTATACAAAATAACTATGTCCCATTTTCATCACATACGCTTCACTTATTACCATTAAAAAAAGAGTTAGACGTGGCTCAAAATGCTGCTATGTGAGCTAATACTGTGCTTTTATGCAATAAAATGAAAGAACTAAGACTTTTAAGGGAAAGATCTGTGTGCGGATGTGAAATGTCTTTTACACGCTTGAAGTTCCTACTAGTCACAGATGAAGGTTTCATCTTGACAATAGGCAATGGATAAAGTTTGTGCTCCAGAACTGTTAGTTCATAATTATTGTGGTGCATTTGTTTCAAAATTCCTCTTGCTGCATTTTGGTGCAATGTTCAGTAAATTTATCTTCCAAAGGGATTTATTCTAGTGCATTTAACAGACAAGCCAAAAACCTATAAAATGAATCCAAACACACCACAATAATTTTAAATTCAGCACGTTGAGCGGTCCTTTAAACCACTCTGTGCTCTACTTGCTTGTCACCCTGCAAACTACTCTCCTGGGCTGACATCTCTGCTGAAACCCATTACAACTATGTGGTACCCTTGTCAGAATCCGACCTCCTGTGACGAGCTGACCTTTGTTAATTAGACAGTGCATATTCTAAAAGAAGCTGTCATCATATCTAGGCTGTGTGTGTCTTTCTTTTCTGTAGATCAAAAAGCCCCTGTGGGGCCTGCACTTGCCATTGTATACTGATCTATAACATACAATAAAAATACAATACCGTATATGCTTTGAACACTGAGTAATACCAATCATGATATATACACACTGTACAGTGAAAAAGATTTTATGTGCAGCCTAAATACAATATAAATGCACAGTGTATCTAGGTATAAATATACTGTATATACAGTATATTCCATGTATAAACATAAAGTAACCAACAGTGAACATCTTACAATGATCTGGTTACATTTTTTGACCTTTAAAAGCAATGTAGATTAAAAGAGAAATTCAATGTGGCATCAACTGTGGACCAATACACTAGAATTGATTAATCATTTTCAGTGCCCTTCTTTAAAAGTAAAAATCGTGAAATACTGAACTAATAGATGGAAACATATCCATAGTATACTGGGTCACTCAGAGAACTAAAGTAAAATTACCAGAGTTGCACTGTTCACTGGTTCTTGCACAGGGGCGGACTGACTATTTGGAAACTCGGGCACTGCCCGAGGGCCGGGGCCAGTAGGGGGCTCCATGAGATGCCCCTGGTACCTTTTTCATAGGCTTTTTTGAGTTTGGGCAAGGACACAGGGGACCCATGATCCCCTATTGCCCGGGGGACCCATGAGTTGTCAGTCTGCCCCTGTTCTTGCACTACCTAATTTAAGTCTGTCCTCATCTGCACTCTGAAAGCTACCTCTTTAGACTTTGTTCATTACACAGGAGGTCTGAAAAGAAATGTGGAATTGGAGGAAGTCTGGAACCAGGCATATGTTCTAAGTTTTGAGCCACCTTAGTAGTACCCTACTTTTTAGTTGTTCAGAGCCTGTTGTTAAAGCTTGTTCTGCAGAAAACAAATGACCCAGCCTGCTGCACTCCAAAAGCATTAAATTTTATTCCAAATGTAAAAGCATCAAAAAAAGGTGAAAGGACTCTGTGAGGGTAGAGCGGAAAGTCAACTCGTTTTGTGCTTATTCATGAATAAGCACTGAGACAACACAAAATGCTTTGACTTTCCTCTCTGACCTAACAGTGTCTGTACACCTTTGTTGATCCTTTTACATTTGGAATAAAATTGGATGCTTTTAGAGCTCAGCCATCCAGATTCTTTGTGTTCTGCAGTGCTTACACTGATGAGCTGAGTTAGCACCTGAATTTTGATGGGGTGTGGAGGACAGTAGCGGTAAACCCACCTGGAGCAGCATTCTCTCCAGTGTCAAACCTTGTATTTGAGATAAGCTCAGCCACTTTTAAAAAATAGAAAGTATGTGCTTGGTAACATACTAAGGTCAGGTGAACAAGAGGTGGTAATACACCAAGTCAATAAGTAAAATGTTATGCTTCTAACTGTTAATTAAAGGTATGGCTAGAGTAATCTTAGTTCTGTTAGACGTGGAATATAAAGTTTAATTCAATAAGATTGTCTTCCATTTCCTGACACCAGATGCCAATGCAGAGAAAATTCTACAACAGAAAATATTAGCTCCATTAGCTAGAAGACTTTGCAGCCCAAGGAACTGTAAATAGCCCAAAATGAAATTTGCTGGCATTCAGCCTCAGAGCATGAATTGTGACAATGGGGTTGAATTACTGAAGGAGCAGAGACTATTTACCTAGCAAAATGAACGTTCTTTCAAGGGAATAAAGTTCTTCTTGTAAAGTTCTAGTAATTAAGTGGATCTGTGTTAACTTTGAACATCTAGTCATAGGTGGAGAAAATAAATACAGCCCTTCATACATTCACTTTGCTATGTTAACTGCCTCTACTCTTTTATTAACTCAAACCTACTGTACACCTTTAAAAGGAATTAAAATATTTTAACAACATCATTGATTTATTCTTCAAAAGTCCTTATGAAATAAAAGATTATAGCAGGTAAGAAGAATTGAAGAAGCTTACTCAGGGTTTCCTGCTCCTCCGGAAATTGAGGCTCACTTGACGTGGGAAATGTCAGCATGCTGGGTTTCTTTTTTGGAAGTGTCCATTAACTAGATGGTTTTTACTGGAAACTGTGCTGGACTGACTGGATCATTTGATGGTCGTGTGAGCAAAGAGGAAATCCTTTCCAGTAGGTGGTTCCCAATGGTGAATAGTTGTGGTGGAGTCTCTTGTGGGCTTAGGCTACTATCTTTCTGACAGGGCCTTATGGTAGTTTCAAGTCTTGGGTAGGATAGAAGGAGAACCTGGTGTCCAGAAAACTGCAACTTCGATGTATGGTAAGACACTTAGTAAATGTATAAACATGTACATCCAGCCAAAGCATTTCAAGGGAATGGACTTCAGGGCTGTTTCTGTCTGCTATTGAATGGGAATGGTTCCCAAAATAATATATTGATTACAAGGTTTTGAAAGACACTCCTGTCCCATTCCATGAACCTTTCTGAAGGACCAACAAGTTGTCTACTGACGGTGTTCTGTTCTGGGTCAGGAAAAGTAACACCATGTCCAACTCCTTTCCCCGTCCTTGGACCTTTCTGAAGAACCAACAAGTTGTCTACTGAAAGTGTTTTGTTCTGGGTCAGAAAAAGTAACACCATGTCCAATGAATGATTTTCTACTTGTTGTTGACTTTCTGAAGACATAGAAGGAAGGACTACATACCAGTGGTGATGGAATGAGTTGGAGACCTTAGGCAGATACTCAAATTAAGGTTTTACAATTATATTGGAAGATTCAGCAAAATGTTTTTCTGCATACAATAGCCTGCATTTCCACCACCATTGTAGATGAAGTGGCATGAATGAGAAAGGCAGCCTTGTAGGTGAGATGCCACAGAGAACATGATTCAGTTTGATAAAAAAGGGGGCACTTTTAATACTTGTAACAATAATGGTGGATCCCATTTTGGAAGTACAGATTTTGGAGGTACTCTACAAACTTGAACACAGCTTTTGTTAACTGCTTAACCAGTGAGTGCATATACTATGTATAATTAGTCAAAGTGGAAAGAGGGAAGATCTGAATCATCAAGAAATGGTATCACAGTCCTCTTTCTACACCCGTCAGCAAATTCACCAGCCACCCAAATACAAATTATTACATTATTTTGATCTTCTGTGATTCCAGAATAACTGGTGTTAATATCAAAATATCACCTCGGTGATAGGAAGTACAAAATACAGGTGGAGCCAAGCAGTAACTAACTGTAGAACTTTTAAAAAAGTCTGAGGAGGGGTTGTCATACCAAACGGAAGTCTGTGAGATTGATAATGTTCTTGCTGGACTGAAAAATAGAGGAAAATTTGATATGAGGTCACTACTGGAATAGATGAAAATGCATTTTACAGGTCATACCATTCTATATTGCTTGAGATTTTAGACTCTAAAAAAACTAACTCTCTTCCTTCTTTGCCACTCAACAAACTGCTCTGGCTTGCAGCAATTTTTTAATGTATAACTACAGTTAGGACTACCAATCCACTGCAACTTGAAGCTTTATTTTCTGAAGGCATCAGAGCTGGCCAGGGGCAAAGGAACATAGTTTGCCAATTTCTGTAATGAAGCATCTACCATGTTATGGAGTCCCACATTGGCGTTGCAAAATTGATGGAGCTTTTTAAATGTACTGTGGAGGGAAGTGTTCTTTTTCCAATTCTGCCTCCACCAATTCTTTAATCTCAGGTATGAGAGGAAAAGAATGGACTTTCTTTATCAGGCATGTGTAATACTGCATTTGTGGAATTTTTGAGGGAATTATGTCTCTTCTTCCCACTCTATATAGAAGAGTTGACAGAAGACACCAATGGTGGGATCAGATCGAACTCAAAGACATATTGCCTTGCTTCTTCTGCATCAGATTGGCACATTTGGTGAGTCTCTTCACCCACCTGTTTACCAATAAGTGGTACCACCAAGATTGAGGCCTGATTCCTATCCAGTCTTGGCAGCTATTCATCTGTGAGATTAGAAGAAATATAATTCTACATACTCTCTACCACACCCTGGCTGATATAAACACAGACCTCCTGAGACACACTTCTACCTGCATAGTTTTTTTCCTGAGATGATTGGACCCATATTAGTGCACTTGCAACAGAAACAATTGAGTACTGTACATGATACTTTTTTTTATTTGCACTGACACAATTTTTCAGGGAAAGAATTTGGGATATGTCTTTTTCTTCAAGGCTCAAGCAGTACTAATTAGTACTGCTTGGGCCTTGAAGAAAGGGACACATCCTGAAAGCTTGTCCTGAAAAATTGAATGTTAGAGCAAATAAAAAAAGTATCATAGACAGTACTCAGATGTTTCTATCATAGTTTATTTGAAACACAACTCACATGTCACTTAGCTTTAGGATAAAGCTAAGGAACTGTATATTTAGTATATCCCTGTGTCTGGACAAGATACTTACCAATGTGAGGACATGACCAGGAACATCCGCTACAATGAGGTTGTCTTGACTGCTTGTTAATCTCCTTTGTCTTCCACCATAAGTACAGTATGTCTTGCTTAACACTGATAAGTGGAATGTTGAGATCTAGATTCTGTTTTATGTAAGTGCTCTGACCAAATTCTACCCGAGCTCCCTCCATGACACCTTCCCCAGCAGAACGAAATCCTTTTTCAGTGATTAAACTAGCATCCTCCTCTTGCGAATTCAGTGCCTCAGGTTCTGATTATGATAGCTCATGGCATGAAGAGCTGTTAGACAAATAGCATAGGAGAAGACCATAACTTAAGATAAATTAAAGGACTATGGTAGGAGAAGAAGAGAATCTTGAACATAAAGCTTAGCAAGAAGGGGCAGATTCCCAGAGCATTAAAAGAAGGCAGAAGCAGTAGCTAATCAAAAAGCTCTACAGGGACACATACAGTAGGATCAGTAAAACACTAGTAATGGGCCGAACTCCCGGTTTGCAATCAAACATTCAAACTTCGAACTCCATGTAAGTCTATGGGACTTGTAAATTCAAAAGTGCCAATTTTGAAGGATTATATGCAAGTTATTGGCCATAAAAGTGGTATGGGGACTCAGGTACTGCCCTGAGGGACATGAATCAGTGAAAAAAGCTGTTTCAAAAAGTACCGTTTTTAAAGGGGCAGTCATTTTTAATTGCCTAAAGTAAAAAAAAAAAAAGAAAAAATCCTTTAAATATCATGCCTGGGGGTCCCCTAAACTGCCTGCAAAGTTGCACATCTGTACATTATATATTACCTGCTGCAGCAGAACTGAAATTTTATTTTTAAATACATAAAAAAAAACATCATAGGGTCCCTCCCCTAATCCATACAAGACCCTTTAGGCTGACAGGGAGGTTAGGAGGGACCCCACAGTAAAACTCTTTTTATAACATGCGTGGGGTTCCCCCTAAAAGCCATACCAGGCCCTTTAGGCCTGGTAGGACTTTTACAGGGAACCCCACCACCAAACAATGAGGGGAAAAAAGAGTGGTGTCCACCTAAATTTCTACCAGACCCTTGATCTGAGCACAGGCCTGGCAGGCCAAGAAAGGGGGGGGGCAAACACGCCCCCCACCCTGTGACTTAGCAGGCCATGTGCCCTCAGCATTGGGACAGAGCTAGCGGGGGTACCCTGATGCTAATGACCCCCCTGCCCACAGACCCCCACAACCAACGGGCAAGGGTCTTGAGGAATAGGTCCTTGTACCTGTCGGCATGGGGACACTGTCTCAATACTGAGGACACGTGGCCTGGTAAGCCACAAGGAGGGGAGAGCACTTTCGTCCCCTCCTTTTACTGGCCTGCCAGGCCTGTGCTCGGATCAAGGGTCTGGTAGATATTTAGGGGGTACCCCAGGCTTTTCTCTCCCATTTTTGGGGGGTGGGTTTCCCCTTAAAAGTCCTACCAGGCCTAAGAGAATGGTATGGCTTTTAGGGGGAACCCCACGCACTTGAAAAACAATTACTGTGGGATCCCTCCAAACCTTCCTAGCAGACCTATAGGGTCTGGTAGGGATTGGCCAGACCCCACGCTTTTTTTATTGTATTTTTTGCTTTATTTTTATTAGTTTTGTTATATTTTTATTATTATTATTATTATTTATTTATGTTTTTTTTTTGGGGGGGGAAGAGTATTCTCCCCTCTGTCTTATATAGAGTGTGGTGGGGACTGTGCACTGTGAAAGCACAGTGCATTGTGGGATGTTTGGTGAACAGTTGGTAGTGCCTTCACACCGTAACCCTTCAGAGTTATTCTTGACGAGTGCAGGATTGGACCCGCTGTGAAAATTTTAATTATATGCACCTGTCACACAGGTGCGGAAAAATGTGATCTTGGGTGTTGGTGGTGCCTGAACACTGTAACCCCTTACTGTTACTCCTGCTGGGTGCTTTTAAAAATTGTAAAAAATTAGAAAACAATTGTAAAAAATGTAAATGACATGCACCTGTCAAATGGTGCAGAAAAATGCGTGTTGGGTGTTGGTGGTGCCAGAACACTGTAACTCACAGTTACTCTTACTGGGTGCAGGAATGGGCCCTGCTGTTAAAAATTGTTAAAAATTAGAAAAAAAATTAGTAAAAATTTAAATTAGATGCACTTGTCAAACAGGTGCAGAATAAATGGGCCTTGGGTGTTGGTGGTGCCTGAACACTGTAAACCCTTACAGTTACTCCTGCTGGATGCAGGAATGGGCCCTACTGTTAAAAATTGTTAAAAATGTGAAAAAATTATACAAAATTTTAATTAGATGTACATGTCAAACAGGTGCAGAGAAATTGGCCTTGGGTGTTGGTGGTGCCCTAAACCAAAAACATTGTTGGAAGCTGGCACAATCAGGATTCATGAATAGGATAGGCAGCATAGGCAGTCTCCAAGGGATTCCAGATCCCTAACAAATTGAATCAGTTACATCAGCACCAGGGGCTTGATAGCTGCTGTTAACCCAGGACTGATTCAATTTGATAAATGTCTGGGGACAGATGCACTCTTTTATCTGTCACAAAACCTCCATTCGGAAAGCATGCTGGATGCAGGACAGGGCAGTAGTTCCTTTGCATATTGAGCAAGTGATCCATCCTCAAGACCCAGTAACCCAGTGGATCTTCAGTTGGACAGGTTTCCAAGTTTGCTCTTGCCCCTAGATAATCCTGCACGATATGATGCAGACGCTGCCAATGGGTGCCTGTACCTAACAGCCCTGGGTGCTGAGGACTAAAGAATTGTTTAAAGGCATTGGTCAGCCGGTCACCTTCTCCACTGCTCTTCCTTTGACCAAAAGAAGCCTTAGAAACACGTTGTCCAGGAAATGGTAACCTCCCAGTGTCTGGAAAGGTGTTACACACATTTTTCTTCAAGGCATCCTCTGCTCCCTCTGTGAAGGCAGGATGAGCTCTGCAACTTTACCCTTGTAACATCAAGATCAAGAAGGGTTGCCAACCAGTAATGATCCCTCTCCTTGATACCACAAATCCTGGGGTCCTTTCGAAGGCTTTGCAGAATCAGGGAGCCTATACAGTATAAGTTTGAGGATGTATAAGATTTTGAGTCCTCTAGGTCACTGAGGATGACACTGTCAGGAACTACTTCCTACCAGCTACATAATACTCCTGACTGGGTTTCTGGGGACTGAAAACCATCCCTTGAAGACTGCCGTATGTTATTCTCTACTTCCCTGCTGCCACAACCCTCCTCCTTTCAGTTCTGCAGCCCCGCAGGAATGGTATATGCATGCAGGGGGCCTTGGGAGGAAAGGAAATCCTCCTCTTCCTTCTGCTGTTCTGCCTCAAGTGCCGTGTCCATGAGTTCATGCAGAGTGTGCTCCAGCAGGAAGACTAGAGGGATAGTGTCATTGATGCATGCATTGTCATGGCTCACCATCCTTATGGCCTCCTCAAATGGTGACAAGACAGTGCAGGCATCCTTTATCAGCAGCCACTGGCGTGGAGAAAAGAAGCCAAGCTCCCTGGGCCTGTCCTTGTGCCATACTCACACAGGTACTTATTGATGGCCCTCTGCTGCATGTACAGCTGCTGCAGCATTGCCAATGTTGAGTTCCACTTGGAAGGCATGTGAGGTGGGCAGGTTGAATTCCCGTTGAATGTCAGCCAGCAGAACACTGGCCGTGTATGACCGCCGGAAATGGCTGCAGACTTTTCTGGCCTTCCTCAATAGATCTTGTAAGCCTGGATACCTGTTCAGGAAATGCTGCACCACCAAATTCAGGATGTGTGCCAAGCATAAAACATGTGTAAAGTGTTTCTGTCAGAGGGCAGAGAGATGGTTGGTGCCATTGTCGCATACAACCATTCCTGTCTCAAGCTGCCATGACATCAACCACCTCTGATCCTGTCTCTGCAGAATTGACAGAATCTCTGCCCCAGTGTGTCTCCTGTCCCCTAGACAGACCAGCTGAAGCACCGCATGACATCTTGTAGCCTGACTACTTGTGTAGCCCTTTGAATGCTTAGGGAGCACTGCTGGTTCAGAAGAGGCCATAGAGGAAGAGGAGGGAGTGGAGTAGACAGATGTGGTAGAATCACCACCAGCTTTTTTGGAGGTGTGGTGGTGGAACAAGCTCCAGCACTGAACCCTGTCCTTCATCCTTCCTAGCTGCCAGCAGAGTTACCCAGTGCACCGTGAAGGAAATGTAACATCCCTGACCATGCCTGCTGGACCACGTGTCAGCTGAAATATGGATCTTGCTGCTGACCACCCTGGCCAAAACTAATTAACATTAATGGTACAGAGCTGAAATGGCCTTATGTGAAAATATATATTTTTTTAATACCTGCCACTGTGGTACATCACATACCGCAAATTCACTGAAGGGGGCAGAGTCCAGCAGATGGAAAGGCATCAATTGTAATACTAGAAATTTGGCCAAGCTAGCATTTAGATGCTGAGCATGTGGATGGGTGGTACAGTATTTTTATTTTATGGTTTAGCAACTGGGTTTGCGAAATATACCTGGTGAAATCAACAAGTGGTGTATTGCTAGCAGATTGGGTGCAAGGACCTGTGGCACCCATTGCTATACCATCATCCCTCTCAGTGGAGACTGTTGAGAAGACTTGAAGTATAGCAGGTGTAGAGATCCCAGATGGGGAGCAAGAAGAAGTCTGCACTTTTTTATGATGTGGGTCTTTCAGGTGCTATTGTCAACAGGCTGCATGGCAGGTCATCATATGTCTTGTCAAGCATGTGGTGCCCAAGTAGCAGGTGTTTTGACCACGCTTGTTCTGCTTCAGACAGAGACTGCAAACAGCAACTCTGCAGTTTGCTGCACGTGTTGAAAAAAGCCCACATCAATGAAATTTTGGAAGTCAGCGGGGAGTCAACAGTGTCCTGCACCTGATTAGCTCTGTCGTGTGATGCAATATGGTGGATGCCTTTATGCCTGCCCCTGGAGGACATCCTGCCTCATTGTAGTTGTGCCTCCTCCTCACTTTCCTCTTCTGTTCTCTCAGGCACCCAGGTACAGTCAGTGACCTCATCATCCCCTCCCTCCTCATCGCTGGAGACAACTTCGCAGTATGCTGCTACTGGGGTAACATGACTGCCAATTTCTTGTTCATCATTGGCACCCTCTCTCTCTAGGCTCACGTCACTCCCTTCCTCAACCTCGGAACCAACATTGGAGCATTCAATGCATTCCAGCAGCATGGAACTGACACTAAGATCAAATAATTCAGGTGACTCATCCATGCATGACGGTGGGCTACAGAAATAGTAGCTGTGGACAAAGAGCCTATGGAATAGGCCACTTTGGCAGCTGCAGTGGAAGGTGAACTAGTATGAACCTGCGTGACAGAGGATGAGGTGGGTGAGGATGGCTTAGTTATCCACTCCACCACCACTTCTGCATGTTGTGGCTCAATAACACGGTCAGCACCAGAAAAAAAGGACAAGCATGCCCTGCCTGCAGAGGATAAACCATGTCCACAACCACCGCTTTTCACTGTGGACACAGATGCTGCTTGCCCTCTTTTAGATGCCTGTGACCATCTGCCTCTCCTTCTTGGCCTTTCAGATATGATGGGGATTTTTGGGGGGATTTTTACAACTTTTTATTTTACAGTGTGGGATGGGAATTTGGTGCTTGGGAGCAATACTTTTGTGCTTGGTGCACCATAAACCGTTTTATTATTATTATTTTGAATAAATAAAATAGGGGGACAGCAAGTATGGATACTTTTTATTACTGCTGCTGCAAAAGTAAAATTAAAAATTAAATAAATGTAAAAAAATTAAGAAAGCCAAAAAAAGGGCCTTATATGTAAAAAAAAAATCAGCCTTATATAATGTGGGGAGTGGACTTGAACCAAAGTCATCGAGACTTGTCCATTGTGCTGTGATTGGGAAAAATCATTGTACCTGACCTGTGGTCAGGTGCATTGCTTTGGCCAATTATGGCTCTCAATGCACTGTGAGAGTGCAGTGCATTGTGGGGTGCTCAGTGGGCAAATAGCCCTCTGAATGCCCTTACCGCTCATGTGCTCACCGAGCACATGAACACCCGATGTTCAATTTGAACTTATGTTGAACTCGAACATTAAGCCCAAGCCTATAAAAAAAAATAGAACAGAAACTGCTTGATAGAAGAATGGTCCTCCCAAAATGTTGCTGTGAAGAATGTCAAGTGCTGACATCTTTTTAAATCCCCTGCCCAGCATTTACCAAAAGCCATAAATCTGGGAGGCATGTCCAAGCATTGCCCCAGCAATGCCATGTCAACAAAATACACTGCACATGTAACATTGCCAGGAACAGAGGAAAAGGGGCAGACGGTGTGACCTCAATAGCAGCACAGAGTAAGCAACTGCACAAAGCCTAGAAACACAAAAGCCCACCAGAGGCCCAGCATAGCCACAGCACAAGTTAACAGTAAGGCTACGTTCACACTAGCGTTGTGTGCAGGCGGCAGAGAGGCATTTGGGAAGCGTTTTTACCGCTTCCCAAAAGCCTCGGACAATTCTGCACATTGCAGCACAAGGTGCTGTTCTAACGGGAGCGTTAGCGTCGCATCGTGGCAAAACGGACGCCTCTGGTCGAGTCAGGAGGCATTGAAGTCTCCTATTCTAGTCTATAGTGCCGCGTTTGCGGCGCGGTTGCGACTCGGTTGCATCGCGGTTGCGGGGCGTTTGAGGAATGGTAACACCATTTAAACTTCATTATAGGCATTTGTGGGGTGTTTTAACACTCAGCAAACGCCTAGCAACCGCCGCTAAACCTAGCATGTGGCGTTTGCCGAGCGTTAAAAAACGCTCCGCAAATGCCGGACCAACGCTTGCCAAATGCTATAGGGGTGTTTGGCAAGTGTTGATAAAACAGTCAAGTGTGAACGAGCCCTAATCCATCTAGGTTAGATTCATAGGTAAAAAGCAGGGTAAGTTTCAATATCAGAACACCAAAACTGAAAAGCAAATTAAGACTGCACACAATCTTAAAAATTTGCTATAAAAGGTAATGTAATCCAAAGCAAGTTCAGTTACTCATAAGCTAAGGAGTATATTTAAATTTGCCTGCAATAAATAATCATCTGCAATAATTTATCATTCCACCTGCTTCAGTTAGACAAAAACAAAGAAGTAAGTCACAAATACAAGCTACAGCATATATTATAACAGGAATGCAAGGCCATAAACTGTTTTACAAAAGACAGTTCAGGGCATAATAAAAAGACCTGATGAAATATAGCTACAATCATGCAAACCGAGGATGTTGGAGTGTAAAAAAAATATAAAAATTACTGATACACAGGTGGGCCTTTAAGCATGGGGAAGAAAAAGTGATTCTACAAAAATAAATTCCATAGGACCAGAAAATAACAATTTCCTGAATAAAGGAAAGCTAACCTATTGACTAATAATAGACATTATTTACATATTTGTTCATGTTGTTAAAATATATACAGTATATATATATATATATATATACTGTATATATATATATATATATATATATATATATATATATATAATTTTATGTAGGACACCTGTTGACCTAACAGGCCAATAGGTATAATGTAATGTTGTTACTTTTAGGTTATTGGTGTGATTGGAATCACCTTCGTCCTCTTTGATTTTAATTATATAGTTTGAGGCCTCAAGCATTTCCCTTGTGCCTTGGTTGTCTCTGCAGATGCCAGAGACACTACAATAGAACATCATAGCCCCTGACCTTGCAGTACTGACACTTGACCACCTTGTCAAAACTGTGCTGGTTGCTAGGCAGCTTACAAAGTTACTGGCTTCATGCAGTACTGTGAGAAACCTAGAGCATGTGCTTGCATCCACAGAGCTGCATTACCTATTCCTTACCGACAAATACATTTTACATATATTATACTCACCAAGCAAAACACAACAAAGGTTTTGCCTTCTGGTTACCAATTGCAAATTGGCTTTTTTGCCTTAGCCACTGTAGCCCAGCTACAATGAACATTGTTCTACCCCTAGTACAAAGTCCACCTTTCTTCCAATGCCTAATTTCCTAACTATGTGGTATATTTCTCTTGCACACCATACTGTAATAAACCATGTGATTTAAAGGGTGTTGCAGAGCCTCTTGACTGGCGAGAGTGTACAACAATCCAATATGTCGCCAACACCCCAACAAGCTTGTTTGCAAAGCTCCTTATTCTTGTATGATCACCTAGAAAATTAATGTTTCAGGACCACACAGTGGCCTTTCTTTAGCCATGTGTAGCTTTCTAACTAGGTTTAATGACTGGCGTGGAGTCATTCAGAGAGTAAGTGCCACAGACAGTCTGAATGGAACAAAGTCTCCATCCACTAGAACCTTTCAATTCTTTGGGATTAATCTTGACCCTCTGAGTCATTTGAATTCACCTAGCCATCCTGCTGTTCCATATCCAAACTAAAGTTTTTCAGTCATAGGGTGACAGTGGCATTTTTTTTCTTTAGCTTGTGATATCCAGGTTTCTCAGCTCAATACCTAAGGTGGAGTCATATGCAAACAGTTGCATGTAGATAACATTCTTCATTATGTTATGGAGGTCATCAGATATTCTCCTTGCCTCTCTGATTATTTCTGTGAGCATGGATACTGGAGGCTACCAAGCAGATTATCTGGAAAGGAGCAACCACAATGTTATGTTTTTACCTGCTTAGTGTTCTACAAGGATCATAAGGATCATAAGGATGAGGCTCACATTGATTAATGAATTGTAAAATGTATTTATTCCAAAATATAAAAAAAAAGATATCTAATTTTCTCTAAATCACAAACACACTGCTAGGTTCACCTCAACCCACCCAAAGTGCACTATAGGTGTGTATAAAACCAATGTACACTAATGTGATTTCCGGACGTCAAGATGAAAAGTATGCAACACAAAATTATAGCATGGACAACCACTGCATCACCATTAATAACCAGCTTGATTAGCTATAAAGTTGTGTTACATATTAGCCCTGGGGACCATGCTGGTGGGCTATCTTCCTGTACCACAACTATCTAAATATTATTATTATTATTATTATACAGTATTTATAAAGCGCCAATAGTTTGCTCAGCGCTGTACATTACAAAGGGGGACAGAACATGTGACAGAACAATACCAATACAATGCAAAACATGAGGGGATTGAGGGCCCTGCTCTTTCGAGCTTACAATCTAGGAGGGAGGGGGTAGTGGTACAGGAGGAGATAGCTGTGGGGGATGGAGTGGTAGGAAGAGTAGAGGAGGTCGGCAAGTTAGCAGGGGGTGGGGTAGGCTTCCCTGAAGAGATGGGTTTTCAGGGTGCACCTAAAGGAGAGGAGAGTAGGTGATAATCTGATGGGTTGGGGCAGGGAGTTCCAGAGGATGGGTGACACCCTGGAGAAGTCCTGGAGGCGGGCATGGGAGGAGGAGACCAGGGAACTAGAGAGAAGGAGGTCTTGTGAGGAGCGGAGTGTGCGTGTTGGGCGGTAGTTGGATATTAGGTCAATGATGTAATTCAGGGCAGTATGGTGGACAGCTTTGTACGTCAGTGTTAGGATTTTCAATTTGATCCGTTGCGCAATCGGAAGCCAGTGGAGGGATTCGCAGAGGGGGGTGGCGGAAACGGAGCGGTTGGAAAGGTGAATGAGTCTGGCAGCCGTATTCAGGATCAACTGAAGCGGGGATAGCCAGCGGCAAGGCAGGCCAGTGAGTTGCAGTAGTCGAGTCGTGATATGATGAGGGAGTGGATGAGCTGTTTAGTGGTTTCTGGGGTTAGGAATGTGCGTATTTTGGCGATGTTGCGGAGGTGGAGTCTGCACGAGTTTGTTAAAGATTGGACTTGGGGCTGGAAGGATAGGTTGGAGTCCAGAAAATATAATATTAATAATAATAATAGACCTAATAGAAATTAAGGCATTCAAAAGTGGAAGTTGACTTTAGAAGAATGACCTCAATCTAAAAATGTATATTTATAGGTATGGGTGTTTTTTATTATTTAGGAAGTTGCTGCAATAGGTTCCTTAGGACAGAAATCAAGTCAGCAGCAAACAATCCAATGCTATCAACAGACTCTATAGGTTTCCCAAGTTGCTGATGGTAATACTTGCAGTAGAATGTCATGTACCTATAGTATACACTGGCTTTACAGTTCATTCATAGACTCATCTGGTTGATAAATTCATATTCTACTGATTAAAGAATTGCAGTTATTTATAGCTTAGCACCAGAATGATGCAGCAGCAAACCGTCAGCAAAAGATATTAAAGATCGTTCAGCAATTGTGTGATCAACCACCATGGGTGGATAACTTTATCACCAGTTTGGTTCACATTCCACTGCATGTCCATTAAGGTCAGCTGGTATAATCACACAGGTTGCTTTAAATGGGAAGAAACATACAGCAGGCTTATCAAAAATTTTGGAGTGTAGATTACAGCCAAACACAGATAAAGTCTCCAATGGAAGGTAAGCAAGTGAAGCAGTCAGAAGAGGTGTGTGTGTTAGTCAAGTGTAAATCATAAGGTGTTATACTTAGCCATAACCCACGCTCTACCTTGCCATACTACAGTCTTTCAGGGGGAGCGGGCTAGTGTGGTGCCATACGGTCCACATAAAAGTTGTTGCTCCTACCACACATCTAAGGCATTCATTCTGTTTCAGTGGGGCATACCACGAGATGGCTATCAACTGTTCCCAGATTTTTCGCAATTACCTGCACAGGTGCAAGAACCTGCAATCAGTGATGTAAGCACTTTGCAACCATAAATTCATTTACAAATGGAAATATCCTGCCAAGCTTCTACTTACCCACAGAGGGTCCTCAAAGATAATCCACACCTTGGAAGAGGGGCCTCAAGTTCTCAAAAGTTGGGATATCCTTTGCACAGCACAATCTGATTCCATTCACTCATCTCCAACCACCACCTCAACAAAATGGGAGAGAATCCTGTCTAGAAGGCCACATCCAGCTCAAAATTTGGAATTCTCAACTCACAGCAAGGATAAATGGGCAATACCTGATGAACTTGATGAGTACTTGTCATCGTACTTGCATCCCCCACGCTTTTTCTTGCAGTATATTCTTCTCTAGACTCCTTCTGTGAAGGGTCTTTTTTTTTTATTCACCCACAGGGTGTATGTTGATCCTCCTACCTTGTTCCAGATTGGGGCTTATGCTGTGTTCCACATTGCTATTCTTCTGTTTTTGTAAGTTGATACATCCGTGTCAGAGCAATCTATCTTATTTCCATACATTGACTGGTGTCATTTCTGCACCCAATTACCGGATTACCCCTTGCCTGCCTGAACTGCCCTCTGCTGTGCCCGGACTCTCTTTGCCTCAACTGCCCCTCTGCTGTGTGCCTGGATTACCCCTTGCCTCCCTGAACTGCCCCTCTGCTGTGCCCGGACTCTCTTTTCCTGAACTGTCCCTCTGCCATGCGCCCGGACTACCCCTTGCCTACCTGAACTGCCCCTCTGCTGTGCCCGGATTATCTTTGCCTGAACTTCCCCTCTGTTGTGTACCCTGGACTCAACCCGTGTTGCCCCGATCAAGTGTCCCAAATCCCTCAATAAAAACCTTGTGTGCCCATTGCTCTCCGCATGTGTTCTTTCCCGCCTACACCTCCATCACAATGGCTAATACCTATCTTATTTTCCCTATCTGCCTTGAGCTACCCTTTGTATATAGAAACTAATATTTTGGCCCTCAATGCCCATGGGCTTAACCATTCAGCTAAATGCATGTCCATGTGGAAGGAAGCCCAGAAGCACAAGGCAGATGTAGCAAATCAAGAAACTCACTTTCAGACAAATGAGGTCCCATACTGTTAACATAGGAACTTTCCCCATATTTTCATGGCTACTACGTCTGTAAAAGAGGGGGGATCCTCGTACTTATACGGGACTCTGTAGCCTTTACATTACAAAACTCTATTCTTGATCCAGTGAGTAGATATATTATTTTGATTTGCACTATTAATGCTAAGCCTTATATGTTTTTTACTGTCTATGCTCCCAACACACACCAACTGAGTGAAACTTCGTCTGCATGCATGATTTGTCAACACCAGCTGTGTGAATGAGAGCATTATCATCTTGGTCTTTGGGAAACAATGTCTGCATCATGGGGTGCACATGGTCATCCAAAATTTGCACATAGTCACTGGCACTAATGATGGAGCCTGCAGAATATCAAGATATCGATGCCAAAACCATGATTGCGCCACAACAATGCTTTACTGTTGGCACAAGACAGTCCTGGTTGTAAGTTTGGGACATGTTCACCACATGTAAACAAGTCGTTATGGGTGTTACACCACTCTCTCCACTTCTGAGCATTAATCTCAGTCACTAGTGCTTTGGCAATTGCAGTTTGCCTGTGAATGTTTTGCTTATGGAGTTTCCTCCACACAGTTTTTGTGGACACGGGCTTTGGAAGATTGAGCTCTGTAGCCAGTTTTGCAGCAGTTTTTTCTTATTCTGGGTCACAATCCTGTGCAATGTTCTTTTGTCAGTTGACCATGTCGACTCTGCTTATGTTTATCAGACAGTATTTTCCCAGAAGCCGTATATGCCATCATAACCTTTGATACTGTACCTTGCAATGTGGCTATTAAATTGGCAATTTCAGTCACAGATTCACCAGAAAAGCAGGCACCAACAATTTGCCCTCTTTGAGACTCATAAGATCAACACTCTGTATTACTAGCAGTGCACACAGTGAATGATGAGAAGAGGAGATTAAAGGGGGATATGATCAACATGTATAAATACATCAGTGGTTCATATAGTGAACTCGGTGTAGAGATATTCACCCTGAGGTCATCACAGAGGACAAGGGGGCACTCTTTACATCTGGAGGAAAAGAAATGTAATCTCCAAACATGGAAAGGGTTCTACACAGTAATAGCTGTGAAAATGTGGAATAGACTCTCTCAAGAGTTAGTTCTGGCCAGCTCAGTGGATTGCTTCAAAAAAGGCCTGGATTCTTTCTTAGATACACAGAATATAACTGGATACTAACATTTATAGGTAAAGTTGATCCAGGGAATATCCAATTGCCTCTCAGGGAATCAGGAAGGAATTTATTTCCCAGCAGGAGCAAATTGGATCATGCTTTGCTGGTTTTTTTTTGCCTTTGCCTTTGCCTTCCTCTGGATTAACTGTGGGTATAGGATTATAACTTTTTTTTTTTTTAATGGATGAACTGGATGGACTTTTGTCTTTTTTCAGCCAGACTAACTATGTAACTATGTGAAAGTGAGGCTTCCCACCTGTTAGCTAGGTGTCTCATCACACAGCAGAAGCAAAAAAACCCTCCTATGCTCTGGGCACACATTTCTTGTTGATAGTCTTGTGAATGATAGCTGTAAAAAGCTATTATAGAACAGTAGAAACTGCAAATTAACCACTTGCCAACCACATTGATGAATGACGTCTACAGAGTGGTTGTCCAGTTTTGGTAGGGCGTCATATGACGCCCTCCCAGAACACGCCCTCCCGTGCCCCCAGGGGTGCACATCCGGCGATCTCCGTGATCGCTGTGTCCTATGGACACAGCTTATCATGTGATGTGGTAAAAGGCCAATCACAGCTTTTTACCACGTGATCAGCTGTGTCCAATGACACAGCAGATCACAGGTAAATGCAGTTGCTGGTTACCAGCTGCACTTTCGTCACGCTGTCACTGTGCAGCTTATCAGTGCCCATCATTGCCGCCTATCAGTGCCCATCATTGTTGCATATCAGTGCAGCATCATTAGTGCCGCCTCATCAGTGACAGCTCAGAAGTTCCACCTATCAGTGCAGCCTATCAGTGCCCATCAGTGCTGCCTATCCGTGCCATCTCATCAGTGCCACCTATCAGTGCCCATCAGTGCCACTTATCAGTGCAGCCACATCAGTGCCCATCAGTGCAGGCTATCAGTGCCCATCAGTGAAGGGAAAAAAATACTTATTTACAAAACTTTATAACAGAGACTACGAAAAAATGTTGTTTTCAAAATTTTTGGACTTTTTGGTTTGTTTAGTAAAAAATTAAAACCACAGTGGTGGTTAAATACCACCAAAAGAAAGCTCTGTCTAAAAAAAATGATAAAAATTCAGTTTGGGTATAATGTTGCATGACTGCACAGCTGTCATTCAAATTATGAGAGTGCTGAAAGCTGAAAATTGGTCTGGGCAGGAAGGGGGTAAAAGTGCCGCCTCATCAGTGCCAGCTCAGAAGTTCCACCTATCAGTGCAGCCTATCAGTGCTGCGTATCAATGCCCATTAGTGCTGCCTATCAGTGCCCATCAATGCTGCCTATCAGTGCATCATCATCAACGCATATCAGTGAAGGAGAAAAATTACCTGTTTGCAACATTTTATAATAGAAACAAAGAAAAACTTTTTTTTTTTAATTTTTTGCTTTTTTTTTGTTTATAGTGCAAAAAATAAAACACCCAGCGGCAAGTAAATACCGCCAAAAGAAATCTCTATTTGTGTGGAAAAAATTATAAAAATGTCATATGGGTATAGTGTTGCATGACCGCGCAATTGTCATTCAAAGTGCGACAGCGCTGAAAACTGAAAATTGTCAAGGGCAGGAAGGGGGTATAAGTGTCTGGTAGGCAAGTGGATAAAGATCCAATATGAAAGGTTATATTGTAGTTTTTAAATTTGTTGTTGTCTGTATTCTGCCATTCTTTTTCTGAAACAGCACAAATAGTCCATTTTTAATAGCTAAATATTTACTCCTGATGAGTTTAAAATGTGACATGCAGAAATTTTGACTGAAATGTAATGCAGAATAAAAATGTAATACAATATGAATCTACAGTATATTGACATCAGAATAATGCAATGCCCTTCTGACCACATTTCCTGCCATGGGTTTTGGCTTTAGTTTTTGTGTAGAAGTAACTTATGTGCTCTCCCCTAATAGTGATATACTCTAAACCTTTCCTTTCAGTACTATTAGTCTGATAATGCTATTCTGCCCCTATATGGTGAGTGGAAAGTAGACTGCATAGCAAAGAGCAAGCAAGAGGAATCAGAATGATGGATTCAATTCAGAGGGGGCATGCATAAATCTCAATATGAACTAAAAAGCTCAGCACACTTATCAGATCTCTGCTTTTACTAATCTTTTACTAACTGTAGGATGTACCAGTATATGTATTCACCTAAATATTTCCAATATTTAAAAAAAAAAAAACAATTTTCTGAGCTTTAACTCTGTCCTTATTCTAACCTATAACCTTATCCTTTAACCCTGATTTACTACTTAGCCCTCCCTTCTCCAAAAACCTTAAAATAAAATGCAGACTTAAAATATTTAAAGGAAATATACCTAAATCATATCAAATTTAGTTCCTCTTTCCACTTGTTACTAAATACAATCACTTTCACAACTTCCAAGAGCACTGATGTTACCTATCACCAGCACAATGCTTGCTCCATTTTGTGCGTTATCATTAAGACTGCCCTCTTCCTTTACATGATAAATATTAGAGATGAGCGAAGTATTCAAAAATTCGATTCGACTGATTCGGCGAATTCGTAGAAAAATTTCGATTCGAGTCGAATATATTCGCTGTGAATTTAACTTAAAAAAGGGTGTTTCTAGGCTTCAGAGAGACTTAATATTAGTGCTGAACACTGTACCTTTAATTTAAATGCCCTTGGAGTCTGCTGGGGAAGAGAAATAATACTGTCAGGCAGTATGACATGCAGATGAGTGCCGTCGATCTTAGAATCACCGCACACTTCACTCATTTGGGCAGTCACGGGGCCAAAACCAGAGTGTGGAGCCACAGTGTGGCGGTGGAGGCAGCAGCAATGGGAGGCCATACAGCACCCTATGACAAAAATGGAAACCACCAGCAGTGTGAGGAGACCTGAAAGTGGCACATGGCAGAGTGTGGCGATAGAGACAGCAGCAATGGGAGGCCGTACAGGGACCCATGACACACTCTGGACCTGGCAGCAGCATGAGGAGGCGGTACAGGGGCCCATGGCAGATTACGGGCCTGGCAGCAGCATGAGGAGTCGGTACGGGGGCCCATGGCAGATTACAGGCCTGGCAGCAGCAATGGGAGGCCGTACAGGGACCCATGACACAATCTGGACCTGGCAGCAGCATGGGGAGGCGGTACAGGGGCCCATGACAGATTACGGGCCTGGCAGCAGCATTTGGAGTCGGTACGGGGGCCCATGACACACTCTGGACCTGGCAGCAGCATGAGGAGGCGGTACAGGGGCGCATGACAGATTACGAGCCTGGCAGCAGCAACTTGGACAGGAGGACGTTCAGTTTCTGCACCGTCTGGTGCGTGCTCGCAAACTGTTGTCTCTTGGAAACGGATTCCAAGAAAGACTGCTGACGGAATCCGTGAAGAGGAGTAGCAGGAGAAGGAGCATCTGAACGAGAGGAATATGCCAACAAGCGACAACAGGGGCCCATGGCAGATTAGGGGCCTGGCAGCAGCTATGGGAGGCCCGTAATCTGCCAGCACCCTATGACAAAAAATGGAACCCACCAGCAGTGTGAGGAGACCTGAAAGTGGCACATGGCAGAGTGTGGCGATGGAGACAGCAGCAATGGGAGGCCGTACAGGGACCCATGAGAGACTCTGGACCTGGCAGCAGCATGAGGAGGCGGTATAGGGGCCCATGGCAGATTAGGGGCCTGGCAGCAGCTATGGGAGGCCCGTAATCTGCCAGCACCCTATGACAAAAAATGGAATACACCAGCAGTGTGAGGATACCTGAAAGTGGCACATGGCAGAGTGTGGCGATGGAGACAGCAGCAATGGGAGGCCGTACAGGGACCCATGAGAGACTCTGGACTTGGCAGCAGCATGAGGAGGCGGTATAGGGGCCCATGGCAGATTAGGGGCCTGGCAGCAGCTATGGGAGGCCCGTAATCTGCCAGCACCCTATGACAAAAAATGGAACACACCAGCAGTGTGAGGAGACCTGAAAGTGGCACATGTTTGGGGCATGATTCATGGCGGATTTAGTCAGTTGTGTCAGGAACTGGTGGTTTGAAATCCAGACTAATCCACGCCTGATTCATTTTCACAAACGTCAGTCTCTCCACACTTTGGGTGGACAGTCGTGTCCTCCGCGGAGTTGCAATACCTCCTGCCGCACTAAACACGCGCTCCGATGCCACGCTACTGGCCGGGCATGACAGCCTTTCAAGGGCAAATTCAGCTAGTTGGGGCCAAAGGTCAAGTTTCGTTGCCCAGTAGTCAAGGGGATTGTCTACCTCGGTTGGCAGGGTGCTGTCCAAGTAGGCCTAAGCCTGTTGTTTGAGGTCCTGCTCCAGGTCCACCTGATGCTGCTGCTGCTGCTGCTGCGGCTGGTTAGTAGTTTCCTCACTGCGCTGGTGAAGAAAGCTACTCATCATCGACTGCAGACTGAGGCAGCCGCTGCTGGTGGAGCTGCCACTGCTCCTACCACCCCACCCCTCCCCTGCTGCCATGGCAGCGGAACGCGAGCGCACAGGGCCCACAGTGTCTGAGGATGGACGTTGGCGCAGACAGGCAGAGACCAGCTGACTACATAGGTGGTTTTTATAGTACGTTATTTTGGCCTCCCTCTCAGCAGGTGTGAAAAAGGTCACCATTTTTGAACGGTAGCGAGGGTCCAACAAGGTGGACAGCCAAAAGTCATCCCTCTGTCTGATGGTTATTATTCGGCTGTCGCTACGCAAGCAAGCGAGCATGCTATGGGCCATTTGTGCCAAGGAATGCGAGGGACTCCCTTCCTCCATCTCCACAGCATACTGCCACGGTGCGTCTGGGTCCTCTGTCTCCTCCTCCTCCTCCTCCTCTACCAGATGCTCCTGCTCCTCCACTCCTGTCCGCTGAGTGGAAAAACCACCCATTTCACTCAATAATTCCTGAGCACAAATGTCCTCCTCTACCTCCTCCTCTTCTTCCTGTCCTGCCCCCACAGGGGTCATGTGGCGTTGAGATCTGTGCGCCACGTCTACCGCACCCTGACCAGCCATTGTTAACAGCATTTGTTCAAGGACGTGCAACAGAGGAATGACGTCGTTCATCCCATAGTCCTGCCGACTCACGAATAGCGTGGCCTCCTCAAAGGGCCTGAGCAAGCGGCAGGTGTCACGCATGAGCTGCCAATGGCTGACATCGAAGTTACACAGGGGAGTACCTTTATCCGCTTGTAACATCAGGAAATCGGTGATGGCCTTTCGCTGTTCGTAAAGGCGGTCTAACATGTGTAGGGTTGAATTCCACCTTGTTGCAACGTCGCAGATCAGGCGATGCTGTGGAATTCCGTTCTGCCGCTGCAGCTCAAGGAGGGTGTGCTTTGCGGTGTAGGAATGGCTGAAATGCATGCAAAGTTTACGTGACATTTTAAGGATGTCTTGCAGTGGGATGGTGGATTTTAAGAACCGCTTGACAACCAGATTGAACACGTGAGCCATGCATGGCGCATGGCACAACCTTCCTTGACGCAGAGCAGACACCATGTTCTTTCCGTTGTCGGTCAACATGGTTCCGATTTTCAGTTTGCGCGGAGACAGCCATCTGTCGATTTCTCTGTTCATTACACTCAGAAGTTCCTCCCCTGTGTGACTACGTTCGCCAAGGCATACCAGGTGCAGAACAGCGTGACACCGTTGCGCCCTGCACATGTGATATGCCGGTCGGGTAATGGGACTTGGCACGGGGGTGGCGGCTGAGGACACGGCGGAAGAAGAGGTGGTAGAGGCGGACATCTTTGCCGGACCAAGGACGTGCAAACGTGGAGGCAAAAGCGGCGTGACCTGTCCAAGTTGCTGGTGCGGCTGTGACGGCACCACGTTCACCCAGTGGGCCATAAATGACATGTACTGTCCCTGACCATAGTTACAGCTCCACACGTCGGCGCTGCCGTGCACTTTGGCAGAGACCGACATGCTCAAAGACTGGCCCACCATGTCTTCTACATGTGAATGCAGGGCTGGCACTGCCTTTTTGGCGAAGAAATGACGGCTTGGCACTCTCCACCGCGGCGCGGCACAAGCCATCATTTCTCTGAAAGGTGCTGAGTCCACCACTTGGAAAGGGAGGGACTGCAGCACCAGCAACTTGGACAGGAGGACGTTCAGCTTTTGCACCGTCGGGTGCGTGCTCGCAAACTGTTGTCTCTTGGAAACGGATTCCAAGAAAGACTGCTGACGGAATCCGTGAAGAGGAGTAGCAGGAGAAGGAGCATCTGAACGAGCGGAAGATGCCAACGAGCGACAACTCCCCTCAGCAGAGGTGTTGGAGCCTTGACTGGCTGATGGAGGGCGATTGACGTCGGGTGACGGAGCAAGTAACGGAGCGGGTGATGGAGCGGGGGCTGGGGCGGGCAGAACCGCCGTATCTTTATCACGGTTTTCCCAGGCCACCAAATGGCGACGCTGCATATGCTGCCGCAACGCTGTAGTCCCAACATGGGCCCCCTGGCCACGCTTGACTTTCTGGCCACATAGTCGACATACGGCTACGTTTACTTCCTCGGGCGGCTTGACGAAAAATTGCCACACCGCCGAGTAGGAAACTTTGCCCCCGATACTCCTCACTGGCTGACTGCTGCTTCCTCCGTGCACACCGGCACCACTACTGGCCGTGGTGGTAGGCTGCAGTGGAGCTGGTGCTCTACTCCGTGGCCGTTTGGCTCCACTGACACTGCTGCGACCCTGCTGCTGTCTCCTGGGCAACCCACCGACTGTTTTGCTCGCTGCCAAGCTGCCACCCTCTTCTCCTGATGATGCGGAAGAAATTGCCTGATGACGACGAGGCTGCCAAGTGCGATCAACCTCCTCATCATCAAGTAGGGTCTCCGCCTCACTACTAGCCCCCTCGGCTGCGTCTGGGTCAGGAGACAGACCTGTCTCTAGACCGGCTACCGAGCCACTCTCCTCGCCACTACTTCTTCGCCTGGCTGCTGAAAAGGCGGATGTCTCCCCCCGTTCCTGACCGCCCTCTGTTAGCTCTTCCTCACTGTACAGTGGGGCTGAGCCCACAGCATGCGATACTTCGCTTGGTGAGGGAACACCAAAGGACAGGGGCAGGTAGAGGACACGTGATTTCAGTGGGCTTGGTCCCGGGCCATGCCAACTAATGGTTGTGTCTGACGTACCCACCGACCGTTGGCTGTAGGTGTCAGAGGTGACCTGGGAAGAGGAAGACGACCGAGCCAACCAATCGACGACGGCAGGGTTGTCGGTGGAGACACGACCGCTGGATGACACCGGGAGCACTGGCCTCTGGCTGCGAATAGTGCTGCCTCGACCCCTTCCTCTGCTGCCACGTCTGCTCGCTCCTAAAACATTGCCTCCTCTGCCACTCCTCTGCATGTTGTCTGACATACTCTTTAATTAAACGATTATGTGTCCCTGAGTAACAATTCTGTGTCCCTGAGTAACAATTCTGTGTCTGTGCGAGTAACAATTCTGTGGCCCTAAGTAACAGTTCTGTGGCCCTCAGTAACAATTCTGTGTCCCTGATTAACGTTTCTGTGGCCCCAAGTAACAGTTCTGTGGCCCTCAGTAACAATTCTGTGTCTGTGCGAGTAACAATTCTGTGTCTGTGCGAGTAACAATTCTGTGGCCCTAAGTAAAGTTTCTGTGGCCCTAAGTAACAATTCTCTGGCACTCAGTAACAATTCTGTCTGTCCCTGAGTAACAATTCTCTGGCACTCAGTAACAATTCTGTCTGTCCCTGAGTAAAAATTCTGTGGCCCTAAGTAAAGTTTCTGGGGCCCTGAGTAACAATTATCTGGCACTCAGTAACAATTCTGTCTGTCCCTGAGTAACAATTCTCTGGCACTCAGTAACAATTCTGTCTGTCCCTGAGTAAAAATTCTCTGGCCCTAAGTAAAGTTTCTGTGGCCCTGAGTAACAATTCTCTGGCACTCCGTAACAATTCTGTCTGTCCCTGAGTAACAATTCTCTGGCACTCAGTAACAATTCTGTCTGTCCCTGAGTAAAAATTCTGTGGCCCTAATTAAAGTTTCTGTGGCCCTAAGTAACAATTCTCTGGCACTCAGTAACAATTCTGTCTGTCCCTGAGTAACAATTCTCTGGCACTCGGTAACAATTCTGTCTGTCCCTGAGTAACAATTCTCTGGCACTCAGTAACAATTCTGTCTGTCCCTGAGTAAAAATTCTGTGGCCCTAATTAAAGTTTCTGTGGCCCTAAGTAACAATTCTCTGGCACTCAGTAACAATTCTGTCTGTCCCTGAGTAACAATTCTCTGGCACTCCGTAACAATTCTGTCTGTCCCTGAGTAACAATTCTCTGGCACTCAGTAACAATTCTGTCTGTCCCTGAGTAAAAATTCTGTGGCCCTAAGTAAAGTTTCTGTGGCCCTGAGTAACAATTCTCTGGCACTCCGTAACAATTCTGTCTGTCCCTGAGTATGAATTCCGTGGCCCTAACTAGTGTTTCTTTGTCCCTAAGTAAAGTTTCTGTGGCCCTCAGTAACAGTTCTGTGTCTGTGCGAGTAACAATTCTGTGTCTGTGCGAGTAACAATTCTGTGGCCCTAAGTAAAGTTTCTGTGGCCCTAAGTAACAATTCTCTGGCACTCCGTAACAATTCTGTCTGTCCCTGAGTAACAATTCTCTGGCACTCAGTAACAATTCTGTCTGTCCCTGAGTAAAAATTCTGTGGCCCTAAGTAAAGTTTCTGTGGCCCTGAGTAACAATTCTCTGGCACTCCGTAACAATTCTGTCTGTCCCTGAGTAACAATTCTCTGGCACTCAGTAACAATTCTGTCTGTCCCTGAGTATGAATTCTGTGGCCCTAACTAGCGTTTCTTTGTCCCTAAGTAACAGTTCTGTGGCCCTGAGTAACAATTCTGTGTCTGTGCGAGTAACAATTCTGTGGCCCTAAGTAACAGTTCTGTGGCCCTCAGTAACAGTTCTGTGTCTGTGCGAGTAACAATTCTGTGTCTGTGCGAGTAACAATTCTGTGGCCCTAAGTAACAGTTCTGTGGCCTTCAGTAACAATTCTGTGTCTGTGCGAGTAACAATTCTGTGTCTGTGCGAGTAACAATTCTGTGGCCCTAAGTAAAGTTTCTGTGGCCCTAAGTAACAATTCTCTGGCACTCAGTAACAATTCTGTCTGTCCCTGAGTAACAATTCTCTGGCACTCAGTAACAATTCTGTCTGTCCCTGAGTAAAAATTCTGTGGCCCTAAGTAAAGTTTCTGGGGCCCTGAGTAACAATTCTCTGGCACTCAGTAACAATTCTGTCTGTCCCTGAGTAACAATTCTCTGGCACTCAGTAACAATTCTGTCTGTCCCTGAGTAAAAATTCTGTGGCCCTAAGTAAAGTTTCTGTGGCCCTAAGTAACAATTCTCTGGCACTCAGTAACAATTCTGTCTGTCCCTGAGTAACAATTCTCTGGCACTCAGTAACAATTCTGTCTGTCCCTGAGTAAAAATTCTGTGGCCCTAATTAAAGTTTCTGTGGCCCTAAGTAACAATTCTCTGGCACTCGGTAACAATTCTGTCTGTCCCTGAGTAACAATTCTCTGACACTCCGTAACAATTTTGTCTGTCCCTGAGTAACAATTCTCTGGCACTCAGTAACAATTCTGTCTGTCCCTGAGTAAAAATTCTGTGGCCCTAAGTAAAGTTTCTGTGGCCCTGAGTAACAATTCTCTGGCACTCCGTAACAATTCTGTCTGTCCCTGAGTATGAATTCCGTGGCCCTAACTAGCGTTTCTTTGTCCCTAAGTAAAGTTTCTGTGGCCCTCAGTAACAGTTCTGTGTCTGTGCGAGTAACAATTCTGTGTCTGTGCGAGTAACAATTCTGTGGCCCTAAGTAAAGTTTCTGTGGCCCTAAGTAACAATTCTCTGGCACTCCGTAACAATTCTGTCTGTCCCTGAGTAACAATTCTCTGGCACTCAGTAACAATTCTGTCTGTCCCTGAGTAAAAATTCTGTGGCCCTAAGTAAAGTTTCTGTGGCCCTGAGTAACAATTCTCTGGCACTCCGTAACAATTCTGTTTGTCCCTGAGTAACAATTCTCTGGCACTCAGTAACAATTCTGTCTGTCCCTGAGTAAAAGTTCTGTGACCCTAAGTAAAGTTTCTGTGGCCCAGAGTAACAATTCTCTGGCACTCCGTAACAATTCTGTCTGTCCCTGAGTATGAATTCTGTGGCCCTAACTAGCGTTTCTTTGTCCCTAAGTAACAGTTCTGTGGCCCTGAGTAACAATTCTGTGTCTGTGCGAGTAACAATTCTGTGGCCCTAAGTAACAGTTCTGTGGCCCTCAGTAACAGTTCTGTGTCTGTGCGAGTAACAATTCTGTGTCTGTGCGAGTAACAATTCTGTGGCCCTAAGTAACAGTTCTGTGGCCTTCAGTAACAATTCTGTGTCTGTGCGAGTAACAATTCTGTGTCTGTGCGAGTAACAATTCTGTGGCCCTAAGTAAAGTTTCTGTGGCCCTAAGTAACAATTCTCTGGCACTCCGTAACAATTCTGTCTGTCCCTGAGTAACAATTCTCTGGCACTCAGTAACAATTCTGTCTGTCCCTGAGTAAAAATTCTGTGGCCCTAAGTAAAGTTTCTGTGGCCCTAAGTAACAATTCTCTGGCACTCAGTAACAATTCTGTCTGTCCCTGAGTAACAATTCTCTGGCACTCAGTAACAATTCTGTCTGTCCCTGAGTAAAAATTCTGTGGCCCTAATTAAAGTTTCTGTGGCCCTAAGTAACAATTCTCTGGCACTCAGTAACAATTCTGTCTGTCCCTGAGTAACAATTCTCTGGCACTCAGTAACAATTCTGTCTGTCCCTGAGTAACAATTCTGTGGCCCTAATAACGTTTCTGTGGCCCTAAGTAACAATTCTCTGGCACTGAGTAACAATTCTGTCTGTCCCTGATTATGAATTCTGTGGCCCTAACTAGCGTTTCTTTGTCCCTAAATAACGATTCTGTGGCCCTCATTAACAAGTCTGTGTCCCTGAGTAATGGTTCTCTGTCCCTAAGTAACTTTTCTCTGTCCCCAATTATCGTTTCTGTGGCCCTAACTCTGTCCCTGTCCCTAGTACAGAGCGGTCTGCCTCTGTTCAATAACTGCAGGCAAATGAAGAATTCCAAAATGGCCGCTATTTATAGCTCGACCATTACACAGTGCTGGCTGGCTGGCTGCTGATTGGCTGATGCGATCACATGTAGTTGAGGAATGCATTATGGGTCAGCGCGCCTTGTCTGCGCGCCTTCCCAGACATCCCCGCTCCGTCGCCGCACATGTCAGCCGCCATTTTCTGAAAAATTTCGATTCGCGCGTCCGAATTAGGCTATTTTTCGGATTCGGCACGAATCGAAATTTTTCCGATATTCGACTCGAATTCCACTTCGGATACTTCGATTCGCTCATCTCTAATAAATATCACTACATCTAAACACTACACCCTAAACTTTAATGTTATAATACAGTTTTATATACACTTTAGTCAACTTTGGATGATTGATATTAAGCTTGCTTAAGCACTGTAAAATATTTATTTTACATTTCCATCTTCTTTTGCATTTCAGTGCTGATATGTTCTTTGCAGTTCTTCCTTTCTACATGCATGCACTTATACTACGGATAGCTGCATATCATTTCTCAGGCCAGGTTTCCAGATGGTGACAACTATAGAATGTGCTGTTGCAATGTGTGCTGAAATAGCTAATTGTAGTCTCCATCAGAAGCGTGCATGGCAAAGTGACAATGCAGGAGCACATTTAGGAGACAAGGATAGAGCATTGTCACAGAAGTGCTTGAAAAAATATTTTTGAAATATCATTGACATATAACACTAAGAAAAGATTTAACTATTTGGTGTACATGTACTTTAACCTCAAAAAATGCTGTATTTATCCTATTAGGTTGAAAGTCCTGACCCAAAACCTCATGGTTATTTTATTTATTTTTTAGCTCTTGCTTGGAGCTAAAAATAAGTGATTCACAAATGAGTACCATTGCTGAGTGTTAGTTTACCCTAAAACAAACCTGTACTGAGACAAATAAGATGATTGCATTGCTGACCTCCTTCTGAAAATGATAGTTTCTGGCTATCTCTGGCTTATAATACCATCTGCATTACTGGTGTGGGACACATATGCATTAAGTGAACTCAGACTGAAGTTAAACCTCTTGATATGTATATTCCATTGACCTAGGTAGTATTGAAGCCATTGGACAAGTATGACAGCCATGCAATTAGCATTTTCAGAGGGAGGAGCTCCCTATTTGTCTCTTTCCCATAAGTACCCTTTAATAAAATGTAAATCTTATTGCCTTAAATCTCTGGTATATATGCATCCCAAAAAACTCCAAAACATACATTTTTATATTCAACTTATTTTTTTGAAATTTTTATACATATAATTACAAAAGGAGAACATGCACTTCAACAGAGTCACAGTTGTACCGACAGGTAAAATATTGGTAAAACATTTCCTGCTGCTTATGTAGTATAGTGACCCATTACATTGGGGGACCTTATGCAGGGAACTTTACTATTAGAGTATTGTACAACAAGGAACCATAAGGAAAGTAGGGGAGGGGAGAAGTTGAGGGGGAAGGGGAAAGGGGTAGGAACAGTCAAATAATCCAACAGATTAAACCATATATCAGTCAAAATTAGGATTTGTACTCCATGTTGTATGAGCTATCAAACTTGAACCGTACATCTGGCATTTAATGACCTTAAGGACCAAGAGCTAATAAATCTGGAGTAGGAAAAGTGGTCAAGGGAAAATCTTTTTCTCCATATCACATTGGATGATTAGATCACTAATCAATCTAACTATAGACAGTGATAATAGTGATTTCCATAATCTTTTTTTTCCCCAAAAATAATTTTATTGGAAGAGTTAAGGCAGATCAATATGAGTACAAATATGGGTTACAGTCCGAACATAGACACAATATACAGCATCCCGTTTCGCAGACAAGCTATGGGTTTGAATGGTATTACAAATAATAGTGAGATATAACTTTATATCTAAAAGTGTATATCAAACCAGCAGATACAAAAGGTACAATAGGTAAATCATTATAGGTATATTAATTACTGACCTATCTACTTGTAAGCCCTTATGTTGGAGGAATGTAAAGTGCTGGGAAAAGATAGCACATGTTGGTATGAGCGTTATAATTTGTGTGCCCATTTTGGGAGAGTATGATCTACGTGAGTCTAAGCACACCTGTATGAATGATTACATGCTATATTTTATTGGAGATATATGATTGATGAAATCGTACAAAAGGTGTGAGGTAAAGAGAAATCAGAGAGATGAAAAGCTAGAAGAAAAGATGCAAGGTGAGGTAGAAGGGGGGAGTATAAGGAGAGAGAAAAAAAAAGGGGAGAGAGGGGAGAACAGGGGGGGGGGGGGAGAATGGATATGGAGAGGAGGGGACGTTGGAAGGGGTAACTGCAGGTAAAATAAATCACGTTGTTTAATACGAGCCAGAAAGATAACTATGTAGTTTATGAGTTAATATGTGCGAGATCATTTAATGGGCTAATATGTGGGTCAAGAACCTGAAAGCTAGGTTATGATGTTGAGTCTCAATCTGAATATGCATTAAGTGAGTCACAGATGGAGAGGGTGTCCATAATCTAGTGATGTTATTTTTAGTTGCATAAAGAATGTGAATGATGATAGTGCACACATCAGGGGGAAATTTATCTAGTCCAATATGAAAAAGTGCAAATGCCGGGTTAGGCCTTACTACAGTTCCTGTTATTTCAGAAATCATGTTAAAGACGCTATTCCAGAAAGACCTAATCGATTTACATGACCACATTATATGAAAGAGGGAGCCTATCTCTCCACATTGTCACCAGCATTACGAAGAACAGGTGGGATATATTTTGGATAGTCACACTGGGGTCAAGTACCATTGATGTAATAATTTAAGGTATGATTCCCAGTGAGAGGCGCAATGAGAGGATTTACAAGTTGAGTTAAAGGCCCTGTGCCATGCTTGATCTGAAATTGATTGGGACATTAACAGTTCCCAATTTCTCAAAGAGGTTGTCCTCAAATGAAATTTCAACTCAATAATGAGAACTGTGAAATTCCTTTATCCAGATATTTGGATTTGTTAAGAAACTGGAACACTTGGGACGGGAGAGTGGTGGTACAAGAAATATTTTTAGATTTAATACAGTGGGTGATTCTGAGATAGGTAAATCTTTCAGAAGGGGGTAGCAAGAATTTATTTTGGAGATGCTGGACGGAGGCTAGGTTATAATCTATATACAGGTCTGATAAGGAATATATACCACGTTTCCCATCTAGTTGGATTAATGAGGGAGATTAGAATGTATAGGACATTAAGGGGAGTAGGTATCGTCTTGGAGACTGAAGATGAGTGTGATAATAGGGATGACCAGGCTTCTAGAGAGGCCTTGATACAAAAATGTTTAATTGGAGGGCATTTACTATCGATAGAGTGTAGAATGAGGTGGTTCTGTGCTAAGGTTGGGTGGAATTGTTGAAATTCCATGGTGGTCCATGTTTTTTCCATAGTTGGATGCCACCAAAAGTATATCTGGTCAAGCAGCGCAGCTAAATAGTATGAATGTAGATGTGGGAGGCTTGCACCTCCTCTATAGTATAGGCAAATCAACAGATTAGTATTGCATCTAGGGCGTTTCGATTCCCAGATAAACTGGGTCAGATGTCTTTGGACTGCTTGGAAGAATTTAGAGGGTACTGTAAGGGGAAGGGTTCTAAATATGTAGAGCAATTTGGGTACTATGAACATTTTCAGGGCAGCTATTCGACCCAACTTAGAGAGACCGTATGACCAGAGGGACTGGATTTCTTTTGGTAGGGCTTGAAGGTATGGCTTATGATTAAGATCATAGAGTTGGGTAGTTGCAGCAGTTAAGTTGATTCCTAGGTAAGGGATTGATTGGCTAGTCCAAATGAATAGGAATTCTCTAGTGAGAAGCCGTTGAGTTTTCAGGGGTGTATGCAGGTTCAGTATTAGAGATTTATTTTCATTCAGTTTATAGTAAGATACTGTGGCATTGGAGGCCAAAATTTCCCTAGCTACGTGTAGTGATTGGGTAGGATTGGTGATCATTAAGATAACGTCATCCGCAAATAAACTAATTTTATGTTCTATAGCATGGTATTTAAAACCAGTGAGTAACGGGTCTTCTCGGATTTAATTGGGCAACTATATGGCAAATGAGGTTTAATGTTGATAAATGTAAGGTTATGCACTTGGGGGCTAAGAATATGCATGCATCATATATACTAGGGGGGGTACAACAGGGGGAATCAATGGTGGAGAAGGATCTGGGAGTTCTGGTAGATCACAAGCTTAATAATGGCATGCAATACCAAGCTGCGGTTTCTAAAGCGAGCAAAATCCTCTCTTGTATTAAAAGAGGTATACACTCCAGAAAGAGATATCATATTATCCCTGTACAAATCATTAGTAAGACCTCAGCTGGAATATGCAGTTCAGTTTTGGGCCCCAATTCACAAAAAGAACATTGGGGAACTGGAGAAAGTACAGAGAAGGGCAACCAAACTGATACGAGGCATGGAGGAGCTCAGCTATGAGGAAAGATTAGAGGAACTGAATTTATTCTCTCTTGAGAAGAGGTGATTAAAGGGGATATGATCAACATGTATAAATAAATCAGTGGTTCATATAGTGAACTATTCACCCTGTGGTCATCACAGAGGACAAGGGGCACCCTTTACGGCTGGAGGAAAAGAAATTTAATCTCCAAACACGGAAAGGTTTCTTCACAGTGAGAGCTGTGAAAATGTGGAATAGACTCCCTGAAGAGTTGGTTCTAGCCAGCTCAGTGGATTGCTTAAAAAAAAGGCCTGGATTCTTTCTTAGATACACAGAATATAACTGGATACTAACATTTATAGGTAAAGTTGATCCAGGGAATATCAGATTGCTTCTTGGGGGATCAGGAAGGAATGTTTTTCCCAGCAGGAGTAAATTGGATCATGCTTTGCTGGGTTGTTTTACCTTCCTCTGGATCAACTGTGGGTATAGAATTATAACTTTTGTTTTTTTGTAATGCTTGAACTGGATGGACTTTTGTCTTCTTTCAGCCAAACTAACTATGTAACTATGTAACTGATTGTGCAACATGGATTTAGTCACAATTATCATGGGATTTGGCTTTGTTTTCATATACTTTTATTGTAGCATTTTTGCACATCTATTTCTGTGTATATATTTTGCAAATTGGTTATTGTCACATTTGTGATTGACCAGTTCATATTGGTATTTGCCTATAGCCAAGCAATGTTTACTTTTCATATGCAGTACAAGCCCTTCTAACCCTCCTCTATTGAACTGTACTGTCATCACTTTATTTTGTTAAGTGCTGCACAAACGTTTGGTGCTATAATATATAATTTTATATTCATTAAAAAAAATTATAATAATAACAAAACTACTGCTGTGATTTGATATCAGCAGTCTGAAGCCTTGGTCTTCTATTGCAAAATTCAATATACTACACAATCTAATCCATTATTTAATAAATAAACTAAGAATAAAACCTTAACATGATTTCCAGTTCCCCAGAGTGAAGGTTAAGATATGTCAAATATCTTTGATAATGCTTTTAAGGTCCAGGATCAGCACAGAGAAAGAGAGAGAAAAACTAAGCCTTGGCTGCAGAGTTTGTGACAATATCAATTATTTGTAGGTGCTAAAAGCCTAAAGACAAGTCTTCCTGAAGAGAGCTGTTGGGAGTTTCAAGCTGTCAGGTTGGCTGAAATGATATAGCAGGTGACAAGGACATATTAATACTACATAGACCACAGGAGCTGAGCTCAAAAGACAAATGACAGCACTAAAAAAAAAATTACCAGTTTTCTGTCAGCAGTAAATGTCTACTTATAAACACTCTCTTCTAGGGTTCTTATAGCTTAAACAGGCAAAACCTTCTGTGTATTTTCCCTGCTGTAAATCATAGAAAAACATATAAAAGAGGTAATTTCTTACACATAATAGATACAATTTCTAAGGTATATTATTGTTGACTTAACCATGGTACATTTTTTAATATTCTCAGCTATTTGGTTAATAAAACACCTCTTTTAGTTCATGTCACAATTTATCGTACAACGTCACTATGGATAGGTTTAGGAATGTATAGTGTGCCATTGTACAGAGACACACTAAACTGAAGTGCTCTTACTTTGTAGGTAATGATGCTCCAGAGTCCAGTTTGCCAAGTGACTAGTAAGGAAGGACCAGTCAATGTACACATCCTGCTAGTATGTTGACTTTAAAGTGGGCCCTTGACTTTTTTCATGAAAGCTGTCAACCACTAATGAGTTTCTAATGAGTTATAAGCTGGCCCTCACAAAAATTATGTGCATCACGTGATGTGCATTCTCCTACTCACTACATATGTCTATGCATTTCAGATGTTCCTTAACTATAAGTATAATTCATTCCCTTGAACCACTTTCTGCCAGCCGTACACATATATTCTGTCTCTCAGTGGGTGGGTTTTAACACCGAGTGGCTGCATATATGCATCCCTAAGTAAACACTTTACTGTACTGAAATCACACTCCCTGCATGCTCCCAGCACAGGGTACACAAAAGCTCCCTATGCATACTTGCAAATGTTAGCTTGCAGATCATGTGACTGCTGTGACTGCCAATCACATCGATCACATGATCGGAATGCCCACCTCCACTTCCTGGAATTTAGATACTGTTAAAAGACTGGGAGGTGGTTACAGGGTAAATGCAACAAAACAATATTATGTAGCCATGTTACTGTATGTCCCACCATATCTTTTACTATAGAAAGTGGGAGATGATGCAGATGGTAAGCAGGCACAGGGACCATACCACCAAAAACAAATTTATAGACAGCTACTTTACTGCATCAGAATTCCATGCCTAAAATACTGAGTATTGGTTCTTGCATGGGCAATGTAGAGGTGTAGAAACAGAGCTGCAAGGAAAAATATTAAAGCCCAAAATGTGAACCAAATGAAATATGGTGTTAAGACTCCTAATAGTTGAAAAAGCAGTGCATCCCACTGGATAGAGTTGAAAGTCCACATTGATGGTTTTGTACAAAATCTGTAGGCTGGTATTTATCTAACGCAGTCAGTTGTTGCAAGAATGCATCACCTGCCTTCAGGGGCAATTTACAAAAATCATAATCACATATATGTTGTTTTCCACAAGACCAGGTAGGACAAATAACAAACTGATTCACAGAACTTTGTGCTGCTGAGTACCCAAAAAGTAAGCAAAGACTTTCAGGATTCATTGTGTTACATAAATGGATTTGCTTTGGTCATGGGCACCTGTGCACATGGCGATACATTCAAATCAGAAACAAAATCCCTCAGATGCAAAGAATAGTGACTTTCCACCAAAAAAGGAGAGCTATTGCTGCTCACAAATTCCAGGTATAAATATTTTATACATAGTTACAATAATCCAACTTGTAACAAGCATATACCATAACTATCTGAAGACCCTGGAAGCTGAAAATCTCTAAAGTCGACACCATTACTACAGTGATCTCTGCTAACTTCCGGATCCCACATTGAGCAGCTGCCCTGCTGAATTCAGAACATGGGAGGTTGGCCGCTTGCTACAGACACTATTCAAATAATGCTTTGCATTTTCTGAATGAATGCAGAGTTCTTTGCTTGGATGAGGTGGAGAGGCAGGGTGGTGACATCACGTTCTCCACCTTGTCCAATCAGATACTTCCTCATTCCAGGATATTTCCTGGATCAGCATTCTACAGTGTTAGACCTTATTAGCCATTTATGTTTTGTGCATTTAAAAATAGATTCAGTCATGTGTTAATCATCCACTGAGTTGGCTAAAACCAGCGCCTGTGGAAGGCAGTTTGACATTTTCACAGCTCTTACTATGAAAAACCCATTCTGTATGCAGTGGCTAAACCTTTATTCTTCCAGAAACAAAATGTCCAACCTTGACTTTTGCAAGGACCCTAAAGTAAAAAAAGTTTTACCAAAAACACTCTATGGACCATTTAAATTGTATCTAAGCCCAAAAACAAAAATGTATTGTAGTGTAACAATGCTAAAATGTTGTGGTTGCATTCGTTTTTTTTTTAATAGTTTCTTTTTCTTTACTTTCACCTTGTGATCTGGTCAGTAACATACTTCCGGTCTTAGGGTGGGCCCACTTTATGGAAAAGCAATTGAGCCTCCCTTGGATGGCAGAATAGTTAACCTGTGGAGAGGGTAATGTTAGATGAACTAGAAAATTTAGAATAATAATTAAAGTTGAACTCCAACTAACACTTTTTATGCAGTTACAGCCACAGTTTTTTTCCTTTTGGGATAAAGGTTTTTTCATAAATTAATAAATTGACCATTGTAAGCCCCCTACCAGTGTTAAATGTTTTTTCCCAACTACCCTCTAACTTCTACTTTTGTTGCACAGCTTGGCCCATTGAAGGAAATTGAAGAATGAAATATTTACTGGCTGGCTCACCTGATGAAAACATAGAAAAAAAGCTTAACAAAAAATAAAACAAATGCAGCCAGCATATTTAATGGTTGTAAGCTGAAATATATTACATTTTTAATGTGTCCCATCTCCTCTGTGTCTGTGTATATATTATCTTTTGTCTTGTCTCTGTCTGACTTCCCAATTCTGACACCTGCTGTGGCTTACTACCACCTCTGGCTCACAAGCCTTGGTCTTACTCTTTCACTTTGTCTTTAGTTATGAATCAAGTTTTTGTGTACAGTTCCCCTTGTCCCCATCCAAGGAGGTTCCATCCTTTCAGACCCTGACCAGGAGTGTTCTGGTGGTGCTGGAGATTAACTTTTCTTCCAAAAATTACTGATTATTTAAAAATCACAAGACAAATCACTAAAGCAGTTAAACTACCCAGGAAAGCTAAATAAAACTTCAGCTTACGTTTCTTTGCTACAGCTTGCATTAAGTAAAAAGTATGAGTAATAAAATACTTAAGCAGAAAAGCTACATCATTGTGCAGCTACAAACAGAAACAAGACTTTTTTGAGCCACTGAGATCTGTGAGATGTGTCATATTAGGGTCGGCAGTAACTGTATGCTCTCTTGTCACTTTGATGAACTTGGTAAAGAAAGTAAAATGACAGCATTAGAATTAAAGGACCACAAGCATGCGACTCCTTTCAGAAGGTAATGTGTGCATGAATGGGCTGCTTGTGAAGCATCAGATAGAGGCCCACTCCATCAATCAGAGAAACAAAGATTGCTGCCTGCAAGGGTTTGATGAGTGAAGAGCTAACCTATCTTGATTTCCTCAAGCATTATGTGTTTGTGCTAAGCTGAGTACTGAGAATGGTCTGTCTTGTTGTGTGATAAGCAAGTGTGACACAAAGGACATTAGGAAAAACGACTGATGTCCCATGAGGGGCACATTGTGAGGGTCACTTTATTTTGCTAATTTGTTGTTTATTTTTTCTCTCCTGCACAGTTGATAAAGTTTTCAAATTGTCACATGATTAAAAAAAGTCTTTTTAAAAATGTATAGTAGAGAACTTCTAAAATCCTTCCAGAGAAGCTAATACATTTGTAGGAAGGAATGTCTTTGAAGCCTAGTAAATCATAGTAAAAATCAATTATGTTGTTTTACACAGGGCTCATTCGATCTATATAGAAATCACAAAATTTGTACTTCACTTTTTTTATTTTCTTTAAGTCAAATGATAGTACACAATAAATACCATTAGATGAAAAAAAGTGTGTACATTTTATAACTTGAAACATTATGGGTGGGATATAATTACTAGGGATAAAAAGGGGTCAGTTGAATTAAGATCAAACAAGGTCTCAGTCCGGTTAGCTATGGGTCCCCTTCACAAGCCGATATCCAAATACTGTATACATCCTCTTCACATATAAGAAAAATAAGAATATAGACTTTACTATAGCCTATAGACCTCCAAACGTTTATCAGGCCTATACAATAAAAAGATGACAGTACTAGTTTTGTATGTAGCCCAATCTTTGTGATAATATTTATTAAATGTGTATTTTCAGTAAAAGCACACTAAATTATTTAAGCACACACAAAAACACAATATAATCTCTACCTATTAAGTATAGATCACTTCAACATAATTAAGCAAAGCAATGTCAGTCAGAAACCCTTAGATCTTTGGCTTTAGGACATTCTTGTTCAGACATAACTGCAACAACTCCTTATTTATACTTATATTGTTTTGTATGATCATTTTGCTTATATGTAAACTACTTTTCTTTCCCATGCAGTTTGACATTACAGTACACAACATTTTGTATGGTTACTAGGGGATGTAATGTCAAACTGCATGGGAAAGAAAAGTAGTTTACATATAAGCAAAATGTACATGAGTCTGTGTCTCATCTGTACAATTTATGCTCTCACATGTACTCTATTTCAGCTATTCTTCTGACTGCATAAAGAATTTGAAAACAATAGCTGGTTCATTGTTTATTCATTCATTCATTCAGGATGGTTCATTGCAGCAGATCCTTTCTAGCACAGGTTCTTCATTTTTATACTTCCTAACTAGGGATGAGCAGAACAAACCTGGGTTCAGTTTGAGGCAGTTTTGCAGAATATGACTAAAGTTTGGTTGCTTTATCTGCAGCTTATTGAAGTCAATTGGAGCGGAATGTTAAGGAAACATTAATGGTAATTTTCTAGGCTAATATGCAAATGGCCTGGGTGGCTGGGCATTGTTCTGGGTGATATGTACCAAGCAAGAAAGTTTTTTAAATTATGTCTGGAGGAGAGCAGCAATTTTAATAATACTTTAAGGTCAACACTAAAATTCCTTTAAATAACATACCTGGGTGTTCCCTTAATCTGCCTGTGTAGTAGAAAAGCTGTGCAATATATAACACTTGCTGCAGCAAAACAGAAATGTTCAAAGAAAAAAATGTCATAAAATACATCACCCAAATACTTAACATCACTGGGGTGTGAACACAACTCCAAGAAAGTCTGAGGTGGTTTTAAGTATTTGGGTGTTGGGGTTTTTTTTGTCCTTCTTCCCTCGCTACTGATTTGGACAAGAGTATACTTTGTTCATTGTGAAATGATGTACGGTATTTTGGATCTATACTATCTCAGTTGTACGATTATGTATCTTATATGTCTTGTCTTCTTTTCAGTACAAGTTCATTTCTCTGAGGAAGAAGGTACGACCTTCGAAACGCGTCAGCTGTACTGAGTGTCTACCCCCATGATGGGATTCGCGCCGGCCTCTTGTCTCTGAAGTCCCTTGGAGGACTTACATGACTGTTTTTATTCGCTGTTTGTGAGTACCATTCCTTTACTAATAAATTTTGGTTACTGAGGTAATACGCAAGGTTGGTGCGCTTCTTGATTTTTTCACTTTGCAGTATTGTTCGGGCTTCCCCAGCCTTGTTTTGGAGCTGCACGACCTTTCATGCTCTGGTGGTCGTTTTGTTTGGGTTTGATTTCACCTACTCGCCACCTGGGTCCTGGAGCGCAGGAGGAATCGTATTTTGTCATTTCTATTAATGACAGACTTTTCATAAAGGCATACAGAGTCCTAATGAAGCAGGAAGCCCCGTGAAACACGTAGACCATTCACTTTGTTGTAACAGTCCTATGCTATATCTCTTTCCTTTTTTTGTTGATAATATCATATATGTGATTGATAACTTTAGAACAATTCTGTAATAATGATTGGCGGTTTTTAAACCACATTTTATTGTTCTTAATTTATTTAATCTTGATGGTATATACAAAAGCCCATACATTTTTCCTATTTTTTTGCTTGTAAATTCATGTCAATCATGGGAAACAATACCCGCTGAAAGAAAAAAATCCCACCAAATGACAGACATGCCTTATCCTGTCACTGACTAGCATTGAATAAAATATCCTGGGACATGTCACTGAAAGTAAACAAATGTCATTGCAAATTTGGCTATAAGGCCATGTCTGGTCAGTGACGTCATATTATCCCTACCCCTTTGTTTACATGGCCATGGATTCCCAGCCAGCCACTGGTAATGTTCCTACTATGTAGTATACAGTATATGATGTTCAGCTCCCAGATAAAAGTCGGACATTTGGCTAAATGCCTGAACAGCCAGAGTTTAGTCCTAAGGATCTTTTTACACAAGCACTTTATGATATTCATTGATATGCATTTGTTTTTTGTGTACATTTGGATGCTTTATTGAATGTTTACTAGCACCTTCAGAGCACTGTAGCAATTTATGATTGTTGTGTTTGCACATTAATGTTGCTGCATTTATTATGCTATATTTATTTGAAAATTTTATATATATATGTGTCACTTTATTTATTTAGGTTTAAGCGCTGCACTATTGTTTTCCATTGTTATTACGTTGGCGAGTCACCTTTTCTGTGTTAGCAGTTATTTTTCACTATATTTCTTTAGTTATTTGGAAAGTTTAGTCCTAACTTGTGTTTGGACTGAATCCTGAGCTCATCTCTAATCCTAAACCTGTGGTTAATCAATGAGCTTGATTTTGTTCTACTCCTGATGTATTCCTTAAGTATGTTGGTGTTGGGTAGGTACCAGCACAGTAATTGGTTTGAGATGAGGGATCTATTCATTGGTACTAGGCATTAATGCATAAAAACTATTGGGTTCCTTTCATTTATTCAGTTTAATTAATGCCAGTTTCTCAATTTTCATAGCTTACCTTCACATGCTGGTCTTTTCAGACTGTGTTGGTCTCTGCAGCTGTCCATGCTGTCTCTACTAAGCCAACATGTTTGTCACCTGCTCTCCAAGCTTGCTGTTGCTTTCTCCTGCACAAAAGACTTCACACCAGAAATCACACATTTTTCATATTGTTTTGCACATGCTTTCACATGTGGTTGACATGCATTAACAGTGATTTGTGGTGTGTTTGTTTCAAGCATTTTTAGCATGAAGGATAGGCCACCAAAGGAGCCAAACATTTTTTTTTCCTGAGTTGCATTTATGCACATTGGCATTGGAAAAAAAATGCAGCTTACTGTACTTTTTTCTCACTGCACTGCAACTCAATGTTGTGGTGTATTCTATGCTCATTAGCTAACATTGATTTTAGACTGTCTATGCAGGGGGAATGCATTACAAAAGTATTTCACCACATCCTGTATGAATGGGACCTGAAACTTCTGTCAGTCTAGCGGTTCCACCTGATAGGAATACTTCCCTTGTTGGCTTCAATTGAAAAGCAAAACAGGGCACTTCATCAGCAAAGACCTCTCTCTGTGACCCAGGCTGCAATACCTGGGACTTTGCTCTTGTTTTACAACTCCAGTTTCTGATGGCTGTTAATGGCATTTTTTACCCCTGAATATGATTCCCATTATCTGTTTGAACCTTGTATTTGACCACAGTCTTGACACTCAATTCTGTAATTCACATGGTTTTCTCTAGCAGTTAGCTGTTGCCATTCTGGGTGTAACTGAGGGCTTCAACATTAGAGCCCTGCAAACTGTGCAGCAACAAATCCATCTTCCCTTGTGGGGTGGACTGGTGGCATGGAATCTGTACCTCTGCCCTCTTGAAAAGACCTACATTCCAAAGTTGATGTGGAGGGTCCACAGTTGTTGTGATGCATAAAATCCTGCAAACTCATTTATGACAATGATACCCAATGGCTGACTGCTTTCTGAGGATTGCAGACTAAGCCAGCAAGTAAGTGCTGCCTTTAAGATAAAAAGTATGGGGATGCAGTAGTTCACGTTGCTTTCCTCCTTGTTGATAAATTCGGTGGCCTTTCCAAAGAATCTCAGCTGACTGAGTACACGCTGTGCACATTAGCTGAGTCTCCTGGTCACAACAATGTTTCCTGAAGGCTTAATTTTTCTTCTGTGTAGTTCTCAATATTTTTTACATTCTAAAGTAATAGTAATTCTGTAATTGCCCCAGTAATTCTGTCCAGTCACTTTGGTGAACCAGGCATTGATTCCAGACAGTAAAGCTAAGTCAGTGACCACACTTTTCTGAAGATAAGCAGTATAGCAGGAAAGAATGATGATTATTAGACACATGCTGGGAAATTAACAAAGTTTCCTCTGTCAAAGCTTCCTGGCCTGAATGATTGGACCTGGCATTTGGATGTGAACTGTCAGCTGGTAACCTGGCAGACAGCTCACATGCCATGAACATAGTCAACTCGCAGAGCCTGTATATAAGTTCAAGGTTAACAGTCGTCTTCCCTCTCACTCACAGATAAATAGGAGAAAAGTGGTCAGGGCAATTAGAAGGAGCCAGAGAAGTCTTCCCACTCTGTACATGGCATAGAAAGCAGAGCTTGTGCCTTTGCAATTTTCTCCCTTTAGCTTGTGCCACTCTTTTTTATTTCCCCAAATTGTTATTCCTACTGGACAATGTAATGATGTTTAACATACTGGTTGAGAGTAAAAGTACCCATGTTTGTTGCTGGACTGTCATAGCTTTTCCTCTGCCTGGATGTGTTTCTAAAAGAAGTGGATCTGTCATACGGCGCTACTTAAATAAATCCCCAAAACAAACACGATCGTACATAGTCTCCTGATTGTATGATCACTATGTCTGGTATAACATTGTGATCATATCCATGTTGGAGGCTTCATTCACAATATGAGCCTTAAACCTGTATATTGCACTGCAGGTGCTACTGTATCCTGAAGAGTGAAGGTGACAATGTGCTGTTGTTTAATTCTGTGGTTAAGAGATACAATTACAGTATAAAAAAAGAATACATTAAAGTAGAAGTCTGATCAAAAGCTAGTTAAGCTTAAACCTACTCCCACCCCCATTCTAAACCCTGGGCTAACTACCCTGTAAAGGAAAGATGTCTATACTTAGCTAATCTAAGGGCACTTTGGTGGCTCAGTGGACACTGTTTAATATACAAGTTGAGAGTAAAAGTACCCATGTTTTCAGCTGGACAGCCATAGCTTTTCCTCTGCCTGGATGTGTTTCTAAAAGAAGTGGATCTGTCATACAGTGCTACTTAAATAAATCCCCAAAACAAACACGACCGTACACAGTCTTCTGATTGTGTGATCACTATGTCTGGTATAACATTGTGATCAAATCAATGTTGGAGGCTTCATTCACAATATGAACCTTAAATGTGTATATTGCACTGCAAGTGCTACTGTATCCTGAAGATTCAAAATGGCAATGTGCTGTTGTTTAATACTACAATTAAGAGATACAATTACAGTATAAAAAAAAGAATAAATTAAAGTAGAAGTCTGATCAAAAGCTAGATGTCTATACTTAGCTAATCTAAGGGCATTTTGGTGACTAAGTGGACACTAGGCTCATCGGTTCGAGTTCCAACCATGGCACTATCTACCAAGAGTTTGCATGTTCTCCCTGTGCCTGCATGGGTTTCCTCCGGGTTTCCCTGCTTTCCTCCTACACTCCAAAGACCATGATGGTAGATTAACTGGCTCCTGTCTAAATTGGCCCTGGTGTATATATATGAGTTTTAGTTAGAGACTTTAGATTGTAAGCTCCTTGAAGGCAGGGGCTGATGTGAATGTGCAATATATACAGTATGTAAAGAGCTGCATAAATTGACAGCTCTATATAAGTACCTGCAATAAATAAAATAAAAACTTGTATGTTGTTTGTCAAATAAGGCTACTTTTATTCCATGTGTGCCTTGCTCTTAAAACTTGGGACAGTTGCCATTTTTGTTTAGCTGGATGGATATGGTGCAAGGACACATTTGATTCCTTCAGCTGCCATTGTGCTCTGCTGGGCTTCTGGTGTGTCCGTGTGGTTTTAAGATGGAGAGGACTTCCTCCAAGCATACCTACACTTGATTTGCAAATACTGAAAACTAAAACAGTTTTACTGCAGACCATTTAATTTTTTTTTTTATCTAGCTAGTATGTGTTATTGGAAGATACATTTTGATTTGCTTGTTGTGCGAATCCCTTCCATGTGAACCTTGCTCTTCATGCTATTTGTAAATTGACTTTGTTGCCATTTTTGTTTATTTTGTCTGCTTTTGTAACTTAAATGAAAGTCAGGCCACATTTAGTAGCTATTCATAAATACTGAAAATTTCCAGGGACTCTCAAACTTCTTAGAATTAAAAGTGATGAGCATGATTCTTGGTGTTAATAGGAAATTAAAGTCCCACGAAAGAAGTCTTATGAATTAGTTTTTTGGCAGAAGAGACACTGAAATCCTTTTTGGCTTAAGACTTTCTTCCCTGACTCCTGGTGATTTTTCTTCTTCAAAGAGAAGAAAAAATGGAATTGAGAAGAAATGGCTGTGTAGATGGTGGTGGGCAAAGCTTCAATCAGATCTCTGACCTGTCAGTGCTTAGGATGTCACAGTAAGAGGTTACTTTGCCATCATGGGCAAGTATTCTGGGTTTACTTGTACAAGATAGAGAGAACCCACTCACCATAATGCAGATTTAATTTCTGCTTTAAGACATGCTCGTTAGAACTGCAGCTATACCTACCTATATATATAACTGTGAGGCAGCATCTGATGTACCACTGTTTATTCAAGTAGAATACACTCATAGTAAGAAGGCAACATTAGATTGGAAGCTGTGAGATGACAGCAGAGAAATTATAGATTTGCAAGAGGGCCTATTGTCCAAAAGATACCCTAAGTAGTCGGTAACAAAACCCTATATATTATAAACATACGTAATTATTTTTGGGGTTGGGCTATTTGTGATGCTTAGATGATTCAGTAAATAGCGGAGGTATTGAGTTCTGCTTCCTGTTCTAATGCTATGAGATTTGATCATGTAACAGCGTATTAGACTGTGAAACAAAGCTACAAGAATGCAGTATTCTTAGGTTTTAAAGCTAGAGCATATTTAATTAAACAACGGACTATGATAGACTTAAATGGTATTAACATGAAATGCTGCATTACCCTTCAAGTGGCTAAGAAGCAATATATATAACTGTATAATTTGTTTCCACCCTCCTCTTCCCTCCCTCTCAAATGAAGATGCTGTTAATAGAGGCAAAACTGTGATTACTTAATGGTTTTCGAGACAGTCGTAGCCTAGAAAATTAAATTTCACATCTTCTTTTATGGTGTTAATCTCTCTTCTCACATCCCTCCTGTTATGATGTGTGCGCCAGAGATAATGTTTAAACTGACTAAAGCAAAGTAAACCAGACAAGTCTGTTATTGGCTTTATAATTGCATAATTAACTTTTTGTCTCTAATCGTTATGGAGGTAATGGTGCTGTTAAAATGGGCTTTTGGCGTGCAGAAAGTAAATCAAAAATCAATAATCCATAGAATGCCATTAAGGGCTGTAACAGTTCTTATGTTGTGATTCACTCAATTTTTTTTCTGTACAGAAAATGAAATTCATTAGGAGAGAGATTACTGTCGAAGGAGTTGACTTTCAGTTGATAGTAAAGATCAGGAAAAATTGTCACCGGCAGCTGGAAGCAAAAACGCAACAATGTCACCATAAATTATGCGCTGCTTGTAACTCTGTTATTATATTGTAATTGACCTCACAGCAATTAATTCTATTTTCCATGAACCCTCTTTTATTTCTAATTTACATTATGATCGTATATGCCTGAAAAATGACAGTGTAAAAAAGATAAATGTGCTAATTACAAGTCTGCTTATCTCTGGCTCCCCGTTGCCAACACCTTTGGTCCAGCCTCCTTTGGTATGTAAGTATGTCACTTATTTCACTCTGACATCTCTAATGTATTTGTAAACCATCCCATAAATACTACAGCCACATGCAGCTATTGAGAGCTCAGGCAGCTTCGGTTCTCTGAGATGTGTGTTTTTCCTAAAATTAATTTGAAATTGACAAAATAATGTTCAAACCCAGATGACTCTGCTGTCACTGGGAAATTAAGTTCCTGACCCTGTTTCTGATGTATGTTTATATTTCTACATTTTGTTCTCCTTCAAAGTTAATGTGACACCATTCACTAAGAAGGCATAGCCAATGTCTCTAAGCAGCAAAGTTAATCCTTTTCATACACTTCTGAAATCTATAGAAAGTGGTTTTATCTTCAAAGCCAATCTTTCCACCCATGATGTCAGAAACTGACTTTTCTCTCTGCAGCTGATGCTCATCCTTTAAAAAGCAAAACATGCATTTAGGGTTTGTGTGCTAATGCTACATTTTTAGTTTTTGTTTATTTTTCTTCAAATGGCTAAAATGTGATCTACATTATTTGTGTGTCTTGATGGCTAAAGGATAAGTTCACCTGTTACACACACATTACATTCAGGGTGTGATGTAACATGTTATGAATAGACCAGCCCTGCTGTTATGAATAGACCAGCCCTGCTTTGAAAGCTAGCGGGGGGGGATCTTCTGCCCCCCCCCCCCTCGCTAGCTGTCAAAATGAAAAAAAAAAACCACAGCTGTGCAGGGGTCCGTCTGGCCGTGTCACTCATTCACAGTCCTCTGTGAATGAGAAACTACAAGTCCCAACAGCCTTAGTGGCTGTCGGCTTGTAGTTCTCAATGAACTACCATGGCACTATGGAGCACTGTGGTAGTTCATTGATTCTTCCTGTCAGTATATCTGCTTGCTTGTACATATATAGATATACTGACAGGTCTGCAGGAGACCTGCATGGCACCAACGATTTGCTGGTTCAATGGTTTACAGGCTCCTGCAATGAAAAATAATAAAGGCACATTTTTTTAATCACTTGCCCTCCTGAAGATTTACCCGCCTTCCTGACAAGGTCATTTTTTGCATTATGGCACTGCGTTACTTTAACTGACAATTGCACAGTCATGCAATGCTGAACCCAAATTAAATTTATGTCCTTTTTTTACCACAAATTGAGCTTTCTTTCAGTGGTATTTGATTGCCTATGCATTTTTTTTGTGCTATAAAAACAAAAGACCAACAATGTTGAGAAAAAAAACAATATTTTTGACTTTTTGCTATTTAACATGTGCAGTAAAAAAAATTTAAAAAATCAAATTTTGTCATAAATTTAGGCCAAAATATATTCTGCTACATGTCTTTGCTAAAAAAAAATCTCAATACGTGTAAATTAATTGGTTTACGTGCAAGTTATAGCATTTACAAATGGCAGTATATATACTGGAATTTTTTTTTTAATTACTAGTAATGGCGGAGATCATCAACTTATAGCCGTGGCTGCAAATGGAGGCTCGGGTAGGGCACGTGCACGGCTTGTGTGAGCCCCCTATCGGAGATGCAAAATCACGTATATATACATGATTTTGTGCACCCCTGCCACCTTGTAGTATTTCTGCTATAGGGCAGTGGGGAAGCAGTTAACCTGCAAAAACGAGCATTTATTATTTTTTTAGTAAAAGGTAAACTTAACCTTTAGGGACGGTTCACACTATAGAAATGCAGTCCAGATGCGTTTTTGTGCATTTTGTTATGCGTTCGGTGTGTTCTTGATGCATTTGTGATGTGTTTTTGATGCATTCCGGTCCATTTTTCCCCATCTTTTTCTTCAACTTAGATAAGGACATGTGCATTCGGGTGTGTTTTTGGTGCATTTAGGTGCATTCCGGTGCATTTTTGATGTGGTTTACTGCATTCCAGTACAATACAGTGCAGAAAAAATGCAGCATGTTCAACTTTTTTTTCTGTAACTGGAACGCACTGGAACTGACTGCACTGGTGGGAACTATGCCATTGAAAACCATGTAACCTACTATCAATGTGTTTTTGATGCAGAAAAAAAAACACACTGGACTGCATGTGGTGGGAACTCGCCCCTTAATGGTAAAAATACATACTCTACTGACATTAAATATTTGAAAGAGATGAAGGGAGGAGCCAAAATGACAGTGCCAGACTTAAATTAAATATTGTTAAAATTAATTTACCAGACTTAAAAGAGAACCTCAGACAAATAAAACATCTTCTATAAGCTGCAAGTATTAATTTCTGTGAAGTTGGTATTTCCTCTCCTGTAACAAAACTTGAGCTGTAGATGTTTCCTCTTTTTGCAACAGTACATGTAATGATATATACAGTATATACAGGTGAAACTCGAAAAATTAGAATATTGTGCAAAAGTTCATTTATTTCAGTAATGCAACTTAAAAGGTGAAACTAATATATAAGATAGACTCATTACATGCAAAGCTAGATAGTTCAAGCCACGATTTGTCATAATTGTGATGATTATGGATTAAAGCTCATGAAAACCCCAAATCCACAATCTCAGAAAATTAGAATATTGTGAAAAGATGCAATATTCTAGGCTCAAAGTGTCCTATTCTAATCAGCTAATTAAGCCATAGACTGCTGACCTGACAGTTGTGCAGAAAACCATCATTGACACCCTCCATAAGGAGGGAAAGCCTCAAAAGGTAATTGCAAAAGAAGTTGGATGTTCCCAAAGTGCTGTATCAAAGCACATTAATAGAAAGTTATGTGGAAGGGAAAAGTGTGGAGAAAAAAGGTGCATAAGCAGCAGGGATGACCGCAGCCTGGAGAGGATTGTCAGGAAAATGCCATACAAAAGTGTTGGAGACTTTCACAAGGAGTGGACTGAGGCTGGAGTCAGTGCATCAAGAGCCACCACACACAGACGGATCCTGGACATGGGCTTCAAATGTCGTATTCCTCTTGTCAAGCCGCTCCTGAACACAAACAAAAAAGAAGCGTCTTACCTGGGCTAAAGAAAAACAGACCTGGTCTGTTGCTCAGTGGTCCAAAGTCATCTTTTCTGATGAGAGCAACTTTTGCATCTCATTTGGAAACCAAGGACCCAGAGTATGGAGGAAGAATGGAGAGGCACACACTGCAAGATGCTTGAAGTCCAGTGTGAAGTTTCCACAGTCTGTGTTGATTTGGGGAGCCATGTCATCTGCTGGTGCTGGTCCACTGTGCTTCATTAAGTCCAGGGTCAATGCAGCCGTCTACCAGGAGATTTTGGAGCACTTCATGCTTCCTTCCGCCGACGAGCTTTATGGGGATGCTGACTTCATTTTCCAGCAGGATTTGCACCTGCCCACACTGCCAAAAGCACCAAAACCTGGTTCAATGACTGAGGGATTTTTGTGCTTGATTGGCCAGAAAACTTGCCTGACCTAAACCTCATAGAGAATCTATGGGGCATTGCCAAGAGAAAGATGAGAGACATGAGACCGAACAATGCAGAAGAGCTGAAGGCCGCTATTGAAGCATCCTGGTCTTCCATTACACCTCAGCAGTGCCACAGGCTGATAGCTTCCATGCCACGCCGCATTGAGGCAGTAATTGCTGCAAATGGGGCCCAAACCAAGTACTGAGTACATATGCATGCTTATACTTTTCAGAGGTCTGATATTGTTCTATGTACAATCCTTGTTTTATTGATTGCATGTAATATTCTAATTTTCTGAGATTTTGGATTTGGGGTTTTCATGAGCTGTAAGCCATAATCATCACACTTATGACAAATCACGGCTTGAACTATATTGCTTTGCATGTAATGAGTGTATCTCATATATTAGTTTCACCTTTTAAGTTGCATTACTGAAATAAATTATTTTTTGCACAATATTCTAATTTTTCGAGTTTCAACTGTATGTATATATCTGTATTTCTGTAGGGAAACCTTGGGTACTGCAGTTTATGTGAATGTTACTTTGGCACATATCCCCTACCTAAAGACTGTTTCTGACCAAGTAAATCCCCTCATGGGAACAGGATTCCCAGATGCAAGTGGCCTCTTTCAGCATTATAATGCACTGTGCCACACTGCAAAAATGGTTCTAGAATAGTTTGTGGAACACAACAAGTTTGAGGTGTTGACTTGGCCTCTAAATTCTCCAGATCTCAATCCAATTGGGCATCTTTGGGATGTGCTGGAAAAACAAGTCCAAAACACTAACTAAAAGCTGTATTTATAAAGAAGCTAATAAATGTCAATGCCACTGAAAACAGCTCTGTTGAAAGAAATCCTCCTCTAAAGTCTAATGAAAAATGAACACCTTAGAGAGTATCAATCTCTTGTGCTCTCCATTGTGCTCACTGGCATTGTGCTCACTGGCCTTCATTTCATTACTAAATCTTGTAGTGACATAGGGGTCAACAGAAGGAACCATTAAGTGCAGCTGGCAGGGTTACCAACCATCTGTAGATTTACAGACAGACCATAAATTTTAACCATTTATGGGTTGTCTGTAAATATCCATTTGCGGACGGCGGACGTCCATAGAAAATGCCAGGGAAATCATTATTCACACTGCGCATGCGCAGTGCCGGAGATGGCCGATGATATTTGGGTACCTCCAGCATGCATGAGCACTGGGGTGGCAAGTCAGGTCTGCGTATGCACACTGGATATTTCTGTGACGTCATCACGCACAGCACTCTGCATCTATAAAACAGCTCACCCGCTTTCCGCCCACCACCATTTCTCAGCCAGACTTTGAAGAAGGAGGATCGGCCTGCCGCTTTGCTCTCCTGCACCAGCATGTTTGCCTATGGAACTCTACTAGCACAGGCCACAGAAAGAATCGGCATGTTTGCTAGTCTAGTACTACTACTCTGCCACTGGTATTTTGGGCAATTTTGTGTGTACATGAAAGTTCAGTTTGACTGAGAATGCAAAAAGGCTGCAACACTACTTCCCTGTCTATGCCTAAGCCTGCCCTGCTCGCACAGACCATGGAAACCGCTGTTTGCTAGTACTACTCTGTTAAGGAGATTATTTGGGGCATTTTTGTGTGCACTCAGTGTGAGAGTGTAAAAAGGTCATGCTGCTTGCCTGCCTATGCCTATGGCCTTCCTTTGACCTATCAACCCGCACAGGCCACAGCCACATGTATGTGATTGTGAACGATTGTCCTACACTACTAACACTACCATCGAGATTACTTTGGGTATTTTGTGTGTGCACTAAGTTCTGTTTGAGAGCGCAAAAAGTTCATGCCAGTTGCCTGCCTAACTCTGCTGGGCTGGCAAAGGCCACATGACATGATGTATGTGATATATTGTGAATTAATGTGTACTACTGCTACTACTACTACTACTATTACTACTACACTATGGCCACCACTGAGATTATTTTAGACAATTTGTGTGTGCACTAAGTTCAGTCTGAGAGTGCCAAAGGCCACTCCACTTGCCTGCCTAACTCTGCTGACACAGGAGAAGCCCCATGTATGCGATTGTGAACGTGCATGTACTACTACACTACTGGCACAACTGAGATTACTTCGGGCATTTTGTGTGTGCACTAAGTTCAGTTTTCTTGGCCATCCAGGAGGAGAGTGAAGGAGAAAAGCAAAGATAATAGCGGCTACTGCTTGGCCTGGTCCAACGGTCACTATCGTGTTTGCCTTTCACCTCCCTTTTTTTTTTTGTGCTGATAGGTTGAATTTACCTGCCCAGCCTTGGTCATGGAGTCTGGACTCCCAATCACACCAACTCCTCCTATACTATGGTGCCACCACTGCTGCTACCCGAAAAATACCACCTGCCTATTGAAATTCCTGAGAAACATTCCTTTGGTTACATCATGGTAAGCAAATACACAATTTGCTGTAGTGTGTCAACAAATGATCTGCTGTAGTGAGTCTCATGATGTTCTCTCCCTCTTTGTGCTTTAGGACTACCCTGTCCACTTGCCTATGTAACTCTGTTCACACAAGCCACAGACTCGGTATGTATGCTAGTACTACTCATACATTAAAATTATTTTGGGAATTTTGTGTGTGCATTAAGTTCAGTTTGAGAAAGCAAAAAGGCCATGCTGCTTGCCTGCCTAACTCTGTTTACACAGGTAAGTCCACATGTATTATGTGATTATGAATGTGCACTACTACACTATTGGCACCACAGAGATTATTTTGGGCATTAGTTCAGGTTGAGAGTGACAAAGACCACGCCGCTTGCCTGCCTGACTCTGCAGACACAGGCGAGGCCCCAAGTATGTGATTGTGAATTTGTATGTACTACTACACTACTGGCACCTCAGATATTATTTTGGACATTTTGCACTACCCTGTCTGCTCTGGCTCTGCTCACTCAGCACGCTTGCCTGCATAACTCTGCTCGGACAAGCAACAGACTCAATATGTATTCTAGTACTACCCTGCCACTAAGTGCTCTAAGTTCAGTTTGAGAGCACAAAAAGACCATACCACTTGCCTGCCTAAGCTTGCGTCTGCAGTGCTGGCACAGGCCACATGTATGTGATTGTGAATGTGTACTACAACTACTGGCTGCACTGAGATGGATGGGGCAGCGATGGGTGCCAACCTTTATAAGGGTTGATGGGAGAGGGTGAAGATATTTGGACCTGACAACACATTCCGCCCTTATATCCAATTTTTCAGGCGCTATATAGATTACCGGTATTTGATTTTTATATGTTCTGGTGAATTCGGGGATCTGGATAGTTTTTATTGTCTCTTAATGACAATGACCTTAACCTCAGTTTCACTGGGCAGATGAGTGAACATATCATCAACTTTTTGGATGTCACATTGAAAGATTGTGAGGGTACAATTGTTACCATTCTATTTAAAAAACTTTTATCAGGTAATAGCATCTTAAGAGCTGATTCAGGGAATTCCAATCATACAGTAAGAGGGATCCCCATGGGGCAGTTTTTGCCACAAAGCAGGATTTTAGGAGAGAGGTGACTTACATGAGGGATTGCTTCTTACAAAGAGGCAGTTAGGGGCCCACAATAGAGGTTGTTGTTAGTATAGCCTATAGTACTGACAAGAATAGTTTATTAAGAACAAAAATGAGATACAGTTCTAAGAAGGGACCACCTGTGTTCTTTACTGCATTCAGTCTAGAGTTTAGAAGGATTAAAAGGATTATTGAGCGTCAACTTCTCATACTTCACATACAACACATATACACAAATATTGGCTGATGGTACCAGACAGGGGCGGACTGAACATTTGGAAACTCGGGCACTGCCCAAAGGCCCGGGGTCAGTAGGGGGCCCCATGAGATGCCCCTGGTACCTTTCTCATAGGCTTTTTTGAGTTTGGGCAAGGACACAGGGGCCCCATGATCTCCTATTGCCCGGGGGCCCCTTGAGTTGTCAGTCCGCCCCTGATACCAATATATTTTCTCGACATGCACCTACCTTGGGTAATGCTATGTCTTTTAGCTTTGTTACATCTAATATAACTCAAAGAACATGGCTGAGTTTCAAGGGTAATTATAGGTGCAGGATAGGCAGTTGTCCCTGTATAAGAAAAGGGGAGGAACTTAAATTAACGGTTAATGGCAAGGTTTATAAGATAAAAAAGTTTGTTAACTGCACTACCAAGCACCTAATATATTCAATAAAGTTGACCCAGGGAATAACAGATTGCCTCTCGGAGGATCAAGAAGAAATTGTTTTTCCCAGAAGGAGCAAATTGGATCGTGCTTTGCTGGGGTTTTTTTGCCTTCCTCTGGATCAACTGTGGGTATAGGATTTTAAAAATTTTTTCTATGGTTCAACTGGATGGACTTTTGTCTTTTTTCAGCCAGACTAACTCTGTAAGTATGTTGGTAGAACGACTGGGAGGTTGCGTTCTATGACACACAGAAAAATTATTCCACCAATGTTGCTAATCACTTTAATGGTCAAAAGGAGAGAATATTTCCTGATAGAAAGCCTGAAGTATGGAATTAAACACGAAAAAGGGAACTCCTTAAATTGATTGGGACTTTGAAGGCATAGATACATAGATTAAATTAAAAATGTGAATTCTTTATTCGGTCAAATTTACACACATAAGAATTATAACATAACATACCATCTGAGATTATATTATGACATCACCATCAAGGCTATTTGTTTGGTAACAACAGCAATTTGTGTAGTCATACATAATAAACCATTCTGATCATATTAGAACATCACCGTCAAGCTATATTGTTTAACCACTAGCCTACAGGGCACTAATACCCCCTTCCTGCCCAGGCCAATTTCCAGCTTTCAGCGCTGGGCTGTATTGGCGTATACGGACCACATTTGTATGTGGAGCCAATACATCAATGATATCCTCATATCATGGCATGGTCTGGAGGACCTGTTAGGTGGTTGTCTGGAGAGAATGAATAAAAATGAATTTAATCTCACATTTAGTATGACTTATGACAAAAAGGAAGTTACTTTCTTGGTTGTCAGCATTCATGTAAAAAATGATGGTAGTCTGGCCAGTAGACTATACCGCAAACCCACAACTGGAAATACTGTATTGCATGCTTCTAGTTTTCAAGGCACTGATCTTATCTATTCCTTATAGTCAGTACTTGAGAACAAGGAAGAATTGCTCTGATGAGCAAGCCTTCAAGGAGGAGGCAGATGCACTCCGTAACAGACTGTTGGAGAGAGGATACACCAAGTTTTGCTTAAAGAAAGCTTACAAACGTGCCTGTAGTAATCTGAGAAATGATCTTCTCTACGAAGATCCTAAAAAGAAAGCATCAGATGGTCAGACCAGGATTATCGTGAAATTCTATAACCAACACAACCAAATCAGAACTATCATCCAAGAATCTTGTCATTTATTAAAGATAGTTCCTCTGATAGGTAAATTCGTACCTCCCACCCCTTTACAGAAGTGGTTTGCGTTACCGCGCTGCATTACTTTAACTGACAATTGCGCAGTCATGCAATGCTGCACCCAAATTAAATTTACATCCTTTTTTCCCCATCTTTTTTTGCGCTATAAAAAAAAAGGCCAACAATTTTTAGAAAAAAAAAACTATATTTTTGACATTTTGCTATAACACATGTCCAGTAAAAAAATTAAAAAATCTAATTTTGGCATAAATTTAGGCCAAAATGTATTCAGTGACATGTCTTTGCTAAAAAAAAATTTTGGTTTACGTGAAAGTTATAATGTTTACAAATGGCGGTATAGATACTGGATTTTTTTTACAATACTAATAATGGCGGCAATCAGCGACTTATGGCGGCGATCAGCAATTTATGGTGGTGATCAGCGACTTATGGCGGGACTGCAGCAGACATTCTGATACTGGGGGGAACTGACTTGGGGTCACTGACATCCCCAGTGACACCAATACAGTGATCAGTGCTAAAAAAAAAGCATTGACACTGTACTAATGGCACTGGGGAGGAAGGGGTTAACATTTGGAGGCAATCAAAGTGTTAACTCTGTGATGGGAGTATTTTACGAGGGGGCGGGGGATGTGTGCTTCATTGTAAGCACACTGATCCTGATGGCTGTGCTCATCAATCCTGATCAGTGTGCTCAAAGTGACAGGGAGGACAGCTTCGTTGTAAACAATGCAGCAGTCCTTCCTGTCAGTGATCGCTGGTAATCACAGGGCTCCGGCGGGCATTTTTTATATATTTTATGTTTTTTAAAAATGTTATTGTATTCATTTTTTAACAATGTATTTTTGATTTTGTCTTTTGCCCGTTCATCGGGAAATGTAATATGTTCCCAACTAGTGGGGTCCCCTCTGTTTATGTGATTTAAGTTTAGTACACCAGGAAGCACTGTTTATATGTACGGAATTGAAACCTGTACACCCTATGGGAAGTGAGATAGTAGGATGGGAGGAGTGGAGGCAGTGTATATTTAGTGCGGAGAAACCGGAGATTGTTGTCTTTGATAACGCCCTAGAGGAGGGCCGAAAAGCGTCAACGTAATTTCTGGTTCAGACCAACCTTTGTGACGTCACATCGAGTGAGTGCAGCGCACACAGTGTGCGGCGCTCCAGAGCCATTTTCTGTGACCATTCATGTGGGGATTGTGGAACATTGTCTTTACAAAAAAAGCTTTGAATTTTTTAACACATGTGAGTACAATATACATATACACTTTGTGTGTTCCTCTTGTTTTTTACAACTTTCCTGCATGCATGAGGATCATGTTCACTTATTGAAGAAGTATATGGAATCTGGGGTTTTTCTATCTGAGTCCTGGCTATACCTGAGAACACACTTCACCAGTTTAAGCCTTTTTGACTCTTATGCCATACAAGCTAGGAGTCCGATGAATCTGGTGAGTGTGGAGTGTATTAGGTGGTGATTGTGAATCACGGTGGGGTAACACCATTTACAGAATACTTCCAGTTTGGATATAACAGAATGTTTTTTCCCTTAAGCACTGTTTGTTTGGGACTTTTGATCTTTTCACATTTATAATTATTGTTTGTGCTGTACTATTGATCATACATTTTTAATTCAATTATTATTATACAGGATTTACAGTTTGCGCCGAGCTTTACAATATAAGGGAGACAGTACAATTACAATACATTTCAGTACGGATGGAATAGCAGGGCCCTGCTCGTGGAGCTTACAATCTGATACAAAAGGTGATAGCTGTGGGGGATGATCTGGCGGAGGTGATTCAAGTACAGTTCTTAGGTGGAGGTGGGGTAGGCTTCCCTGAAGAAGTGAGTTTTCAAAGATCACCTAAAGGCAGACAGGGTGGGGGCTGACCGGACATGCTGTGGTAGGAAGTTCCAGAGGATGGGAGAGGCTCTGGAGAAGTCCTGGAGGCGAGTGTGGGAGGAGGTGATGAGGGAGCTAGAGAGGAGGATATCATGGGAGGAGCAGAGGTGGCCATTTTGGCGGTATCTGTGGATGAGGTTGGTGATGTAGCTAGGGGCAGTGCTGTGGATGGCTTTGTAAGCTGTGGTTAGTATTTTGAATTTTATACGTTGGGTTAGTGGAAGCCAGTGGTGGGATTGGCAGAGAGGGGCAGCAGTCGCTGATCGGTTGGTAAGGTGTATGAGTCTAGCAGAAGCATTCATAATAGACTGAAGGGGGGATAGCCTGTGTAACGGTAGACCAGTGAGGAGGGAGTGTCAAGGTCCTACCTTTCTTCAGAGCTTGTGCATCTCCATGAGCTGGCATCCATCTTGGTTTTCTGCAAAGCATGGTGGGAACCTTTATGCCTTCAGGCTTCTGCGGCTCCTCCTCAGAAGGGTGTGGTTAAGCACATTTAAACCTGCTGTCTGCAAGTGTGCTCTGCACTTGTGTCCTGTATGTTGCCCTGTTGCAAGCTCTTGTGTTGTTCCCATTGCTCTCCTGGTAACCGACTCGGCTTGGACAAGACTACTCTCTGCGTTAACCCTTTACCTGACCTTCTGTTGCTGAACCCAGCCCGTGACCTGAGTATTCTTTGCCTACCATCTAGTACCGTCTGCTCCGTTGTTATTGACCCGGCTTGTCGACTCGGCTTGGACAAGACTACTCTCTGCGTTAACCCTTTACCTGACCTTCTGTTGCTGAACCCAGCCCGTGACCTGAGTATTCTTTGTCTACCATCTAGTACCGTCTGCTCCGTTGTTATTGACCCGGCTTGTCTGATTACTCTACTCGTGTCCCCATCTAGCTCCCACCAGCTGTACGCCATTGGCGGCAGTCGTTATCGCAGCTGGGGTCACTCGGGGCTGCGACCTGGTCTCAGGCTGCGTCAAGTCCATCCCCACCATCAGGGGCCCTGGTGAAGGGTAGCCTGGGGCTTAGACTACGCGCCCTGAGGGACTCTGGTCTGTGGGTAGTGGCTGTCGTCAGTCGCAGCGTGACCGTACCATAGGCCTGCCTGCCCATTCCAGTGTTCCTGCCCTGACAGGGAGTTGCAGTAATCAAGGCGGGATATAACCAAGGCATGGATAAGTTGTTTTGTGGTGTCATTGGTCAGGAAGGGGCGGATTTTGGAAATGTTCCGGAGGTTGAGGTGGCAGGATTTAGCCAGTGAGTGGATGTGGGGCCCAAAGGAGAGGTCAGAGTCTAGGATTCCGTCTAGCACCCTGGTATGAGGGGAAGGACCAATGGTTGTGCTGTTGATCTTAATGGTAAGGTCGTGATTGGGGGATTGGGGAGGAGGAAATATTACAAACTCAGTTTTTGAAAGATTGAGTTTAAGGTAGTGATGTGACATCCATGCTGATATGTCACTTAGTAGATTTGTGATACGTGAGGAGATTGAGGGGGTGAGCTGGGGAGTGGAGAGATAGATCTGGGTGTCATCAGCATAGAGGTGGTATTGGAAGCCATGGGAGGTGATCAGTTGGCCCAGGGAGGTGGTATAGAGAGAGAAAAGGAGGGGCCCAAGAACAGAACCTTGGGGTACCCTAACAGAAAGAGGAAGCGGAGCGGAGATGGAGGAGTTGTATGTGACACTGAAAGTGCGCTGAGAAAAGGTAAGAGGAGAACCAGGAGAGAGCAGAGTCATTGAGGCTGATGGAGTGGAGTTTACTGAGGAGGAGCGGGTGGTCGACTGTGTCAAAGGCAGCGGAAAGGTCAAGGAGTATGAGTATGAAGTAATGGCCGTTGGTTTAGCAGTTAGTAGGTCATTAGTGAGTTTTAGTAGGGCAGTTTCTGTGGAATGTTGTGGGTGGAAGCCAGACTATCGGGGATCAAGAAGGTTTTTGTCGGTGAGGTAGCAGTTCATACGGTTGTGAACAAGGCGCTCGAGAAGCTTGGAGGCAAACGGGAGCAGGGAGATGGGTCTTAAGTTATTCAAACAGGTGGGGTCCAGCGAGGGTTTTTTGAGGATGGGGGTAACCAGTGCATGTTTAAGTGGGGAGGGAAAGGTGCCCATGGAGAGTGAGAGGTTGAAGATGTGGGTTAGAGAGTTTAGGATAGAGCAGAAAGGAGGCTGCAACAGTCGTGAGGGGACAGGATCCAGGGGACAGGTGGTAAAGTGGGCCTTGGAAAGGAGTTCTGTAACTTCCTTGGTGGTAACAGGGTCAAATGAGGAGAGTGTAGAGTTTGGTGTTGGGCCTGGTATGTTGGTTAGAGACGGAAGCTTGACACTGGAGATGTCAGGGAAGGCCTGCCCATAGTACAGGTGAATCTCACAAATATGCGCATATGCAGGGTCCCGGCAAGCCGAGCAGATGTGCGGATGCCTGGACAGAGGCGCGTGCAGTTGCGCTCGCACATGCGCACTTGCATTAATGCTGGCGCTAAGAGGGCTATTTAAACTGGCTGCTGTGGTTATCTTATTGCCGTATGGTCTTTTCCCCCTGCTTGTGTTTCCTGGCTTCTGTAATTGATTCCTGTTGCCAAACCAGTCTGTTCCTGACTTCTGCTTGATCGCCTCCTGCCCTGACATCTGGTCTGTCCTCGGATTATTCTTCTGCCTGCTCCTATCTGATTGATCTCCTGTTACTGAACCCGGCCTGTGACCCGACTATTCTTCTGCCTGCCATTTAAGCCTGATCTGTCTCGCCAATATCGAACCCGGCTCGTCTGACTCTGCTTCTCTTGCACATGGTGCTCCGGCATCCATCCATCCTGCATGAATACATCTTCACCCTGCTACTCATCAGCCCAACAGCTGTTACTGGACAGATCTCAGGCCCTCATACCCCGCCGAGCTCCTGCGACCGCTGTTCCACTCTCAGCAGTCCTTGAGCCGGAGTTGTAGGAGAGATCTGCCTCTTCACGTCAGGCTCACTACCCAGGTACGTGACAGGAGATCTCATCACGAATTGTGTCGATCTTCTTCTTGAAGTGACTGGCAATATCCTGTGCAGTAAGTAGGTTGGTGGGTGGAGGCAGTGGGGGGTGGAGTAAGGAATTAAGGGTAGAGAAGAGCTGACGAGGATTGGATGAGAGGGTCTTGATTTGAGTGTTATAGTAGGTTTGCTTAGCAGTGTGGAGGCTGGAGTTGTATTTGAGAAGAGCGGATTTGTAGAGGGTAAAGTTTTCCAGGGATTTATGTTTACGCTATGCTCGCTTAAGAGTGCGGCTGTGTCTCTTAAGACTTGTGGTGTCATCTGTTTGCCAGTGTTGTGACAGGCGAGGCCTGGTTCTGCGTGTAGAAAGAGGAGCAAGAATTCAATCTATGTATCTATGCCTTCAAAGAGCTAATTATTTTAGGGGGTTCCCTTTTTCATGTTTAATCACTTTAATGGTGCTCATGGAGGTGATCTCAGTGCCTTAAGCATACAGGGCATTGAGAGGGTGGACAGGTGTCCCGGGGAGGTGGGGTGAGTTCAGGTTGTTGTGCAGACGTGAAGTCTTTTGGATTTCTTATTTGCATACATGCGTCCCTAACAGCTTACATTTTGAATGGGATCTCACCCATTTTTATGAGGGATCTTTCTGCTCGGTAATGGTCTCCTCCCCCCCCCCCCACTTTTTTTTCTGTCTTTCCCTCTACCAGCCTGATTATATTCTACCAATATCTGCTGTATATAATCTTTTTGTATTTATTTGAATCATTTACTTTTTAGTGCTAATGCTTTGATCTTTTGTTTTTTTGTTTATCTTGAATCCTCTGCCTGTCTCACCGATTTATTTACCCCGTATTAGTTCTTAGCCGAGACAGGGGTAGTGGAGACAGGGCATAGACATTATATTATTGATCTGATATACATTTTAAACATGGATATTTTTTCATTTAAAGATAGATTAATTGTATATATACTGTACATACACATTATGGGGTGTTTACTACTGTATGACATATTGTTTTTGTTTTCTTCATATATTTTTCAGTTTCATTCTTATTCTTATTTTTATTATTTCTTTCCATATTTTTAATTTATTCTTTTGTTTATACATATATTATAATTTTTTGACTTATTCATCTTGTGAGACATGACAATTTTTACACATATTTTTTGGGTTGGTGTTTTGAATTTTGTGTGTCGCATTTTGGGGATGTTGAATATGTTACTAATTTTAGAGCTGTCTTTACCTTTGATTCGGTCTAATGTAGCAGGAGGTGGAGCTAGCATTGATTAGGAGAAACAGCTGTTGTTGATGTTTAAAATCAACACTATGTATCGAGGAGATGCCTATCCAATGGGATAGCTAAAATAGATGGTGAACCCATAATGGAGTTTTGTTCAGTTCAACGGCTTTGTGTACAACTGTAATGCCTAAAAAATGTGTTGGCCTTGGGCCCTTGGTTTCTTCGGGGATTTTTACAAGAACGCATTGCTGCCCATATGCCAGAAGCACAGGGACATAATGTCATTCCCTTAGCAAAGAGAAACTTGCAGAGTCACAAGATATAGCCACTGGTATTAGAAAAGACTTGTGTGTGCAGTTAGATTTGTTTATGCCAGTCAGACTTGTTTGTGAAAAGTACTGTTACTTTATCTAGCCCCAAGTTGGCGCGCTTATTACCATAAGGTTTAAACTTCTTTAATTTAGAGAAAACTTAGATAGCAGTATGTAAATAAGAGTTTGATCATATGTTTATTAGGCCTGCTAGATGGCTTAATAGTGATAAGTGACTGGGTGTGACTCTGCTACCTCACAGAACATTTCAGTGTTATCTAAAACGGCATCTCAGAGCAGGCAAAGGCTCCGCCCATTCTGGAATTGTGGCCAGAAGCACTGAACAAGAATATTTAGGAGAGGCCTGGATACGATGAAATCAGAAGCCATCCCATGTATGAGGAGATGCCCTAGCTTTGGGACTTTTGTCGAAGCTGCATGCTTTGGTAATGTATTAATTCTATGCTGAGACGCTGTCGAAAGATGTGTTTGTTTCATGCTGTAATACTCATATTACTATTGGTGTGTGTTATTATGCAGATTGTGATGACCATAAGATATATCCTCCTGCGTGTTGTGTGATAATAAAAGTGGAGGTCTTGACAGTGCAAGAACATTGCAGTTGAATTCTGTTATTTCTTGGGGTGCTGAGTGAATGCTGCATGATGTGCCAGGGCAGTTTTACACTTGATAGTGTGTCCCTCACAAGCTTAGAAACTATGGTGTGAGTGCTGGTTTGATCGTACCTGTGCAGTGTGTGTGACTAGCTCTTGGTGTTTGTGTCCAGCCTTGCATTACAACAACCCATAGAGGATTTTTGTATATGACATGTTATATAGGGATTTCAGCTCTGTATTTGGAAAGGTGTGGTAGGCCAAGGTCCGTGAAATATTTAAGTAAGGTTATCCTAATTGAGTCAGGGCCTAGTATTAGGCCATACAAAAATGACAATCTAGTGTTGAATCGACCTCAAGATATCAGAGGGGGTTGGCGCATGCGCCGAGAGCTCCATCCCAGGCCGGCTAACTCTAACCAGCCACAGCGCCCACAGCCCTAATCTGTTGCTCCCCTGCAGGGCAGGTGATCTGGAGGGAGCTCCAAAAGCCAGCAGGTCTACATGACACAGACCAGGACATCCAAGATGGAGCCTGAATCAGCTTGACAGCCATGTGTTCTGTCTCCTCATTTGCTGGGGGATGGAAGGAGGGACCCATTAGACCTACTGGACACTCAGAGCACTCATGTGAGTACCCCAGCTTTTATAGGAATTCACCAGCCTCTATGGAGTCCCTCATGTAACATGATATGGATGATCTGGTTCTCTAACAGCCTAGGCCTTCCAGCCCTACACCCCCTGACCCAGGTACAATACAATACAATACAATACACGAGGGGTTCGAGGGCCCTGCTCTTGTGAGCTTACAATCTGGGAGGGAGGGGGTGGAGGTACAGGAGGAAGTGGCTGTGGAGGATGGAGTGGTAGGAGGAGTGGAGGAGAATGGCTGTTAGGTGAGGGTGGGGTAGACTTCCCTGAAGAAGTGGGTTTTCAGGGAGCGCCTGCAGGTGAGGAGGGTAGGTGACAGTCTGCTGGATTGGGGTAGGGAGTTCCAGAGGATGGGGGAAGTCCTGGAGAAGGCATACAGTCGGGCGTGGGAGGAGGAGACCAGAGAGCTAGAGAATAGGAGGTCTTGTGAGGAGCGAAGAGTACGGGTAGGGTGGTATTTGGGTATCAGGTCAGTGAGGTAGTTTGGGGCAGCATTATGAATGGCTTTGTATGTCAGAGTTAGTAATTTGAATTTAATGCGTTGGGCAATCGGGAGCCAGTGAAGGGATAGGCAGAGGGGGGTGGCAGAAGTGGAGCGGTTGGTGAGGTGGATGAGTCTAGCCGCTGAGTTCAGGATACACTGTAAAATCCAATTAGTAAACCTTACTTAAAAAAAGCATGCAAACCGATTGCCTCAAAAAAACCAAGTAAACTAGAATAAGAATTGTATTTTCTTCTTACAAATGCTTATTGAGTGTGGTGAACTTACACTTTAGTATACACAACTAACAAAAAATAGTGAATAGTACTTGGAAATTTTACGTTAGGTGAACTCTTAAGTTAGTATGGAGTACTCAGATTTGCCATTTAAAATAACAAAATCATTTTAAGTTAAGTTTACTGTATAATGTATTCCAAATGACACATTTATTTAGGTTGGACTAACTAATGTGATATTTTCTGCAACTCTGAATATTGAGTTGTGGTTACTTGCACAGCAATCCGATTTACTTGTTAAAACCATGCAAACCGATTGCCTTAAAAAAACCAAGTAAGTGTTACTTGTTTTATTTTAGTTTTATCCAGACATCCATTTTACATTAACATCTCCCATCTGCCCAATACTGCAGACAAGCGGTGCAGGCAGGCCAGACTATCTAACTGTATGGCATGGGCCTGTTTCTGGGTTTGGCACCCCCTGCCTACCCATGCTGTGATTGGATGCAGTACACATCAATCAACAGGTTTCAGCCAATGATTGTGGCTGAAACCTGCTGACCGGCTCTTTCAAATCACGTTTACACAGACACAGCCAGATCACTGTGCTGTGAACAGATGTTGTGTTTCTTCTCCCTGACAACTAAATCTGTTAACAACAGCACATAAGACACACATTACACTTCACAGATAACCCCCCCCCCCCCCCCCCCGTCAGTGTCATTAATACAGTGTACATTATTATCTGATCACTGTATTAGTATCACTATTGATGTCAGTTGGTGTCCCTCCCAGCCAGTGTGTTAGCTCTAGATTGCCCACCACTCCATCACAGTCACACTATGTTGCTGTACCGTCATTACAGTATAGAATCTATAGCTGTGTAAATTCCATATGTGTAGACACAAACCAATTAATATACACTTATTTGGATTTTGTTTTAACCAGAATACAATCATTTTTTTCAGAATACCAATATTTTTTATTGGATGTTTTGTGACAAATCTATATCTATTAAAAACCCAGTGGAGATCAAATACCACCAAAATAAAGCTCTGAGTGAAAAAAAAAAATTGTATATAAAATTTAATTTGGGTACAGCATTACATGGCTGCGCAATTGTCAGTTAAAGTAGCATGGTGCTTAATAGAAAAAAAAAACCTGGTCATGAAGGGGCAAAAGCTTCTGCGGGGCAAGTGGTTCCATTCTCACAGGTACATATAAATAAATGACTGTTCCAAAGTTCAAATACGATTTTTTTTATTTTTCTTACTGTTATAAGAAAAAACATTGTTCTTTAAAATTTTGTTACATAACAACTCGCTTTTGAAAACATTTAGGCCTCGTTCACACCATGAGGTTTTGTGCACCTTTTTCTGCAAGAGAATGAAAACATCTTCTGCGCTATGTTCATACCACAAAACTAAATTAAAGTGGTTGTAAACCCTTCCATATATACCTAGTGAAGTGACTGGCCTTAGGTGATACAGAGATGAAACATCCTCCTACACAAGTTATACCTGTTAATCTGCAGCCTTCACTACAGCCATTTAAAGTGCTGTATTTATAAAGCTTGTCCGAGAGTTCAGAAAACAGAGGGTGGAGAGCTGAAATGAAACTCTGCAGAAATTCAGTGAGGAGAGCTCTAAGAACTGTTTGGTGGGATGAGACACCGCCTTCACAGGAACAGAGCTGAGGCTGTTAATCTGCTAGAGGGCCCTCCAGTCACCTTTTTTCTCTTGGTGTCAGGAAAAAAAAAAACTTGTCAGAAGTGATTCATGCCGATATGGAGAAATGAAGCAGCAGAAATGAAATTATACTCATTGCTTTTAATGGAGACAAGTACACACTGTAGAGGGATATACTTTGTTCATATTTCATGTCTGAAGTTTACAACCATTTTAATAGTAGTTTCCCTCCATGCCATTTTACACCTTACTCACAATAGGTCCGCTAAATTAACTCTGCCTGCAAGTAAAGGACCTTTTACAGGATGAGTAGGAACTAGTGAAAGAAGGATCACTTTGTATATATTATAGAGATGTACAAGCTGGCCAACTGCATCAAAATGATCTGTCTCTGGTCCTTGCATAACAAATCACCAAAATAGAAAATATAGGCATAGCTCATTGCATATATCACAATTGATGGAATAAACTCATTGCATATATTATAGAGATGTACAAACTAGACAACTGCATCAATGAGTTTATTCCACGCAAGTACAGATCACTTTGAGGCAGTTAGTCAGCTTTAATATCAATTATGATACCTGAAATGAGTTTAGCCCACATTGGTAATATACAACCACTCAGGTACTGTATGTTTGTTGTATGATCAGAGATAGATTACTTTGAGGCAGTTGAACATCAATTGCAATATATGAAATTACTTTAGCCTGTATTGGTTCTGTACAACCACTGAGGTATGCCTATATTTTCTGTTTTGGTGATTTGGTATGCAAGGACCAGAGACAGATGATTTTGATGCAGTTGGCCAACTTGAACATCTATTACAATAAATTTTAAAACAGCACAAGGTTTCTGAGCTCTGTGACATCAGCTAACTTTAGTCTACTGAAAACAAGTCATAGGCAAGCAGAAAAACAAAACAAAACAAAAAACCCAAACATTCTAACTCAACAGGAGATTCTTAAGGCTTTGCAGTTTTGGTGGGAGTTTGTTCTCCCCCAGGCCCAGCATCACTCTTTGAATGAAGTTAAAAGTGTTTTCCATGGCTTTAGGGTATTCCAGGTGTAAAGCATATAAAAGTCCAAAGAAGAGGCAAAGTGCTTGAGGTAGGTTCTGGAGATCCTCCATTACAATACCTCCCTTGGCTATGATGGCAATAGACACTGGGTCAAGGTGGAGATGATTTGGAGAAGCAGGCATACTTTCATCAATGACAGTCTTCAGTCCAACAGGTAAACGTGCCCAGACCTCATCGCTGTCAGAAGGCTATACAAAAACAAACATGATCATTTGTCACTGTGTTGTATATGGTTAGTTTTAGCTTCAAGGTAAGGGTCAAAGTCAATCTATTTTTGGAAGGTTTTCTTCCTTTAAAGCATTTATTTAAAGCGGTTCTAAAGGCAGGTTTTTCTTTTAATGCATTCTATGCATTAGGATAAAGCACCTTCTGTGTGCAGCAGGTCCTCATTAACTGAGACAGCAGCGAGGCATCATTACCTCCCACTGCATTCAAAGTCAGTGAGCCAATGAGGAGAGAGAGGAGGTGGGGCCAAACCGCAGCTCTGTGTCTAAATAGACACACACAGCCTTGGCACAATTGCCCCATACCATACAGCTGCTTGCTGTAGGGGCACTCAGCAGGAGGGAGGGGCCAGGAGTGCCAGCAGGGGACCCGAGAATAGGAGGGTCTGGGCTGCTCTGTGCAAAACCAACTGAACAAAAGGTGGTAAGTATAACACATTTGTTATATTTAAACAGAAAAACACACAAGCATTTTAATATCACTTTCAATTAGATAGATATATACACACGCAAAAAAGGGTATAATCCATCTGGATACACAAAGTAGTTGTAATGATACAGTTCTACTAACATGTCTAAGTTGCAAAATTGTGTTCAAGCATTAACATTTGTTTTACCCTCCCTAACTAAGGGATTAAATTTTATAAACTGCCATGCCCACCACTGTACTAGTGATATAATAAGTATTAATCTGTATTTCTAAGGAATACAAAGCGAATCCCCCCACAACTGCCAAGGTGCAACTATGATAACTTACGAAGCAAGTGATGTAGAATGTACTGGGGTCATCACCAAGTAGAACAGGGAGGCCTCGGAGCACAAGGGTGTGCATTGCTGTCACATCAGGTTTCTAGAAGTAAATTATCGAAAGTTCAGTTTAATATTGCATAAAATGCAAACCTACATGTTTATGAAACAAATATCATACTATTTGACAGTTCAGGAAAGTTACTGATTGAAGTTATTTAAGTTACACCCATAGCTTCGATGTTTTAACATCATTGGATCACAACGTCTCAAGACCACTTTAAAATATTGAAATCAATACATAGGCCAAAAGGGATTGTAGTAGAGGTTACAGGTTGTACATTTATGGTATCTTACATATCTCTGTATATGACAACAAAGTGAATCATGAAAGGTTTTGTAAGTTGAGAACAAACAAAAAGAGGGTTGCAGTAGACTCACCTCTGAATTAATTTGCTGCACAAACATGGACAATGTCTCTCCAACACTTCCTTTCTTGGAGTTGAAGATTGTGACAAAGCATGGTGCGTATCGATCCAGGGCATCAAAAAAGTTATTCTGCAGATTTGTGGTGGCTATTCTATTGAACTCTGAAAACACCTACAACACAAAAACAAAACAAAAAAAATCTCTTTTGCCCTAATATTTGAATAAGTCTCTCCCAAATTCTCCAGTACCCCAGCAGGCAGATCCTTGTCCTTCCTCTCTCTGTGGTTCCCCCAGCTCTTCCCTCACCTTTGCCTGTGAAGTTCAGTGGTTTGTAAGGTAGACTTTTCTGCCTTATCAACTGCTATCTCTGCATTCAGAGATCATTGGTTTGTAAGCCAACACAAAACTGCTTAACTCCTAAATTTACTTACCAACTACTGAACTCTGCCTTACAAACTACTGAATTCTGCATGTATAGTTCAGTAGTTTTGTGAACCAGAGCTCAGACGTTTGAAAGGCAGAGTTCTAGTTAGACCTATTGCAGGAAAATCCATTAAAATATTACTAGCTATTGGCATCTTACCTCCAGTGTACTGAAGCCCACTTTGACAAAGAGTCTGTTCAAGGAAGAGATCTCAGGCAGTTGCTGTGAGCAATTCTTCTGAAAAGGACAAAATTCCTTACTTAAAAATAAGTTCCCCCTTACAGCCTAGTGGTTAGTAGATTACAGACAGACACAGTCTTTGATACCGTATGTACATTCTTTATAAGCATAGGAAACTACAGCAAACATTGAAAAAAAAAATTACAATAAAATGTTAAATGAAACGTTCAATTTTAAGTTAAGTGGTTAGGATAAGTTTAATGGTTTAAGGCAGCATCCAGAGTTCAGTGGTTTGTAATGCAGAGTTTATATGTACCGCCTCCATCCTTAACACAGTCTTTTGTGCCCTGGGTAGTACCCCCCTTCTTGGTGGTCAGTATCTGCATCCACTCCCCCATGTGGTCAGTGTTTGTGTACCCCAGAAAATACTCACAATGGCGGAGACTGTCCAGTCGGTAATTATGGATCAAGGATTACCATCACGTAAGGTACAATCTTCCTCTGTGGAATTGATCGCTGTTGACTGAAAGAGTAGAGTACAGGAAAAATGGTCATAAATAACTGTAATAATAGTTGTGTCTGTGCCCCTTGTCCTTTGTGATCAAGTGTCTTTTCATCGAGCGCTCCCCCCCACAATAGGTTTGAAGATTGCCACCATACAAGCATTCATTGAACAGAGTGATTGTGGAGAGACAGCGCAACGTGCTCCTGGTGGTCAGACGCCAAACCCCCAGCCATCAGTGGCTGCTCCCCATTCAAACAGTGCTTGTTGGCTGTGTCCTTTTCCCAGCTTGCCAGTCCATGGCCGCATGCACCCCTCCCCTTGCTGGTTGGTGGCCACACCCCCATCCTCCTTGCTGGTAGTCAGTATCTGTGCCCCCCAGGTCCCAGATGATCAGTGTCCACCCTCCATCTACAGTGTTGCCAACCTACCAAAATAAATTTACTGATAAGACACCCACAATTTACTGACACAGCCAGGTTTTTACTGCCATTTTGACAATTACAGTTGTAAGTGCAAATTTCAGTATTTAAGTTACAATTAAGTACAATATATAATTAGCAATGTGAGTTAAAGAAAATCTGAAGGCAAAAAACATTTGATAAAGTAAGGGCAGTTATTATAACCCATTAGTTTTCTGTCATCCCTGTCCAACTCAAGAGATTTCCTATTAACCACTTTAGCCCCAGAAGGATTTTCCCCCTTCCTAACCAGGCCACTGCGTTACTTTAACTGACAATTGAACGGTTGTGCAACATGGTACCCAAACAGAATAGATATCTTTTTTTTCCCCACAAATAAAGCTTTCTTTTGGTGGTATTTGATCACCTGTGCGGATTTAGCTTTTTGCGCTATAAACAAAAACAGAGCAACAATTTTGAAAAAAAATATATATTTTTTACTTTCTGCTATAATACATAGCCAATAAAAAAAAATGTAAAAAAAGTCAATTTTCTTCATCAGTTTTGGCCGATATGTATTCTGCTACATTTTTAGTAAACAAAATTCCAATAGGCGTATATCGATCGGTTTGCGCAAGCGTTATAGCGTCTACAGACTGTGTGAAAGATTTATGGTTTTTATTTTTATTTGATTTTTACTAGTAATGGTGGCGATCAGCAATTTTTAGCAGTACTGCGACATTGGGGTGGGCACATCGCACACTTGTGACATCATTTTGGGAACCAGTGACACCAATACAGAGATCAGTGCTATAAAAAAAAGCACTTTTTCTGTATTGGTGTCACTGGGAGGGAAGGCGTTAACAATAATGAGCTAGGGAGGGGTTAAGTGTGTTCCCTGGGCGTGTTCCAACTGTGAGGGGAGCTGGGCTGTCCAATGGAGCAGAGTGATCTGTCTCCTGATAACAGGAAGCGGGGATCATTTTGCTCCTTACCGAGAGAATGGCGAGCTGCCTTGTTTACATAGGCACCTCGCTGTTCTCCACTCAGAGTGAAGATTGTTGGGTAGCTGGTGGCAATCGAGCCTGCTGGACACCTGCGCTGTCTCCCGCTGTGTGAGGAGACAGTGACAGCGGTGCTGGGGGAGTGCCCACTTGTGACCTTCACATACAGCTACGGGATTTAGCCTGCACGTGCCACCCTGTTGCCGTATATGTGCGTGGGGTGGTCCGAAACAGGTTAATTTCTGTTTCATAGCCAACACTGAAAGTGAAGGGAAATCCATGGTAGCCACCAGGATCACCAGAAATGATGTCTCCAGTTCTAACATTTTGCCTTTATTCCAGTTTTAGATTCTTTTACTCTTGGTGATAGCAGTAAAAGGAGAGGAAAAAAATCTACCAAACTGGGGCATGAGAGAGGGAAAACACACACACACATTGCCCCCCGCCCCAGACTGCAGAGGGACACAGATATGGAAACACACATTGAACAGAACTTAGCTTTTCCCATACACTTCCTCTCTCCAGCTCACAGTGCACCACACACTCACCTCCAGAGATGATACTAAATCCCAAGAGGGATGGCAGTCACAGAACTCAGCTTTTCCCCCACTCTTCCTCTCTCCAACTCACACAGCCCCCTCCTTCCTGATCACACACAGCCCTCAGCCCCCACCTTCCTGATCCCACACAGACCTCAGCCCCCACCTTCCTGATCCCACACAGCCCTCAGCCCCCACCTTCCTGATCCCACACAGCCCTCAGCCCCCACCTTCCTGATCCCACACAGCCCTCAGCCCCCACCTTCCTGATCCCACACAGCCCTCAGCCCCCACCTTCCTGATCCCACACAGCCCTCAGCCCCCACCTTCCTGATCCAACACAGACCTCAGCCCCCACCTTCCTGATCACACACAGACCTCCAGGAAGCAGACACTGAACACCAAGGAGGAGTGGCATATTACAGCACATGGACCTTCCCCACACGCTTCCTCTCTGCAGCTCACAATGCTCAGGCACCTCATCTACACCTCAGATCTGTCCATCCTTCAAGTCCAATTCCCCATATTTCCCACTGTACTCACCCCGTGTCTCTCACACCCTCTTCAGCAGCTCTTCTTTCTCCTGGACGTCCTTCCAGTGTGATGTCCATGTGTCTTCTGCTTGCATATTATTGTAGCTTAGCTGGGACCTCTGCTTCTCATTGGTGCAGACAACTGTCTGTCACTAATAAGCCCATGTCCTATTGGAAGTAGGGAGGAGGAAATTGTAGGTGGCTGGAGATAGGACAAATAATGATTGAGGCTCTGAGGCTGTGTATGGATATACACTTGTATTCCTGTGTGCATGTAAATGATTATGTACAGAGTATAGACAGAGACTAAGTGTACTTTGTATTTTTTTTCCTGCACACTTTACTCAGTGCTGCTTTATTAGTGTTTAGTCAGTAGTGTGCATTGTGTCATAGACATCAATACATCTGATTAGAGATCAGTATAACACAAGGTGTTTTTCACTCCCATGTGCAAGAAGCCTAGCCCTTTATCCTCCTTAAATGACCAAAAAGCAGCAGAAAGACAGCACTGTGAAAAAAAGAGCCAGCAGGAGAAAATGCACTGTAACTGGCTGCCTGTTAGGGCATTTTTAATACATTTGCAGCAGTACTGAAACACTGGACTAAAGTGATTGTAAACACAATTTAAAAAAATAACAAAGGTTTATACATTTCTGCTCTGTGAAATTCCCCCAATGGTCCTTTTTTGGCGCTCATGGCTCCTCATGTTCTAAGTGTGCTTCCTATGGTGGTACACCTGCAGGCTCAATCCTGAGCCGCTGTCTATGTCAATTGACAGACTCTGGTTCCGCCTAATCCCTCAATCTCTCTTCACTGGCTTTGATTGATGACAGCAGGAGCAGCTGCCTCAGCAAAGCCTGTTAGACCTGGAAGTCAGAAGAGAAAGCCGCTATACAGACAGACAGCGCTGGATCAAGTGTAATAAGGGGAGTGAGGGGGCAATAATATTACCTAAACATTTATCACCTTAATGCAGGAAAAATTGTTTAGACTTTAGAATCACTTAAATCCCAACTCCAGGAAAAAAAAAAACCTTGCAGTGGGACTACAAGGGTTAATTATCCATTTTTGTCTAGATATACTTACCTGATCTTTCAATTCTCCCTGTACAAAACTGATCCCTGCAGCTCGTGCACCCCCACCCCCCATGATCTAGCGTTCTTGAGTAGTGAACTGGTCCTGATGTCATCAAGCCCATAGACCTGCAGGACATGAGGATGTCAGGAATAGTCCACTGTTGAATCGTGGGGGAGTGCCATTTGCAGTATCGGATGATCCGCTGAGTTTAAGTTTTTCTCCCCTGCAAAAACAAGCAGTTAACCCTTTCAGTGCAAGCAAAGCTCCTCTGCATAGGAATTTATTTATTTTTGCCCAGAGTTGGGCTTTAAGGACAGTTAATGCATTGCTGCCCTGTACTGGTGTAGTATTGCCACTGCTTCCTTTGTTTCAACTTGATTATTTTAAGTTGGTTTCACTCAAAAAAATAAGTAAAATGGTTTCATTACCTTGCAATTAACTCTAACTTAATAAACACTAGTAAGAAGGCATATTTTTGATATATGAGTAAAATTAACAAATATATCTAAGTTGGGAAAGCTATTGGATTTTACAGTGTACTTTTAAGGTAATTCACTAGGCCGGTGCACCCTTTGTTTTTCTCTATTCAGGACACCTTTGATATCTGTGTATTTCTGTGGAACTCATGTTGACATTTCTTCCTTTTTCCTGTTACATTGCAAGTTATAGACCAATCATCATTATCGGGTTTCTCAGTATTTGTTTTGTTGAGGTCGTCTCCTGGACCTGGGGGGCACCTGGCTTTCTTTGGGGGTTCCTGGAGTCTGGAGGCTTAAGGGGGTGATCTTCCTGGGGTCTCCCAGGGCCGGCCTACTGAGGTAGCAGTGGGGGGATCTGGAGGGGGTTTTCCTGGCCAACTTTTTTCAGTTTACAGAGTTGAGCATTATTTAGCAATAGTTGTATCTTTTATGGTGGCTGTTAGGTTGCTCTGCGGTGGCACGCTTCCTCCCCTGCTCCATTGTGCCTTGTGTAACACTGTGGCTCAGGAAGTGGTTCCTTGTTTGGGGGACCACGACTTCTAAGGGTGAGGACAGTGGGGGCTGGCTGGTCCTCTCCTGCTCTCCATGTATTATCTTGTTGTATTTCTCTATTTTATTTGTAGTCTTTTCTGATCCTGTTTCCTTTCTTTCTCTTTTGTCTGGAGATAAGGGGCATGTATGTCCCTGTGGTTCTAGATTCATGCTGGTACAGAGGTCTGCAGTCTTCATGTATGTGGTCATGTATGTCTTCATGGTAAGTGGTGGTTTGTTGACAGAGCATGTCCTCTCTTTGGCCTATTATTATGAGTCCTCTCAATAATTCACAATTGAGAATTTACTCTCATAACACTCAGGGCTAAAATTCTCCTGTGAAATGATGGATTTTTTTTTTCAATATTATCACTCACGGCATGCTGATGTGGTTCTCCTCCTGGAAACCTATTTTCTTAGCTCTTATCATCCAACATTTATGCATGCTAAATTCACAAACTTTTTTGTTGCAATTCTGATAAGACTAAGGGAGTTGCCATCTTTTTCTCTAAGACTATGGTCTTCTCGACCCTTATGGAAGTCAAGGACCCTAATGGGCATTACTTATTCCTGAAGGGTACCATAGCTGGCCACCTGTACTCATTAGTGTCCTATTATGCCCCCAATGTTGGTCGACCTGCCTTCTTTTCAGATATGTTCCATACCTTTTCCTTGCATTTGGAGGGCAGGGTAGTTTTTGGGGGGACTCCAATGTAACTCTAGATCTTAGTTTAGAGTTCAGAGTGATGGCAGCGAAACTTCAATGTCCCCCTAAAAGAAGCATAGCCATCACTAAAATGATTAAGTGTTTGGGACTGATGGACATTTGGAGAGATACTCACCTCACAGGGAGAGATTATACACATTACCCCGCATGCTACTGACGCTTGAATAGATCATGTCTTTGTTTCAAGCACTAGCGTTCCTGGGGTTGTTAAGGCCCATATTGGGGAAATGGCATTGTCCGATCACTCTATGGTCTGTGTGGTCTTCTTGCAAACTCAAGGGAAGCTGGGTCCCTTTCATTGGCGATTAAATGAGTCTCTTCTTAGTGACCCGATAATATGTATGGAAATAGATACTGCCTTATGTGAATGCTTTCAACTAAATGACAAAGCTGGTCACATTATGGGTGGCTCACAAAGCTACCATGCGGGGTAAACTTATACAAATTTCCTCTCGGGTCAAGCGGGAACACTGCATAGACATAGAGAGATTGGACATCGAATTACTGTCGCTTAGCAAAATTCATAAAAACAAAGCCAATAGGGACACCCTTGCCAAACTGGAACCTACTAGGCTGGCATTGAACCTAGCACTGATGACTAGGGCTGAGAAGGACTTGAGGTGGACTAACACCCATTTCTACTGCTAATGGGATAAAATTGGCCCAATGTTGGCTGCTAAGCTAACACCTAAAGCTCGGTCCCATACATTTCCAAAAATGAAATCTGTCCTGGGGAGATATACCCAAAATCTTCAAAAAATAATGGAGGAGTTTCATGCCTTTAACTTTATGCTATATCAGTCAAGGTCCTCGCTCTCCAGGGAAGCTGTTGATGCATTTTTGCAGGACTTAGCACTGCCCTTTCTGACGTTGGTTCACAGAAATAAGCTGGAGGCCTCTATCTCTGGGGAAGAGGTTATCAGAGTCTATATTACTGTAGTCCCCAAACTAGCTAAGGATCCTGGAGACGTTAGTAACTATAGACCTATTAAACTGACCAATAATGATTTGAAATATTTGACTAAAATCTTAGCTAATCACATATCCTCTTTTATTACCACTTACGTACATAAAGACCAGGTAGGTTTCATACCAGGAAGACAGGGACCAGACCAGATCCGTACAGCGATTAATGTTGTGTCCTTTATGAGGAAGGATTTATACTATCTGACTTACAGAGGGCCTTTGACACAGTGTCTTGGCCTATCTCTTTAGGGTCTTAGAAGTCTGAGGGTTTGGTCCACGCTTTTTAGGCATACTACAGGCCCTTTATTCTTCCCCATTAGCACAGGTTCACTTGCAAGGTCAGTACTCCCAGTCACTCCAGATCAGGGTACTCGGCAAGGGTGTCCCTTATCTCCCCTAATTTTTGCCATGGCAATTGTGACTCTTGTTGTAGCATTTCGGACTGATATACATGAGGTATGCTTTGGTCCAGAAGAACACAACTGCTCGCTGTACACGGATGACCTTTTGATGTTCTTGACCTCTCCGTTAACCTCTACTCCCATGGTGGTCTGCCTATTATGGGATTTTGGGAGGGTGTTGGGTTTGGAGGTTAATATAACTAAGTTGTTGGCTCTGAATGTCTCTGTTCTGGCAGGATTGATAACTCGACTAAAGGATTAGTTTCCCTTTGAGTGGAGTGACTCCCACATTCTGTATTTGGGGGTGCAGCTCATTGCAAGTGTGGAATCCCTTTATAAATTCAATTATCCACCACTTCTTCGCAAACTTGAGGCAGATTTACAAAAGTGGTTGGCACATAATCTTTCCTGGCGGGGCAGACTACATTCAGTTAAAATAACCTTGCTCCCACGGCTTCTACATTACTTTAGGTCTCTCCCCATTCCTGTCCCATGATTAGTGTTGGAAAAGTAATTAGGTTTGTTTTGTGGCAAAAAGGGCCGTCGCTTCACTAAAAAGATCCTCTTCTGTCCTAAGACCAGGGGTGGGTTAGGATTCTGGGACTTTTATAGATACTATCAGGTGGCACAACTGACCCAACTCTTGGTGGTACTGTATATAGGAGAAGTAATAAATTGTATTGAGTGTATATGGAGAGGATGGCGGTTCCTGGTTTCACATTAGACTATTTACTTTGGTGTCCCCCTTGGAACCGTCCGCCTATCCTGGCGCCAACGTTGTCTCAATCAGTTTCGTTATGGGACAAACTCAAGGATAATTCCGCATTGGTTTCCCCCTTCTGTCCGCCTGCTCATATTTTTAATAATCCTAACTTTTCACTGGGGAGGCATATTAAGGCATTTAAATGGTGGCTTGACAAGGGGCTATTGGGCAGTTTTTTACCCATAGGGGACGTTTTACGCTATGCTATTGTATCGAGGTTCAATAAATGCCCCAAATGGAACGGTTCCATTTATTTGCACTTTTTGCGTTCTCTTGGGCTCAATAAGCAAGATCAATGTAGGGTCACTCCATAGAACAAGTGGTGCACACAGGACACAGGCCAAATGGGGGGGGGGCGGGATCTCTCTCATATATGGACTGCCACTGGCTTCTCACGCGAAGTTTTCTTACATGTCTGACTAGCAGAAGGATCTTGGGGAAGAGGTCGAGATTGCAATCTAGCATAAGCAGTTTTTGAGATCTTATTCTGGTATTATGAATGTTACTTTTTAAGAAGCTAATGTTAAACTACTTACCAGATGGTACTTGGTTCCAATATGTTTAGCTAAAATGTATCCATTGGCTTCTCCCCTTTGTTTCAAGGGATGTGGCATGAATGGACCCATGCTTCATGTATGGTGGAAATGTCCACAGCTGAGAGGCTTTTGAAATGGTGTCTTTGCTATGTTATGTAAAGTTACAGGGGCTGCCCATATCTCAGACTCCTGCTGTGGTTCTACTGAATGCTGCAGTGAAGGACGGTCCTTGACATTACAATGATTGATTTTCTTTGTTCTACTGGGGGCAAAGATGACCATTGCTAGAGCTTGGAAACAACCCTTAGTCTCTGTGACCCAGGCAAAGAAGAAAATCACCTGGCTCATGCTGCAGAAGAATGCTGTTAGTATACGCCATGATATAGTGGCTAGATCTGAAAGAACATGGGAACTGTGGGCTAAATATATGAATGTTGCTTTATGATTGCTTAGTGGGAATATTGGGCATGTGCCACCTTAAAATCATGCTCCGGACCTATTTTTCTGACTTCTTTTTTGTTTCCTATTTTTTTCTTCTTTTTTTTCCTCTCTGGTAGTCAGTTACCAGTTTCTAAGGTTTAATGTATATTTAAGGCAGATGTCTGAGGTAGCTGATACTGGGTGCTCCTTCTTTGGGAGATAACTCTGCAATACTTAGGGGATGATGAATATTGCCCTTCCTAGGCCTAACTTGAGCGTATATATTCCTGCTGGAAACTATCGGATCCTGTGCACCCCTATGTACTCATTATGTGCTCATTATCCACTTATCTCTTGTGCTAATCTATTTTGATACTGATGATAGTTATTTGTTTTGTTCTGTCAAAATTTCAATAAAAATGTATTGAAAGTAAAAGATATCTGAGGAAATGACTATTGGTAGTTCCCGAAAGTGATAGAGTAAATTATTTAGGTAGTTCATCATAATGGCAGCCATGAGATGGGAATCTTATCCCACTTAAGTAAAATAAATGTTAGCTTTCTGAAAAAAGAAGGATAACCGGCTGTGTACAGGCTGTCATAAATGGCCATTAGATGAATCCCTAAGGCCCTCTTTTTTCATATTTAGAATGAAAAGGAATATAACACTAAGCCTACCAATATCTCTATGCATTCTGTGCAGTTTCATCCCTATATTGGTTCTGTCAGCACCTGTGGTAGTGAGCTCTTGATCCACAACTTGGGGTTCCCCAGGGCATGGAGTCTAAGCCCCAGCCTGCTTGTTCACCAGGGCCCCTGATGGTGGGGATGGACTTGCAGTAGGCTGAGACCAGGTCGCAGCCCCCAGGTACACCCAGCTGAGGTAGAGGAGACCGCTAGCAGGAGCAGGGTACAATGGAAGAAGACACGGTATAAGAGATTTCCGGAAAGACAAATTGCGATTAGAAGTGCGCATGCGCACAGGAACGTCCGGAGAACAGTGGTCGGTTGCACGCATGCATGTAGAAATGCGCGATCCCGCACATGCACGGTGAAGATTGACGCCAGATGGGCTATTTAAAGAGTGTCTCTGCCCATGTTAGGTGCTGATTGGTCTTCAGCTCCCCCGTGTCCTGCTTGTTCCTGTGTGATCCCTTTGTTCCTGACACTTGACTCTGATTGCTCTCCTGATTGATACTGGTTACTCACTTCGGCTCTGCTTCTGACCTTGGCTTTCCTTCTGATTCTGTACCATGCTGCCCGATTGTTGATGACCCTGGCTATTCCTATGACGCTGTTCCTGTGTCGTACCCTCATTACCTGCCTTGCTCTGGTGCACACCTGGCAATCTACAAGACCTGCTCTGCTTGTTACTACTGTGCCTGAATCAGAAGATCATCAGTCCTCCAAGGTTCCATCGTCTGCAAGAGCTGCAAACAACAACTACTGGCGCTCTTGTCCCCCTGGTCCCTAGACTCCTCTGTTCCAACTCGAGAGTGGTCAGGGCTAGTGGCACAAGTGAGGCCGACCTCGTCATTTCAGTCTCCGATCAGGTACGTGACACACAGGGAATCCAATAGGCAAGCCAAGGTCAGGACAGGCGGAAAACAAGCAGGGTCAGGAAGCCAGGGTCGGTACACAGATAGACTATATAGGATTCACAGTAGTAACACAAGGGAGCTCCAACAACAAGACGTTGCTCAGGCAAAGTGGGACAGACTGAGCATGTCTTAAATAGACAAGCCAGCTAGGAGGAGGGCCAGGAAGTGATAGAAGGGAAGGACATAAAACCCAGAGTATAGCAGACAACACCCACAGGTGAGCACAGACAAACACACATGTGAAGGAATCAAGAGCAGCACAGAGGTAAGAATAAACACACAAGGGGCTGCAGGCTAACTTGTGACAGATGCAGGCTAACTTGTGACAGGTTCTTTATAGGTTTCCATGCCTTCAGTTTTAAACTCAAAATGTTTGTTGAGTTTTCTTTTAGTTGAATATTTTATTTTTCATGTTTTTTAAATAGTTTTGTATTTCACAATGGTTATATTTTTTATGAGAAAAAGCAGAGATTGGAGCACAGAAGGACCTGTTTCCCATAACCAATACCTAGATGTCTTTGACTTTGTATACAAGGAACTACAATCCAGAGCCACAATGAGTGAATATTAGTGAAGACTGGCCATCATCTGGGCTATGAAAGAGAGTGCTTGCATAGGCTAATTAGGAAAAGAATTCAGCAGTATCTGGGAACAAAGACAACATTGCCTCATCCTGTTGTATATCACCATCTCTCATTGTGACTGGGAAGATGCAAGAGCAAAACACAGTCTAATGAACTTATGGGCCTTGCATTTTTAGTAACATAGCATAGTACAGACAACAAGCTATGGACATGTGGTCTTCTCCAGATACTATATAGAGGGTGTATATGTAGATTATGGGTTTTGAATAGTTTAATTCTATAATCTATTTCACATTGCTGCTTTGTAGCAGTTTCTATCTCAGCAGCACTTTAATTGTCTACTTGAATGCCATTAAATCATCCACATTTTGATTTTGATTGATCCCCTATACAATATTTGTCTCAATTAAATATGGAATAAACACTTTTTTATTGGTTCTTTCAATAAAACAAATGATTTTATTGATCTGCTTTACAACTCTTTTGTACATGTTAATGTACTCTGTTCTCTTTCATAGGATATTTAAATTAAACTTCCAACTCTTTGAAACATCAGTATCCACCTTTTCCATTATGCAAATACCCTACACATTGTCAGAATAGCCCAGGGATGCAGGTGGGACCAGACTGAATAGCTCTTTTGCATCATGGAACCATGTGTAGATAATGCCAAGAGAACTCCTTGTATGCATCATCACCTCTGAAAGGCTAGTGTTTGTGCTAGTGGTTTTATCTTGCAAGAAACCCGTTATTTTTTTTTTCTCACAGAATCAAGTTAGTGCTTTGGTCTAGGATGTTATTTTTTTAAGTTAGCATCCAGGTTTCAATGCTGTCCCTGCCCATGTTCACTTCAACAGGGCAGGAACAGCCTTAAAAAAAAGAAAGAAAAAAAAAATAAATCTGTAAATACAATATAGTAATTTTTAAAAAAAACTACTGCCCAAGTGCATCGAAACTCTGCCTCTTGCTTTGGGCCTTTCTAACCTTATTTCTTAGTAAAGGAGATTTCCTAAATTTAGTAGCAGCTATGGCAATAAAGGAATAAATATGTGGTGTTTTTGTACATACTACTATAAATTACAAGTATGCAGTGACATGCTGTAAACAAAGGGCAGATTAGCCTGTGTCGGCAACATGTGTCCACTGCCAAAGTCCCACTGTGAAAGGACAGCTAGCGTACACCTTTAAGTTTTCCCTCTGCAGCTAAGTTTTCCCTCTACAATGAGTGAGATCCAGCTGCCATCAGGAATTGCCGCAGAGTTTCTTTATGCAAAATCCTCATAGTAGGTTATTTTGGGCCCACTCTTGGATGATGCCATTAGATCTACTATATTTCTTTGTTTGTATCAGATAGGGCTGAAACATGAAACTTCCCCAAAATATTTCCTTTTTTCCACTGCCATTACCCTAACACTCCTACACCTGTCAGCACCCCAAAAACACAACTGCTATACACCCTTGAGGTGGAAAAGGATACATTAATGCCTTATATGTAGTTTTGCAGATATTTAGATGGAACAAAGTTTATTACAAGTCTAAAAAAAGTGTCCTTGAAAAGGAGAAGGAAAGACAGGGTGCAGTATGTGGCTGCTCTGCACCTGAGGGATTGAAAAGAGAAATGTTTTTTCAGCCACTGCTTCCTGCACCTTTCACCAGGAAGGGTGAAAAGCATTCTTCAGAGCCTCACCATTCTGATATATGCAACCAAAAAAGGAAGATTTAGGAAAGAGCAGGCAGTTTATGGCCATAAGATTCAACTCTCAGCTATTTGTTGCCTGCCCTTCCCTCTGGCTGTAAAATTTCTACTCTCTATTTGTGTTTTTTAATTTGCATAAATTTAAGATAATGTTTAATCCTAGGACTCTCTTATTTTTGTTAAGGGAGCACTGAGGTTGAATTGCTGTTCCTGTCCTAGTATAACAAACATGGGCAGGGACGGCAATGCCTCCTGGGTACTTACAAATTGTAAAAAATTATAAATGTAAATAAAAATGTTTAACATTTTTGTAAAAGTGTGAGTAATAACATGTAAAATAATTTTGTAAACAGCCACAACACAGCATACTCAACTTCCAGGCTATGACAGCTGAATCCTTTCACACATGTTATACAAAACATGCAATGTGCAGGGATGCCAAGCTGTCTTGCACCTGATGTGCATAGAAATAAAAGTGTGTTTCTCCCAGACAGTTTATGCTTTTTTCCTTGTCTCCAAGCTGGTAATAGTTTGTGGCAATGGCAAAACATTATCAGTGAACTGCCTTAAATATGTTTTCTGCTTTTCTTACATGCTGAACTTGGTGTTATAATAAATTCCTGAACCATTTAAGAACTATTGAGAATCACCAAATGTTTGACTGTTTTTGGTCTGACTGGGAAACAATGTTGCAGCCCCCCCTCAAAAAAAAATCAGCACAATATAAGATTTAAAATGGTGTTGCACTAATATCAATAGTACTAAGGACACAATAATTTGAACAGTGGGGAGACAGAAAAAAATAACCTCAAAACATATTTTTTTTTCTGTCTCCCCACTCTTTGATTTATTGTGTCCTTAGTACTATTGATATTAGCGCAACACCATTTTATTTTTGTTTCCTTGTGTTAGTGGTGTCTAGGTCTAGGTGTGTGCAGCTTTTTTAATAGTCCTATCTATACCTATAGCAGCGCAGAAAGTTTTTTTCTATTACAATATAAGATTTGCTGTATAACACGAGCAGCACCTCATACAACTAGCTGATGAAGATCAACCCTACAGTACTTTTTTGCCATTGTCAGTGATTAAAATAGAAGAAAAGCCAAGCAAAAGTAAGTGAAGAGTCCTTATTATCTTTCACATATGCTTGATGGGTAAATAAAGGTTTGGCATTTTGTTTTTGTGTTTTTTTTGCAGCCTGTAATACATACCAGGTGGTCATAGAGTAAGTCCTGTCCAGGCTGCATGCAGTGTATTATGCTAGCCTATTGGCTAAGGTCAGCAAGTCTCCTTACACATCACATAGTGCTCTCAAATGACCCTCATAGACTCCATCAGCATCTCCACGGTGTCCTTCATGTGGTTTTAACTACTACAAAAGATTGTGGCGCAGATGATTAGGCTAATGCTCATGGAGGGTGGTATACCAGCATAATATTACCCAACTTTGCAAAACATCAGATGTTGTAGCAGGAGATGTCTGCATAAATCTCTTGATGTTTCTAAATTGACAGAAAAACAAGCAGACCGGATAAGTGACCCTATCCAATCCGAAATTTACTAAACTGTCTAGTTTAATGTTGAGTGCACAAGAAGAGCGTTTTTTCAGAAGTCTCTGTTCTGCCATACTCATGGTAAAACATTAGGAACTGTATAAGCTTCCACATGTTTTTTTCTATGCATACTGAGTCTCTTCATGCTAAAGAACATGAGTTTAGGCAACCAAGAAACATAATTGTGAGAACATCACAGACACTGTGTAATGTTATTAGCATACTGTGCCAGCTTTGATGTCATTCCTGCATTCAAACTCAATGGAGATAAGGTAAGCTCCTCTCTCTCTTTTTCTGCAGTAACTGCAGTGACCTGATCTTAACATCTCCTAGGATCTACAACACAACTGATGAAGAAATCCCTCTAGAGGCAAAACACCTGGCATTCAGCACAAGTGATTAATTTTATGTGTTTAGGTTGCAAATAACAGCTCAGAAAAGGATGATGGATTGCAAGGAACACAGTGGCCGATGGGACATATCCCATGAATGTGTTGCATATCATCAGCTCCTTTGATCACTAGCAGATAAGTTCACAGATAATCTGCACATCTGTCTAAATAATATGTCTGAGTGTAACTGTGCACCTTGATTAACAGAGGCACTGCTCAGTATCCTCCAGTGAAAACTCATACAGGAAAGTACATGTTATCAGTTTCAGTGAAATAACTAATCAGGTATGTCACATGTCAAATGTAATTACATAACACAGAACTAGGAAATGAAAAATGGATAATACTTTCCACTTTAAATGTATCTTATTTTACATGGAAACTCACTGTATGGTATGTGTATAAACCTTCTGCTTCCAGCTCATATAGCCTAGCATTGATCATGTCATTGACAAATCATATACGCTTTCTGCATTAGTAGTAAAATAAAGTACATTTATTTGCAGACTTTGCAATTTCCTGTAATGACAGATTTAGTGGTTTGTCCCATCTTCTCTGTCATCACAATATTAACTTTCACAGCTGGTCACTTGTTTGTTAATACGAAGCATCAAAGGCTTATTCATTCAGAAGTCTGGAAGATAAAAGTAACACATGATCACACAGATTCTTTAAAAATACTTATCAGCTATTTCCCAAAACTGGTGATCTGAGGATTGCAGTGCTTAACAATGTGAAGCTGCAAGACATGACAAACTGTTGGAGATCATAACAAATTGGAGCAATGACCAGGTAAATGTTAAAAAGATAATTCTTCATTGTTTTCTCCTTTATAAAGCAGACAATCTCAGATGATTCCTGTGGATAAATGGACCACTTCCAGGTTTATGAATATAGTGTGAGTGTCAGCCATGTATTTCTGATAACAGTTTGCTGACAGATAAGATACTACTGGTGCTACCTTCCTTGCTAGCTTTGACATTAGGATCGTGCAGGGGATTAGTGCTGGAATTACCTCTTCCAAGTCTACTTCTGCAGATCCAGTTGTTTAATGACATTTTTAACTACACCAAGCAATATTTGACATACACTCTTCTTTGTACCCCATAACAAAACATGTTCCAGGAAGTTTTATAGTGTAAAACACTTTTAAAGCTGAAATCCGGGCAAACATACACAGATGAATATATGCATGGAAGTTCTTTTATCTGCAAAAAAAGGATTTTTATTTCTGTTTACCCACTTCTGAGATTTACACAGCTCTGCCACATGACACAGCCCTGTTTGACAGAGCAGGAAGCCTGACTTTTTCAGTTGCAGTTCAACAACAATTATAGGTCTTGACTCTCCACAGCTTGTGACTGGACAGTGAAAGGAGAAGCAGTAGGGTTATGAGCTGAACTTTCTGTTGCTATGCAGTACTACTGCAGTATAGTTGATTGCATCCTTTTGCTGCTGCTCCCTCTTCCAGGACTGCGCTCTGCTGTACAAGGAATGCAAAAGACTGATATCAAGTCAAGCTCGGGTACTTATACTGCTTACATTAAAAATACAGTTCATGATATATTCCTGAATACAGGACTGCAAAAACCTATGCCTTTTACATCTGCCTGGAGACAAGTTTTAATACTGCAAGAAAAGTCAGCAAACATGATTGTGTGAAAATGTTGCATATCTGGTATACAGGAAAAGGAAAAACAACAATTTTAACAGACTTCAAAATTAACAATTACATTTCTCAGACTGCAGCAGCATAGTCTTAAAACATAGGGGGAGATTTACTAAAACTGGAGCACTCAGAATCTGGTGCAGCTGTGCATGGTAGCCAATCAGCTTCTAACTTCAACTTGTTCAATTCGTCTTTGCCAATAAAACCTGGAAGCTGATTATTTTCTATGCAGTGCATGCATGTCCCTGAATGCAGACAGTGTTCGGGGACATCCAGCATCATCTAATTCTTTGCTCCCCAGCTTTACTGCCCCTGGCCTGCTGCTTTCATCCATTGTATTTTAATTCCTTCAATCATGGAGGCTCCTCATAACAGAAGTGCACTAACTAGGACAGTCTGCATGTAATGCCCACTCTTTCTGACTAACATCCACCTATGAAGACATTTTGTTATTTGCATAACTCCTCCCAAGAGCCAACCCATTGCTTGCACCAGGGATGAGGGCTTTTTGAAAGGAGTACTAAGCAAAGTGTTGTGATGTTTTCAGAAAGCTATGTACAGCACCTTGCTGGCCCATCCCACCGGTCATGGTCTGCATATATTATATAAAGAAACAACAGAGACCAAGTGTTGACAACACTGGGTCTAAAATAGGGTAATGAAGATGTAAAGTTTACCTAAGCTTTAAAGAAAGACTAAAAGTTGTAAAAGAACACAGAGACTGATCCTGTTTGCAATTGTTGCTTGCTCTGACCTCACTCTAAATTATAAGGCCCTATTTACATTGGAGGCATGGGTAGTTTTCTACATTTAGCAACAATTAAATACCATCTCTGGACACATCCTCTGCTATGGCTACATTCAAACTGGCCAATTAGCTGTGGCTAGTTTTCGTGCATCCAGAAACTCAGCAAAAAAGGAGTCCCCGGATGCACACCATCTACATCCAGGGTCAGTTTAGAGGCTGTATTTGTATACATCTAAAAGCCACTGCTCTTTGCAAAGACTGTGTGCATGCAATGTTTAGCTCTGCCAGCAAGAATCCACTGATTCTCACCAATGGTTGGACATGTAATGTGGGAATGTAGCTCCTCCACTCTCCTTAGTTATCAGTTGTTGTTCTCTGTGTATAACACTAGCAAACTCAGCAAAATGTATATAAGTACTGATAAAAGTGTGATGTCACAACTGTGAGGAGGAGAATAATGAATAACTGTACAACCACCCCTTGCCCATACATGGTTGTGGTGGAGCAGACTGATTAAAGTGATTGTAAACCTTCACCTTGTAAAACAACCCATTCAGTTTAAAATAGAAATGAAAAGCAAAACATTTGAGTATAGATGTGAAACAATTTATACAATCCTTTTTTCCCCCTTTTTATATGAGATTCCCTCTGTTTTTAGCTGCATAAGAGACAGGGAAGGGGACACCAAAGCACACTGATCTTCCCAGTAAATAACTGTGCTGGGAGGGTCATGTCAGCACAAGTCTCATCAATGAAAGAGAGCAAGATGAGTTCCCAACACAGCTAGAGAACTCACCATGTTGTGTTCTCCTGTTAGTGTGGTCAGTATTAATAGAAAAACAGAGGGACTGACAGGAACACCAGGGATGTCACACAAATGAAGTAATACAAAGAGAACAGGATACATTTTTATTAAAGCACATAGTGGAGCAGTAACATATCAAGAATATGAAATGTTGGGTGTACATATTCTTTAAAACTCCTATTTAATAGTACTATGTGTACTGTGTAAAAAAGTAACCTGAGATGACACGTGCCATTATAGAATGGATTTTGCCTGAACCACAATAGCCTCTTTTGGCTGCATCATGGGGTGGAGAGGTAATGCAAGAGACCTTGGAAGAGCATATGTTCAGTAGCATACATAAAGACCTGGGAGAGACCCAGAGCATCGAAGCTCTACACAAATGAAAATAAAATAACCCAAAATGTTTATCTGTCAAAAATGTGTTAATATCCACCTTTAAGCCAGGGACACATGGGCCGGATATCTGCCAGTATTGACCAGCTCAATAGAAACTGTCCGACATTCAGCCTGTGTGTACAGCAGTCTGTGCGACAGAAGTCATATATCAAGTAAGCAATTAAAAAAGGCAATTAGGGGCCCACAATAGAGGTTGTTGTTAGTATAGCCTATAGTACTGACAAGAATAGTTTATTAAGAACAAAAATGAGATACAGTTCTAAGAAGGGACCACCTGTGTTCTTTACTGCATTCAGTCTAGAGTTTAGAAGGATTAAAAGGATTATTGAGCGTCATCTTCTCATACTTCTGAGTGACAATACATATGCACAAATATTGACTGATGCTACCAGACAGGGGTGGACTGACCATTTGGAAACACGGGCACTGCCCGAGGGCCCGGGGTCAGTAGGGGGCCCCATTAGATGCCCCTGGTACCTTTTTCATAGGCTTTTTTGAGTTTGGGCAAGAACACAGGGGCCCCATGAACTCCTATTGTCCGGGGGCCCCATGAGTTGTCAGTCCGCCCCTGGGTATGCCAAGGGCTTCTATAGCCAATGCAGGAAAGATTATAAAATATACATAATCCTGCATGAAAAGGCTGCCAAATGATTGCTGACTCCACCCTAAATAGAAAAATGTATTGGGTGTGGTCACCGAATCTCACAAACAGCACATATATGAAAAAAAGGGTAAGAGGTACCCCTAAAGAAGTTTCATGAGGGACCATGCAGCTATACAAAAAATTGGCTTTAATAGAAAAATATGCATAGCAAAAATAACATACATGGTGAGCAACCATCACCAACACTACACTAAATTTAAAAAGACAACGTTGTCTAGTTACCCAAGCAGCTGCTTAGCCAACCACACACACGCATACATGGGAATTGATGGATAAGGTAGAATCAATGATGTTGGGGATCACAGAGGATAGTGCTGCAGTAGGGCATTAGGAAAATAGCCTGATCTTGGAAGAAAGTCACTTCAGGAAAGTCAGTTGCCCGATCTCTCTGTTCAATTTTTCAGTTTATTATTACATCAAATAATAAGTAAATGAGCAGAGGCACTGTACATTTCAATAAGCTAGTAAATTTCACAGACTTTTGGGAGGGTCAAAGGAAAGTAAAAACATAAAAAGCATCCTTTTCCCATGGGTGCCCAGAAATGACAAACCAAGGGAATGAAAAATACTTTTGAAAAAAAAAAAAAGTCTTTGACACACACCCTTTTCTGTGTGAAAATATTCACATGATGGTGTCTGGAATTTAAAACTAAACCAGACTCATTGTGGTCACACAAGACCCTGCAAGGTTAGGTTTTTATGGGGTGTGTTAACAAAGTAATTCTGGATGTATGAAAGGTTTGATTTATGAAGTAACATTGTATAGATATGCTAGTATAGGGGTTAATAGAGGACAATCCACTTTTTGTATACACTTTTTGTTGTATACAAACAAACTTTGCTCTCAGACTATTTATATGATCTTACCCCCATTTTTTGTCACTGCAGATTTTCATATCTGATTTTTTTTAATACACTGAGAATAAAAGGGATTTTCCATCAAACTGAGAAAATATTTTAAATGGTTTCCCTGTCACTTGTGGTAGTTAACATCAAAAGATATAATAGGAAGGATGGCTTTGTTGGAAAACAGCACATAAAATAACTTGCATAAGTTAAGTAGAGAATACCTTCCTGTTCGGATGGAAATATAGAGGCGTTTTTCTTCCAATGGGACACACCAACCCCATGGTGATTCATTTCATATCTATGGTTGCCAAGCCTTTCTATTCTCCTTTGTGCATTATTCTCTTATTAAATATGTATATAAAGTTATATAAACGTGAATTTCACAGAGATAGAAATGTTGTTTTAAATAAAACTCCATACAAATTGTAAAATAACAGGTTTAAATACATATAAATTTAAGTTTTTATCCACTAAATTGCCTTTCTCTGCTGCCATTCCTGTGATCTGCCAAAATGCACTGCCAGGCAAGTGACACACTTATTTCCTGGTTCAGCAATTCATCTTCCTGTGTCATGTCTCCATTTCCATCTTGTTAATTGAAAAATAAGTTGTTAAGATGAGATGCAACAAAGAGTTGAAATAATATTTAGCAAGATGGGGTCACAAAGAAGGTAACTCAACACTACTTTAACCGCCTCCCGCCCTCCGTATAAGGAAATGATGGATGGGCGGGAGCTCTTTTGTTCTGGGAGGATGTCATAGGACGTCCTTTCACTCTAGTTGAGCATGCATGCCCCTAGGGACACACGGCGACCGGCGATGTGCTGTGCCCCTAGGACACAGCAGATCTCTAATCGTGGTAAAGGGCTGATGACGTAGGCTCTACCATGTGGTCAGCTGTGTCCAATCATAACAGTTATCGGCAGTCCTCCCTCTACGCTGCCTATCAGTGCCACCTATCAGTACTAATCAGTGCAACCTATCAGTGGCACATGTCGGTGCCCATCAGTGCTGCCTTTCAGTGCCCATCAATGATGCATGTCAGTATCCATCAGTGCCGTCTATCAGTACCATCTATCAGTGCTGACAATCAGTGCTGCATATTAATGCCCATCAGTACCGCCTATCAGTGCAGCCTCATCAGCACACATCAGTGAAGGAGAAATATTACTTATTTACAAAATTGTATTTTTTTCAAAATATTGTATTTTTTAGTTTGTTTAGCAAAAAATAAAAAAACACAGTGGTGATTAAATACCCTGTTTCCCCTAAAACAAAACCTACCCCGAAAATAAGACCTGGTGCTATTTTTGGGAATCGCTAAAGTATAAGACCTACCCTGAAAATAAGATCTAGTTGTGATCAGGGCTTTTTTTCAGCCGGAACGTGATGGAACGCCATTCTGCCACTGGCCTTGCACACACCCATATCTACTGTTTCTTATAAACACAGAAGCTCGGCTGAAGTGACAGCACCATCCGCTCCCACAGACCCTCCCTAGCTCTGTACTCACTGTGGGACAGGGAAGGAACAGATATCTGCGGGTGCAGTATGCAGTGTGTTTAGGGGTGGGGCATCTCCTCCTGCAGCCTAATGCATGGAAGCCGATGCCCCAAGGATGATCACCAGCCAGTGGGAAAGAGGCGGAGCGGTGAGTAAGTGCGCTTGGTGCACTGTGTGGGAAGATAGGACCCGAAACGGGAGTTACTATAGAGAGGGGCCGGCTGTTGACAGCTGTGTTTTGCAAAACTAGCTAACCATATGAGGGCAGTGGAGAGGGGTATGTGCAAAGGTGAGCTGCAGACAGGTGTTGCAGAGGTAAATTGAGTCAGGTGAGTTGTAGACAGGGTGTAAGGGATTTCCGGCAAGACGAATCGCGATTAGAAATGCGCATGTGCATAGGAACTCCCGTAGAAGAGTTGTGGGTTGTGCGCATGAGTGCAGAAATGCGCAATCGCGCACATGCACGCGCACCCGCATGGTGAACATTGGCGCCAGATGGCCTATTTAAAGAGTGTCTCTGCCCATGTTAGATGCTGACTGGTCTTCAGCTTCCCCGTCTTCTGCTTGTTCCTGTGTGATTCCTTTGTTGCTGACCCGGCTTGTTCCTCACCTGACTCAGATTGCTCTCCTGATACTGGTTCCTAACTTCGGCTCTGCTCCTGACCTTGGCTTTCCTTCTGATTCTGTACCACGCTGCCCGACTGTTGATGACCCTGGCTATTCCTATGACACTGCTCCTGTATCTTACCTTCACTACCTGCCTTGCTCTAGTGCACGCCTGGCAATCTACAAGACCTGCTCTGCTTGTTACTACTGTCCCTGAATCAAAAGATCATCAGTCTTCCAGGGTCATCATCTGCAAGAGCTGCAAACAACAACTACTGGCGCTCTTGTCCCCCTGGTCCTAGACTCCCTCTGTTCCAACTCCAGTGGGGTCAGGGCTAGTGACACAAGTGAGGCCGACCTTGTCATTGCAGTCTCCCATCAGGTACGTGACACAGGGAGCATAGGTGAGCTGTGGCTGAGGGGGTGCAGAGGTGAGCTGAGTTACAACCCACCTTTGCACCCCCCAGGCACAGCTCAGCTCTGCACCCCCTGGCCACAGCTCACCTCTGCATTCTCATTTGCAACTCACCCCTTCACCCTGTCTGTGGCTCATATCTGCACCCTGTCTGAAACTCACCTTTCAAGTCACCGCCGCAACACCTGACTGCAGCTCACAACTGTCATCATCCGGCCCTCTCCATAGTAACCCTCATCCACAACTGCCTGCAGCTCACCTCTGCACCCCCTGTCCACACCTGGACATTTAAAACATAAGACCTACCACAAAAATAGGACCTAGTGTGTTTTTTTGAGCCAAAAAAAATCTAAGACTGTGTCTTATTTTAGGGGAAACATGGCATACCAGCACCAGAGCCAGAGATAGCTACCCCTTAGAGAGATGGTGCTGGGCTATCTGGCAATATAAGAGATAATTTGGGGTCAGCAGGAGGAGAGAAGATGGGGACCTCTCCACGTTTGCCTAAGCAAATTCCATCAACTGAAAAACAGAATGGGTGAAATTTGACAGCTACAGTGAGTTTACAGAACTCAGTTCCCACCAAAAAGGATCTAGATTTGTATTGGTTTTAATGGCTTTCAATAGACCAGCAGCAACATATATAGTGACCTTTTGCAAGCTTGTCAATAAATCTATTTTTTGTATACACGCAGGATAAGGTGGTTTTAATGTAGGATGCTAGTATGGTGTCCTTTGGGTAACCATCACTGTTAGGTATGTCAGATACAGTATAGGAAGGAGTAGTTTGTTAGCATTATTCTTTTTTATACTGAAGGAGTAAAGGACCTTAAAAAATAATGTATTGTTTAGTAGGTATAAAAAGCTTCCATAAGGAAACCTACACAGTGGACAGAAGGAGGCTGACAATCTATAGATTAACATCCCAGTTCCCTGGGGCAACATGTATCTACATTACAACTTTGAAGAAAGAGTGCTTACCTTTGTGTGCTCCTAGTTATGGGACTGTGCTGATAATAAATGTCACAGGTCTCCAACTAATGATCAATCAGCATGATTACAGATCATGTGATCACTATGACAGCCAATCATGGTGATTTCTGTAATTTTGTACAGACAGCCTTCTTCAAGCTGTAAATGACACTGTGCCTCTTGTTTGCCCCCTCTAACACACACACACACACACCCCTCTCTGTACAGTGCTAGAAAGCATTACAGGAGGTAATAATAGACAAAAGTCCCCAGTTCCACCAAGGGTTATCTTTATGATGCAATGCAGTGCAGAGTTTGACTAAATGAAACCAATTTAATGATACTTATTGAATAGGGATACCACAATAAAGACAATTTTAAAACCTGGAATACAGTTTGACTACATTAGGAGCTTTTTGTCACCTAGATTATTTAGCACCAAAAAAAGTGATGATATACTTGGTTACACACTACATGTTTATGCAGATATACAATGATTAGATGTTCTAAATGTTTATACTTTGGAGATGATCATATAATCATTATATACAGCACCAGTAATTCAAATTGCATTAAACGACTTGTAAATTGTCACTATACAGTAAATATATAATTTATGTTATTTCTTGTGATATATGGAAACTAGAGGTTTGTGTGACCATTTTAATGATCACCTTTCAAACCTTAGAACAAAGAAACGCTTATGTGGAAAGAAATTTCATTGACAAACATATTTCCAATACAGGTTCCATTCTTTATTGTAATCTCTTTAATTGGGTTTGCGTGTGAGCATCCCCTTGTATCTATCTAACTGTATGTACACGTGAGCCTGTCCCTCCTCATTTCTGTGATGAAGCCTAGTGCTAGGTGAAATATGTTAGAGCAGGAGGTGATTCCAGATTGCGGCTTCTTTAACCACCTCCCACCCGACATATAAGGTAATGACGGGCGCAAGGCGGTTCTCTTGTTCTGGGAGGACGTCATATGATGTCCTCCTACTCTAACCGCACGTGTGCAGCGATTGGTGGTGCTCTGTGTCCCTCGGACACAGCGGATCACCGATCAATGGAAAGAGCCAAAGATGTCGGCTCGGTCATGTGATCAGCTGTTTATTGGCATGTATCTCCTCATGAGCTGTCACGCTGACAGCTCAATAGAAGAGGAGAGCCGGTAATCGGCATTCCTCAGAGGGGACATGTACACTGATCATCAGGGTCCTGATGATCAGTGTAGCCTCAGGATTGCCACATGTCAGTGCCCATCAATGCCAGCTGTCAGTGCTCATCAATGCCACCTGACAGTGCCCATCAGTGCCTCATCAATTACACATTTCAGTGCCTACCAGTGCACATCAATGCCACATATAAGTGCCCATCTGAGTTGCCTTTCAGTGTTACCTATCAGTGCCAGTCAGTGCCACCTATCAATGCCAGTCAGTGTCACCTATCAGTACCACCTATCAATGCCAGTCAGTGCCGCTTATCAGTGCCAGTCAGTGCCGTCTATCAGTGCCACCTAACAGTGCCAGTCAGTGCCACCTAACAGTGCCAGTCAGTGCTGCCTATCAGTGCCACCTATCAGTGCTGCTTTTCAGTGCCCATCAGTGATGCCTGTCAATGCCCATCAGTGCCACCTACTAGTGCCTCCTCATCAGTGCCCATCAGTGCCACCTATCAGTGCCCATCACTGCAGCCTCATTATCGCACATCAGTGAAGAAGAAAAATCCCTTATTTACAAAATTTTATAACAAAAACTAAGAAAAAACATGTTTTTTTTTTCAAAATTTTCAGTTGCTTTTTGGTTTGTTAGCAAAAAATAAAAAACCCAGAGGTGATTAAATACCACCAAAAGAAAGCTCTATCTGTCTCAAAAAATGATAAAAATGTCATATGGATACAGTGTTGCATGACCGCGCAATTGTCATTCAAAGTGCAACAGCGCTGAAAGCTGAAAACTGGCCTGGGCAGGAAGGGGGTATAAGTGCCCTGTAGGCAAGTGGTTAAAGTTTGTCCTAAATAATACATTTTTAAAAGTGCTATCTTGCCATCTATTTCCCTAATTGAAGATAATATTGCAATGATTTAATGTTAACAGTCTTTTTGTTATGTTGAGTTATTTAACCTGCCCAGCCACTGCATTCAAACGTTTGCAGGGCGGCACGGTTGCGCAAAACCACATTTTTAAACGGACTCCGCGCTCCCAAGGTTTTCGCGGGCAGGGGGCGTGCACGCGCCCGCCGACCAGCGGGTGTCACGATTTGATCCCCGAGGGATCAATCATTCGGTTTCAGCCAGTGATGTCTGGCTGAAATTGGATGATCGGTCCCTGTCCTATCCTGTCCTGTGTTGACAGTTACACAGGGCAGGATATGATGTCATTCTTCTCTGCCTGGGCACATCCCGTTCCAGACAGAGAAGAAGACAGAAGAATTGTGAGTACAAAAGCACTACACTTTCAGTTAGAACACACCCAGGACACATTTAACCCCCTGATCGCCCCCCCCCCCCCCGTTAACCCCTTCACTGCCCTGTCACCAGTGTCATTGATCAGTGAACAGATTTTTACTGATCACTGTATCAGTGTCCCTGGTGACTTCCAATAGTGTTAGCGTCCCTCCCAGATAGCGCCGGTTTGCCCGCTAGTACACCAGTAATCCCATTTAACCCCTTGATCGCCTCCCCCCCCAGTTAACCCCTTCACTGCCCTGTCACCTGTTTAATTGATCAGTGAACAGATTTTAATTGATCACTGTATCAGTGTCCCTGGCGACTTCCAGTAGTTTTAGCGCCCCTCCCAGATAGCGCCAGTTTGCCTGCTAGTACACCAGTAATCCAATTTAACCCCTTGATCGCCCCCCCCCAGTTAACCCCTTCACTGCCCTGTTACCAGTGTCATTGATCAGTGAACAGATTTTTACTGATCACTGTATCAGTGTCACTGGTGACTTCCGATAGTGTTAGCGTCAGCGCCCCTCCCAGATAGTGCCAGATTGCCACTAGTACACAAGTAATCACATTTGACCCCTTGATTGCCAGGAACACGCTCACTTGCACGCTAAACCTCCATTGCTAGTAAAGTGTCTGATTGGATCAATATCTTTGATCAGATCAGTGCTATACCAGCGTTCACATTACTATAGTATCCCCAAAAATGCAGTGTTAGCGGAATCAGCCCCGACATCTGCCAGCACCTGCATTTAGCCCATACGCCCCCCCTCCTTCTCCCCCAGCAAGTGCAGTGTCAGTAGGTAACTGTCACTTGATACATTACACACAAAACCGCAGTGTTCACAGAATCAGGCCTGATCTCTGTTAGCACTTGTCGGTAAATTTTTTTGTAGCGGTTCAAGCAGTCCCTGACAGCCAGGCGCTCTTTTTCCCGTGAGTCACACTAGGTCCCTTTAAATTTAGTGGCCAAAATGTCCAACCAAAGGTACTCTAGTGAGGAGGCCTATAAGATTCTGAGCATGTCAGGTGAGAGCGAAGGGGAAGACTCCCTGAAAGAATCAGGCTCAGAATACGAACCTATAGACAGCAGCGACACCCTGACAGATAGCTGAAGAGATAGCTGAAGAGGTCCCTGCTAAGATCAGGTGTACCCAACCCCATTCCCAGGTTGCTGAGGTGGTACAAATGCATGATGACTCTCATATGCAGCAGAGTGTCAGTACTAGTGCCGCACTACCTTTTGGTGAACTGGCGAGCACCAGCGGCCTAGTACATCCTGGTCTTATACATACTAGCACTGCAGTATCACTTGGTGACGTGGCAAGTCCCATAAGTGAAGTACAAGATGGTGCGGTGGCGAGCACAAGTAGTGTCCCGCGGCCACCAAGAATTCGCAGACAGGCCCCTAGTATCCTTCCGGATGTGCTTGCAAATCCCGATTGGCAGCCCACAAATTCTGAAGCACATTTACTTTCCCCATTAACTGCCCAACCCGGAATTCAGGTGGAAACAGCAAATTTAAATTCTCCCCTTGATTTTTTTTTAGCTGTTTTTCACAGAAGATCTTGATGCATTGATTGTGGATCAAAGCAATTTATATGTACGACAATTTATCGCCGCCAACCCAAATTCAAACCTTGCCAGACCATTCGCATGGAAACTCATTACGGTTTCTGAATTTAAAGTTTTTTTGGGCCTAACCCTCAATGTGGGAATTAATATAAAAAATCAGTTGCGGTTGTATTGGTCCACAGACCCGCTTGTTCATATGTCCATATTCTCTACTGCCATGGCCAGGCATAGATATGAGATGATAATGCATTTTATGCACTTCTACAACACACTCAGTCGTCCTCGGGGTGACCCTGAATTTGACCGGCTCCACAAAATTTGGCCCCTCATAAATCACTTTAACCATAAATTTGCAGATGTGTATACTCCCCATAAAAACATCTGCATTGATGAGTCCCTCATTCAATTTTCTGGCCGCCTTGTAATCAAACAGTATATCCCCAGCAAGCGTGCCAGATATGGGGTCAAGATGTATAAGACCTGTCAGAGGGCAACAGGCTATACATGTAAGTTTCGGATTTACGAGGGAAAAGATAGTCACGTGGAGCCCCCCGGATGCCCAGACTACATGGGGAGCAATGGCAAGATAGTTTAGGACTTGGTGTCATCCTTTTTCCATATGGGGTACCACTTATACATGGACAATGTTTATTTAAGCATGCCACTATTTAGACATTTGTTCAATTTGGGAATTTGCGCATGTGGCACTGTGCGATCTAAAAACCGGGGCTTCCCCCAATGGCTTGTAAATACCCATCTTAGAAAGGGGGAAAAAGCCTGCTTGAGAAACGAAGAATTGCTCGCAGTGAAGTGGAAGGACAAACGGATGTTTACCTCCTGTCTTCCATTCATGCAGATACGACCGTCCAAATTGCCACGGCAGCTGGTGTTGAGAAGCCCCTCTGTGTCCACAATTATAACCTTAACATGGGAGGGGTGGACTTCAATGACCAGATGATGAAGCCGTACTTAGTTTCCCGTAAAGCCAGATGCTGGTACAAAAAAGTATCTGTTTATTTATTTCAATTGGCTTTAAATAACGCTTTTGTTCTCTACAAAGCAACTGAACATAGTGAATCCTACCTAAAATTACAGTTAGAGATCATCAGGGCCCTTTTGTATCCAGAAGGTGCTGGGCACCAAACCCCCATCCCAGATGCAGTTAGCCGGCTGCATGAGAGACATTTTCCCGATACCATTCCTGGAACCCCAACCCAAAGAAGACCCCAAAAAAGATGTTGTGTCTGTAGCAAATGTGGAATTAGGCGTGACAGCCGCTTTTTTTGTTGTCCCTCCTGTCCTGGCCAACCTGACCTCTGTGTCAAGACCCACTTCCGCCTCTACCATACACTAGTGGACTATTAGTATAGGGTACAGCACGGCACAGTTCAGGGCACATTTACACAGGGTCTCAAAAGATGTTAGGTAGTCAGGAAACTGGCTATCGCATTTGGAGAGACCCTACCATCTGTTTTAAAAATGTTTGAAAAAAAAGTTTAATTAATTAAAAGTAATTAATTAGTATTAATTAAAAGTACAAATCCCCCCAAAAAATAAAAAAAATTTAAAAACCAAAAATAGTTATAGTTTTTTGTTGTTGTCATTTTTGTGATTGCTCTACTTTTACTGTTTTATTGTTACTGTTTTATTGTTAACCGTTTCTGTTTGCAGGAATGCTTTCAGCTGCAGCACTGACCTCTTTATTCTTACAGCAACAGGAACTTGTTCTCAGAATATACATAAATCAGTGTGGGCAGCGCTGTTGGATGAGATTTTTCATCCGCAGTTAAAAAAAAGAGCATATATGCCGAAGCATGGGGGCCTGGGGTGGCCAGTGGGTGGATGGCCCCTATGCTTCGGCATATATAAGAGATTTCTTGTCTTTTTTTTTCATTCAGCCCACAGGCTGCATAAAGAAAAAAAGAACATAGCATATACACCCAACAAGGACCAGCGACGTACTGGTACATCACTGGATTTGAATGGTTATACCAGGGTGATGCGATAGGCTTTCATGTAAAAGCATTCCTAGTGGCTAATTAGCTGCAGGATTGCTTTTACAAGCAGCGGGAGAAAATCCCCCCCCCCCCCTCTGAGATAGCATTAAAAGTGATCAAAAACAAAAATTAAAGGGACAGTGTAAAAATAATTAAACAAATTAGAAAAAAAAAAAGTACCCTCGCCCACCCACGCACGCGCGCACCTGAGGTGGTGAGCGTTGACCCTGTGCCAGTATGGAAACAGCGATTGCACCATGCATGTGACATATCGCTACGAACGTCAGATCAAGGGAAGTAATTATAGCTCTAGACCTCCTCTGTAAATCTAAAATGGTAGCTTGTAAAGGCTTTTAAAGCGTTGCCTATAGATATTAAAAATGTATGCAGTTTGTCGCCATTGCACAGGGCATGTGCAATTTTAAAGCATGTCATGTTTGGTATCTATTTACTCAGCATAGCATCATCTTTTTTATCAAAGCAAATAATTGGCCAATATATTGTGTTTTTGTGCATTAAAATAAAAAAAAGTGTATATTTTTCAAAAAAATTGCGTTTGAAAAATCGCTGTGTAAGTAATATGTGAGATAAAAAATTGCAGCACCCACCTTTTTATTTACTAGGGTGTCTGCTCTAAAAATATATATAATGTTTGGGGGTTCACTTTAATTTCCTAGCAAAAATACTGATTTTTTTAATGTGAACAAAAAGTGTCAGAAAAGGCTTGGTCTTCAGGTGGTTAGAAGAGTGAGTGATCTGTGGCATAAACTTTTAATGCTGGGCATAAAACGCCCCCACCCCCAAAAATGACCCATTTTTGGAAAGTAGACACCCCAAACTATTTTCTGAGAGGCATGTTGAATCAATAGAAGAATTTATTTTTTTGCCACAAGTTTTTGGAAAATGTCAAAAAGAAAAAAATAAATTACACAAAATTGTCATTTAAATAATTTATTGCTCACACAAGCCATATGTATATGTGGAATTACTCCCCAAAATACATTCTGCTACTTCTCCCGAGTATGGGGGTACCACATGTGAGAGACATTTTGGCAGTCTAGCCAAGTACAGGACCCCAAAATCCAATAAGCACTTTCAGGCTTTTAAAGGGCTTTATTTCCTCATTACACTTCCTGACTACCTATCACAGTTAAGGAGGCCCTGGAATGCCAGAATAGCACCAACCCCCCCCCCCCCCCCAAATGATCAATTTTTGGAAAGTAGACACCCCAAGGAATTTGATAAGAAGCATGATGAGTATTTTTCAGATCTCGTTTGTTGCCACAAGTTTTAGGAAACTGAAGAAAGAAAACAAAAACATATTTTCTCTTTTCTTTTTTTATATTTCAAAACCTTGTGAGAAAAAATGAGATCTGAAAAATACTTACCATGCCTTTTTTTAAATTCCTTGGAGTGTTTACTTTCCAAAAATGGGTCATTTGGGGGGGGGGGGGTGCTATCCTGGCATGTCAAGGCCTTCAAAACTGTGATAGGTAGTGAGGAAGTGAAATGAAGAAGTTACGCACCTTCAGGCTTTCAAAGTGGTCATTAGATTTCAGGCTCCTGTATGTGGCTAGGCTCCCAAAAAGTCTCACACGTGTGGTATCCTCATACTCGGTAGAAGTAGCAGAATGTATTTTGGGGTGTAATTCCACATATATCCATGGCTTGTGCAAGAAATAAATCATTTAAATGACAATTTTGTTTAAAAAAAAAAATGTTTTTGTCATATTCCAGAAACTTATGGAAATAAAATACTGTACATCTTCCATGGACACAATATGCCTCTCAGCAGATAGCTTAGGGCAGTGGTTCTTAACCTGGGTTTGATCGAACCCCAGGGGTTCAGTGAGTCAGTTTCGCGGGTTCGGCGGAGGTGAAGACCCACACCCGACTCATATGATTCGTGATGACATGCCCCGCTTGTCCATCATTGGCTGCAGGTGGTCACGCAACATCGCTTAGCCCAGTGGTCGGCAAGCCGCGGCTCGCGAGCCACATGCGGCTCTATACACGCTTTAATGCGGCTCTTGTGTGCCAGGCGCCCGCTCCCCTCTGCAGGGACTCTGCAGCGTGATCCAAAAAAAAAACCAGCCATGGCAGCGCGCTCAAATGCAATGATTGGCCAGTCTCACTGCCACTCACATCCTGATAGCCAGTGATTGGCTGTCAGGATGTGTGTAGGCGGGGCAGCGTGACGAACGTGAGAGGAGCTAGGCTCCTCTCACAGTCCGCCCTGAAGACCGGAACGGCGCGGGAATACGGCGAGAGGAACGCGCGGAGCAAATGTAAGTGAATTGACACAGGGGGGACTTGGCTTACTACTTGCTACTTACTTACTACTACTATATAAGGGATGAATTAATATGGGGGATGAATTACTATAGGGGGGATGAATTACTATATGGGAGATGAATTACTATATGGGGGATGAATTACTATGGGGGATGAATTACTATATGGGGGATGTATTACTATGGGGGATGAATTACTATATGGGGGGTGAATTACTATATGGGGGATGAATTACTATGGGGGATGAATTACTATATGGGGGATGAATTACTATATGGGGGATGAATTACTATATGGGGGATGTATTACTATGGGGGATGAATTACTATATGGGGGATGAATTACTATATGGGGGATGAATTACTATGGGGGATGAATTACTATGGGGGATGAATTACTATATGGGGGATGAATTACTATATGGGGGATGAATTACTATGGGGGATGAATTACTATGGGGGATGAATTACTATGGGGGATGAATTACTATATGGGGGATGTATTGCTATGGGGGGTGAATTACTATATGGGGGATGAATTACTATATGGGGGATGAATTACTATGGGGGATGAATTACTATATGGGGGATGAATTACTATATGGGGGATGAATTACTATGAGGGATGAATTACTATGGGGGATGAATTACTATATGGGGGATGAATTACTATGGGGGATGAATTACTATATGGGGGATGAATTACTATAGGGGGGATGAATTACTATAGGGGATGAATTACTATATGGGGGATGAATTACTATAGGGGATGAATTACTATATGGGGGATAAATTACTATGGGGGATGAATTACTATATGGGGGATGAATTACTATGGGGGATGAATTACTATAGGGGGGATGAATTACTATAGGGGGAATGAATTACTATGGGGGATGAATTACTATATGGGGGATGAATTAAATAAATAAATTTATTTTTTCAAAATTTTGGGGTTTTTTTTGTTTATAGCGCAAAAAATAAAAAGCGCACAGGTGATCAAATACCACCGAAAGAAAGCTCTATTTGTGTGAAAGAAAGGACATAATTTTGTTTGGATGCAGCTTTGCATGACCGCGCAATTGTCAGTTAAACTAGTGAAGCGCTGTATAGCAAAAAATGGGATAAATTACAGTATCTATACCATAGTTTGTAGACACTATAACTTTTGCACAAAGCAATCAATATACACTTATTGGGATTTTTTTTAGCAAAAAACATGTAGCAGAATATACATTTTGGCTTAAATTTATGACTAACTTTGAGTTTACAATATATTTTTTATAGCTGAAAGTAGAAAATATCATTTTTCAAAATTTTTGTGATGTTTTTGTTTATAGTGCAAAAAATAAAAAGTGCACAGGTGATCAAATACCACCAAAAGAAAGCTCTATTTGTGTGAAAAAAAGGACGTAAATTTTGTTTGGGTACAGCATTGCATGACCGCGCAATTATCATTTGAATTAGTGGAGCACCAAACAGCAAAAAAAAGCCTGGTCATTAAGGGGTGTAAATCCTCAGGAGTGCAAGTGGTTAAGGACTAATTTCCAGGATTGGTTTTGAGCCTCACAAGTGTTAAGTCTTCAAGATTTGCAACAACTATTCAAGTTGTGTGACATCAGGAAAGTGTGTACTCATGGGCAGTCAGCCTGGCGCAGGACTAATAATCTGTGAAGGCATACTCCCATTCAGATCAGCCTATTAAGCACAGGTCAGCTCAGAGAGAGTTGGTGTTGGACACAAAGAGGTGGAAGGCTCCCTGTACCTTCTAAGAATAAAGAGGGGAAGCCAGTGTGAGGTGGGGAACACCTTGATAAACACAGAGCAATGCATTTTTCAAGTATAAATAGTATTAAAAGTCCATGCTCCAGGGAAAGGAACCCTCCAAATAGGTCCACACCAAGAGTCAGGACAGGCTTCTCTTCAATCTTGTCAAATAGTTAATGTCAGTTTAGCCCCCACAAACAACTCTGATGCCAATGCTGAATAGACTTTGCTGCTTTCTCAGTTCTGGGAAGAAACCTTAGCTAAAAACAAGCACGAGAAGAAAGCACACCAGCATAGTGCATTACCATAAGACTTTAATAAATAAAAGGAAAAATACCAAACTACTCACAAAAATAAAAGGTAAATTGCATGCATCAGTCCAAAAAGCCACCAGGAGCATGTCCATCCACCAGAACACAGCTTACATGTTTCAAGGGTGAAATCCTCTTCCTGTGCATTTTTCAGTTTAGGCCTTTTTATTCCTGTTCTGTTTCTGAAGATAAGCCATTTTCTTTTATTCTTCTACTAAAGAAAGCCATTTTTGTGGAGGATGTAATAGGCAGATTGAGGGGTGAAGACCAATTGTATGTCATGAGATAGGCTCACACAGTCAATAAAATCAGCAGCAAAAGAGATGGAAAAGCAGGTCAAACAGCTGGAACTGACTGGTATGCAAACCTGGCCCCATTATTCACTATCAAATATCCTCAGCAATAGGGCACCTGCATAACTGAGGGATTGTAGAACATAGAATCTAAAGGCCTGATTAAAAGCATTGTTAAATGACACTCCCTTCTGATAAGACAGGTGGTGTATTAAAGTAAATTTTTGAATATTTCTTTGGCACAGTGCCCAATGTTGATAAATGTAATTTGGGGACAAGAAAGTCCAAAAATGGGCCTACAATCCTAGCCAACCCAAGACAGTTTTTTTACTAACCATTTGTGGGTAAAGACAGGAAAAAAATGGTTAGTTGGGGACTCGAGGCAAATACAGCTACAGCTGCTCCCTCTTCCTCTGCTTCCTCAGCTAATGGGTGCTGTAACCCTGCCCCTCCCAAGCTAACCACTAACTGAAATCAGAAGATGCTGGATCAGAGCAGACAGGAGAGGAGGACACAGTCTAATATGGGCTTAGGAGAAGGTACGGTGCAGTATGGACACAGGCAGGAAATGTTTGCATTCATAATCCAGGTCAAAAGATCCTGAAAAAAAGGTATGCTTGGGGAATTAGGAGCATAAATGTTAGTGATAGCTAGATCGCAATTGGCAATAGATATATGGACCGTTTGTTTCCTGCCCTCTGAGTCTGCCTCATAGGATCTGACCTGACGGTAAACGGAATAAAATGATCACTGCTGCCTTTCAATGTACTGCAGATGATCCAAAGACATCGTCCACCCACAATTTGTGAAGATGACCGAAATCAAGCTCAGAGAGGTGTGTTTCCTGGAGTAGGGCCACTTCAGCCCTTAGGCATTTCAGATGTCTGAACACTTTCATACATTTATGCGGAGAACGGAAACCTTTTACATTCCAAGATATAATACGCATAGCTAATATATGAATGGGCTGAGAAATAGAGATCTGCTGTGCTAAGAAGTATTAAAAATAGATGATGACTTCCAGTTCCGGCTCCGTGTGAGCATGGAGTGACCTGTCACTTCTCCCTGCCCCGCTGCCCTCTGCACATTGAAACCGCACCAGAGCTCTATCTGCCAGGGCGGATTGTGTTCCTCCTGCCCTAGGAAACCAGATGGATCACTTTTTTTAGCGTTCCACTCCCCGACTATTGCAGGGATCCAGGCGGGATCCTGACTCAGGGACGGAGGTGACATCCAAGATGGCCGCTGCTATACAGCAAGCACAGCATGTGGATGTTCTCTCTCCGCCATCTCTACAGCAGGAGGAAGACAGTGATTTCTCACACACCAGGATTGCTCAGGCAGTGGCAAACATACTCACTCCGCTGATCTCAAAGGCGGTTGACAAAGTGGTACAACATGGCATGGAACAGCTGCAGCAGGAGATTCACAGTAAGACCCATCAGCTGGAGGAAGCAGATCAGCATATCTTATCTGTAGAGAAGCAGCTGCTCCAGGTAAACATGGATATTACTACACAGGGGGGGTACCCCAATCTATTCTTGACAAAATAGAGGATTTGGAGAGCAGACCTCGTGGAAATAACCTATGTATTATAGGCCTGTCAGAAACCTATAAGAAATCCTCTTTAATGGAGCTCTGCAGTCACTTAAGTTTTGGGCCTTCGCTATCCATGCGTTGTGGAAAGAGCCCATCGTGTGGGCCTACCGCAAGGGCAAGAACAACAGCTGAGGCTCAGACCAGCTATTGTCAGATACCTCAACTATGCGGATAAACAACTTATTCTGCAATTTTATCGCAAAGGTGGGAACTTTTCCATGGATAACCACAAATTACTATTATTCGCTGACTATTCTGTGGAAGTGTCGAAACTATGCAAGTCTTTTGCCCCAACCTGTTCGCTTCTCTACCAGCATAATCTGCGATTCTCCCTGGCCTATCCTGCAGTGCTGCATCTGCATTCTCCTGAGGGTAACCAGCTGTCGTTCAATGCTCCTGAGTCAGTTAAACGATATGTGGAATCTATGCTGGCTGGTGAACTGTCCTACACTCATCTTATGGACGATACTATTGCAGATGCGCCCACTGTGGGAACAAACACCACCAAACACCAAAGCAGTCTACTGAAGCATCCTTCCAAACGCAGACACTATACTGCCGATCCTAAGAAGAAAGGCGATACCCAAAGCGATTTGACTGTGTCATTTTATCTCATGGAGGGTTTGCTCTCCCCCAGCCTATAATGTGTCTTATGCTATATTTTTCTACTGTTATCCCTGTTGTATGCATTCATCCTGAAGGTTTTCTTTCTCTGGTTTTACTATACTTTTCTAGTCTATTGGGTCCAAAATACAATATGATATACTATAATATGTCGCATTGGTATTAGGTTGTAGCACTGTCTTCTTTAATGTTACATTACCAGCTCTTAAGTTCAGAATCTCTAGCTTGTGGGGCGGAGCGACCGCTGCGCATACTATGATCATCGGTGCTCTGCATGTCTCTCTATCTCGAGTCTCTCATCAACACAGGGGTCTAGAAGTTAGACATTCTGACTGTAGTGTATTCCTCACATGGAAAAAATTGAAGTCCATAGACATTTTCTGTTTTTGGTTATTGTTTCATTTTTAATTTGTTCTTGTTTTCTTTTTTTATGTCTGCTCATTGTGATATCTTGTCGGGTTCCAGGCTGCTCACTATACCATCTCAGATACATACCTTGATGAAGGGGCCAGTGCTGCGACCCTCACTTCTTTGCTTGGTGTATCTGTCTGTCTCCGGGGGCTTGTTCCCCACGGATATTGTCCCCATCCTCTTGCCTGGGAACAATATTTCTGAATACCGCGTGATTCATCTGCCCGGTAACATGTGGGTTATATCCTGGAATGTTAAGGAACTTCATTCTCTGGGCAAACCATTCTTGCAACATTTAAAGCGTTTGAAGGCAGACATTGCCCTTTTACAAGAGATGCATCTGTTAGAATCTGCTCTTCACCATCTCAAGAAATTATGGGTGGGGGAGGTTGTTGGCTCCTCGGCTATGGGTTGCAGGGTGGGTGTGGCCATTCTCTTATATAAACGTTTGTCCTACTCTGTTTGCTCGATAGATAGTGGCCAAGAGGGACGTAAACTCACCATTCACCTGTCTATAGCTTCCAAGGATATAGCTATTACAGATAACTATGCTGTTAACTCTCCAGGTATTCCATTTTTCCAGGATCTTGCCTCATGGGTCTTGCATTCCCCTTAACCTCTCCATCTAATGGGTGGGGATTTTAATTGTTTAATGCATGCTGCTGAGGATAAAACCTTGTGTCCCGTGGGACCCAACCCAATATCCAGTTGCCCTCGAACTTCCTCCTCACATTTAGTGGATACTATCTCTCATTTACACATGGCGGATGTTTGGCGACTCTCTCACCCCACTGATAGAGAATTCACCTACCATTCACCACCACATGACATCATGTCCCGTACTGACGACTTGTTCTGTTCATCTTCCCTTCTCCCTGCAGTCTGACATTCAGAGATTTTAGAAATAGCTATCTTGGATCACAGTCCTATTGTAGTCACCCTTGATGATTTCGAACCCGGAGGTACTCCACCGCCCTGGCGGATCCCCTCTAACCTTGCGGATAATGAGGATTTTCGCCATGCTGTCCTCAATGCTTGGAATGATTATGCCCTCACCAATGCGGAACATGTAACTGACCCCAATTTATTGTGGGAAATGGCTAAGGTGGTCATGCGGAGTAAAATTATATCCTATGTTTCTCAGTATAAGAAGCATCCCTGGATCAGTTCTGCCAGGCTAGCACCGCCTTTCAGACTGCCAAATTAGAGCTATGTCAAACTAGATCCCTGGAAGTGAGACAAAAATGGCAGGAGGCCAAGAGGTGCTTTGAGTTGTGGGTGGATCAGAGGGAACGGATTAAGAATTCTTCTCACTCCTTGAAATTCCACAAATACGGGAACAAAGCTGGAAAACGTTTAGCCAATCTTTGTCACGGACCCTTTACTCCTACCCATATCATGGCGCTCAGAGATCTTAACAGTACCTTGACAACCTCATCGCAAGAAATATCCTCTTTATTAAAGCATTTTTACCAACAGTTGTATTTGCAGGAACAGGTAGATATGGACAGGGCAGAGATGCTCTTGCAATCTATCCATCTGTCCCATCTCTCTCAGGCCCAATGAGACGCATTGAATGCCCCTATCTCCTCGGAAGAGATTTTGACCACTATTTCAAGCCTTTCCAACAGTGAGGCCCCTGGTCCGGATAGCTATTTGTATGAATTTTATAAACTGTCCTGAGACTACGTACATCACATTTTTTTGCAAGTATACAACAATATATGGCAGGGGGCTTCCTACCTCCCTACGGGATTCACAGCACTTATAAAGTTACTGGCCAAAAAGGCAAAGACCCCACTCTCCCTGGATCGTACTGCCCTATTTCGCTTATCAACGCTGATGCTAAGATCTTATCCAAAATTATCGCCACACGCTTGGCGGGCATCCTCCCAGGCCTCATACATCCAGCCCAAGCAGGGTTTGTCACAGGTAGATCAGCTGTCCTACATATCCGCAAACGTATCATGGCTCCAGAACAGGCTAAGCTTCATCTTGATCAAGATATGGCCATCCTCTCCCTCGACACAGAAAAAGCATTCGATAATATCAATCTTCAATGGCTATTCTTAGTTTTGAGGAAGTTTGGGTTTCAGGGCCAGATTGTGAATCTCTTTCACTCCATGTATTCATCTCCCACAGATCATTTGATTACTTAGAGCATGGTTCGGCCTCTCCCCTCTGTTGTTTAATTTGGCCATTGAACCTCTTTCCAGGATACTCAATTCTCATACTCTTCTATCAGGAATTAAAATTGGTAACGCAGCTATGAAGGCTGCTTTGTTTGCAGATGACATCCTTATCTTTTCCTCGGCAGTATCCTCTGATCTTCCTGTTATTCAGGATCTTGTCACTATGTCATATGAGCATATGTGTTATGGCACCTATGGGAGTGTTAAGCTGTCTACCAATTGGTCCAGTAGAATGGTGAAAGTTTATCACCTGGGGACGTCATCTTAGTGATAGATTGGCTATCCTGAGGATCCAGAGGAGTTTTTGTGCTTTGTGGCCCTGCAGGGTCATGAAGTAGAGGTGAGAAGCCATTCTAGCCACTCCGTTGGGGAACACATCGAGGTTGTCTTTTCTACAACATGCATGAATGGGATGATCACCACACTGATTTATGGACTTATTAGTCACTGTGTGCTTCAGTAAATGTGCTGTTTTGATCCCTTCTAGGGATCTGTATCTTATCATCCTTTTGTGTCTTATAGGACTTGGGGGTCACGTTTTCTATGATCCACGATTGGATTGGGGTCACTTCTCTGTTCAATCACGTTCATGTGTGTATTTGTGTATCATTATTATACATGTTTTTGAGATTTTAAGGTTTTACTAGCACTACATCATGTTATTATATATGTGATTTAGACCTTATGGTATAGGATTGGATGTGAGCAGCTTTTTTGTTATCAACACTAAATCTTATCCATTTACATAAGAGCGCAGGGGGACCTATTTCTTTATTTCACCCACAAAATGGGTTTTTTATGTAGTGCAGTATTCTCTGCCTAGTGGTCAGGAGCTGGGAGATACAGCAGAAAAAAATGAGAGGAATAAAACTGGTTTACAATGAGCGTACAAACACACAGTAACATTACAAACATATTTAACGGATATACTCAGCTGGATAGTTGCCGGATTGATGCGCAAAGCGAATGCATTTTGTTGGTGGCTTTTTGGGACTGCATTGTTGCTTAGAGAATTTCAGAGGAGATGTACAAGGAGCAGGTGGAAGCATAGACTGAGGAGGCTCCCTGGTTGAGGCCAGTTGGTTTTCAGAGAGGGTGCTCAAAATTTCTTTGGCGTCTTGAGGTGTGTCAAATGAGAGATCAGCCCCATTAAGAGACTAAAGATGAAAAACAGTGGGCAATGACTGGTCTTGGTTTAGTGTGGGTATCAGAGGGAAGACCAACCCAAGTGTGCTCATTCTACTATGTAGCTGCAAGTTAGGCCTACAGCCTCAGGAATTTGCAAAGGAACAGAGATCCATAAGAAAGTCGGTCTTGTAAGATTCTGGAGGTTATTTCTCCTGGAGCGGTTTTCAAGATCAAGGTTTTCAAGGTCATCAATCTTGTCCAGCAAAGTTTGCTGTGAATTGGTATGAGAGGAAAAAGGAAAAAGCTGTGGCTACCATATGGAATTCATCCTCCAAAGCTGTTCTGTGTGGAGGATGCATTGGGAATAGTCAGCAAGCTCTCTATGTATGTATTCCATACCATGTAACACCACTCTGTCCACTGCTTCCTGGAGTTTGGGCGCCAGTAGGGTCACTACTGCCTGGGCTATGCGGTCGTGAGCGGCAGATTCCTTGGCTAAAGGAGAGGAGGAGGGCATGTTATCCTCACTGTCAGGTGGCAAGGAGCTGCAGTGGCTTTATATGCTGAAGACCGAGGAGGTCAGTGGGAGAGGTAGCGTCTCACCTCTGAGTCATGTGGTGCTGGAAGTCAAGATGTTTGCTACAAAGTCTTACTGACTGTAAATTGTTGGAGTCAAGACCATGCATACATGCACAGTGTAAAAAGATTTGGGGTCATGTTCCCTACTCTATACAGAGTGAACCTTGGCCGAGTGACTGGCTAGTGCACAATGCATTCCTTTCTCTGCTTAGCTGGATCCCTAATCACTAGATTTCACACACCAATAGAAGATATGATATATTTAGATTTCTGCTCCCATCCTGTATGGTAGTGATTCTTCCCCCCTTTGCTTTCATTTCTCCATCTTGCTCTCTCTTTCTCATTTTTCCTCATCTTGCTCTCTCTCTTTCCCCCCTCTCTGTCCCTCTTTCTCTCTCCCCCCTCACTTCCCCCCTCTTGCTCTTTCTCAATCTCTATCTCTCCCCCGAAGTCTTTTTCTCCCCCTCATGCACTCTCTCCACCCCCTTGTGCTCTCTCTCTCTCTTCCTCCTCACTCTCCCTCTCTCGGCTTCTCCCTCTCTCCTCCTCCCTCACTCTGTCTTTCTTTCTCCCTCTGCTTTTTTCTCCTTCTCACCCACTCTCTCCCTACACATTTTCTCTCCTTCCCCCTTTTTCTCTCTCCTCCTTGCTCTCTCTCTCCCCCTCACTCCCCTTCTCTCCCCCTTCATTCTCTCTCCCCTCACCAACTCTCTCTCTCCTCAGTGCTCTCTTTCTTTACTCCTCATGCACACTCTCCCCCTCTACACCCCCCTCATGCTCTCTCTCCCTCTTTCTCTCTCTCCTCCATACTATCTTCTTCCCCCTTTCTCTATCCCCCTCACACTCCCCTCCTTGTTCTCTCTTTCCTCATTAACCTCCCCTTCACTTTCTCTCCTCCACTCTCTCTATCCCCAGTGCTCCCTTTCGCTACCCCTCATGCACGCTCTCTACCCCCTTCATGCTCTATCCCCCCCACTCTCCCTCCAATCCTCTCTCTCTTCCCCTCCCTCCCATCCTCTCTCTCTCCCCCCCCCCTTGCACTCTTTCTCTCTCCTCTCTACTCTTTCCCTTTGCCACCACTCTCCATCTCTCTCTGACTTGTCCTTACGCTCTCTTGTTGACTCTCTCCCTCCCCCCTTCACTTTCTCTCTCTCACCCTGCTCTCTGTCTCTCTCTCTCTTCTCCACCCTCTCTCCCCCTTGCTCTTTCTCCCCTCTCACTCTCTCTCTCATCTCCCCCTTGCTTTCTGTCTCTCCCCTTCACTCTCTCTGCCTCTCCTAGCTCTCTGTCTCTTCCTCCTCACTCTCTTCCCCCTCCTGCTCTCTCTCTCCCCCCCCCCCCAGATATCTCTCCCCATCTCACTTTCTCTACCCCCTTTTTCTCCCTTCCTTCTGAGCTTGCTCTCTCCCTTCTCCCGTTTGCACCTACCCTCCCCCGCACCACCACAACCACCATCATGCTCATTGTGCCACTTTTTGTTGTTTCCTGGGGTGCTCCAGGTTTTCATAATCCCAATCATGCTCCATATCTTTTCACACTGTTTTGACTTTTTAAATGGGAAGCTGGGTAGATAATCTGTTATGGGAATTGTTTTTGTTTGCATATTATTTATATTGTTGAAATGTTGATTTGCTATTGTTTCTAATAATTGTTTCTATCGCATTTTAGGTTGTCAGTAAAAAATGCACCTTGTCAGTAAATTTGTTTCCCTTTTGTCAGTAAATAATGAGGTTTAGCAACTCTGACAAGAAGTGTGTTACAGACGGGATTACCAGATGAAAATAAAGAAAAAAGATTAAAAAAGAGAACCAATGCAGCCACATATTTAAGAACTGGTAAGCTTCAAAACATAACATTTTTGTTTTTGGGTTTAACGCCACTTTAAACCTTTCTTTGTTTATATCCTTCTGCACCAGTCATGCAGCCCCTCTCCCTAGGCTACACACTACTATTGGAGTTTACCATAACCATTGAGTATATTACCATTGTATGCCACAAATTAAAAATAAATATCCAGCTGTAGAAATATAATAGGTGTACTGACAATCTGTATTGCCAAAAGTCTCAATGTGTGTAGAATAGCTTTTTGATGTATTTGGTCTGCTTCTAAGATTACTTAAAACAGAAAATAACTATGAATGTATCTTTGTGATGTATATGTCAATGGCTATGCAAATACAAAGACCACATACAGGGAGGGCCTATTGATTGTTCACATGTTGAATGACAAGCTTTCTATGAAAGGTTTTGAGACACAGGGAAGCTTAACCTTCAACAGCTACAATGACCTGTTGCTCTGAATGACAGTCACAGGTTGAAATAAGCTGGATGCAGCAATAGCTGAATTCATTATATATGCCATAAGTTAGGAGTTAAACTACTTTTCTTGGTGTACCATATGCAGATGTCATTAAAGGTCGGTGTTACAATGCAGTGTTTGTACACAAAACAAGAGTTCCATATGGTCTATTAGAATGGGGCAGTCTGTGCTTTTTTTTGTCTTCCCACAGCTGTTACTACTGCACAAATATCCCAATTTTAAAGACAGGATTGAATAGAAGTTATCCCATACCTTGTGCATGTGCATTGCTCATGTGCGTCAGTTAAGCTCTCTAAAATGAATGACGAATATTCTGTTAACAAGCGAGAAAAAATGCACCTAATAAAGTGGAATTTAAAAAAGGGGGACTTCATATACAAAAATAATATAAATTAAGAGGCTTCAGTGGTTCATCATGATAGGCCCCATAGTGATAGGGAGATGTCCATGTTGTAGAATTTTGAAGTTACATACGTTGATATTGCTAGATAGGCTTACATGAGCTTACCTTATGACATAAATGATTGCATGCTACTACAGTCTTCATGAGGTACACTTTTTATTTACTTGTTTTCCTGGGAAAATTTGTGGGTGACTTGATAGCCTATCCTTTCTCTCTCTGTTCTGATTTGATTTCTTTTTATGCAAAGGAACAACAAGCAGGGCACCAGGTCAGTATGGATAAAAACAATTGAGCTTTATTTTAAAACACTTACATCTAAAACTCCCTCGATGTATGTAACAGCCTGGGACAGTGGAGCCAGGGGCATCAGAAGACCAAAGCGGATGATCTGTGCATGGCCCGAGGAGAGACCCACTGCGGTGGACTCCAGAACGTCTAACTGTGCCTTCCCGCCGGTGGTAAGGAGAAGTGACAAGTGCTGTGAATGGAAGAAGGGCGGGCTGCAAAGCGTTTCAGAATCTCCGCCTCCTTTTTCAAGCAGGCCCGTCCCTGTGACAGCAGGTTATATATGAGCTGTCAGATCATGAGAAGCCAATCAGAAGAAAAAAAGGGGGAGGAGTGCAGTAGGAAGGAGACCGTTGATGCACAGTGTAGGAGATCTCCAGGGATCATAGATTAAAGCAGGACTGGAACATAATATAGAAATTCTGAAGGACCCTCTGCACACTGGTATATACCCTTTCAAGCAAACTATGCAACAAATAGGGATATTTGGTTCACACATATTGCAATACATGTTTAAGCTGGCCAACTGCGTCAAAGTAATCCCTCTATGGCCAGTCCTACTCTGCCCTGCCTACGCAAGTGCTACTGTGGACACAATGCTAGCATAGGGGAAAAGACACAATGGGGAGAGCTACAAGGTTCAGGTCTGGCTACTGACCCAACAATACAACAAACAAGAGATCCCTGTGCTCAAATCCATACAGCTAGTGCATGCATTTATCCATCAGGTGCTAAAGGGGTGTAACCACATTAACTCTAGAAATTCTGAAGGACCCTCTGCACACTGGTATATACCCTTTCAAGCAAACTATGCAACAAATAGGGATATTTGGTTCACACATATTGCAATACATGTTTAAGCTGGCCAACTGCGTCAAAGTAATCCCTCTATGGCCAGTCCTACTCTGCCCTGCCTACGCAAGTGCTACTGTGGACACAATGCTAGCATAGGGGAAAAGACACAATGGGGAGAGCTACAAGGTTCAGGTCTGGCTACTGACCCAACAATACAACAAACAAGAGATCCCTGTGCTCAAATCCATACAGCTAGTGCATGCATTTATCCATCAGGTGCTAAAGGGGTGTAACCACATTAACTCTAGAAATTCTGAAGGACCCTCTGCACACTGGTATATACCCTTTCAAGCAAACTATGCAACAAATAGGGATATTTGGTTCACACATATTGCAATACATGTTTAAGCTGGCCAACTGTGTCAAAGTAATCCCTCTATGGCCAGTCCTACTCTGCCCTGCCTACGCAAGTGCTACTGTGGACCAGTGTGCAGAGGGTCCTTCAGAATTTCTAGGGTCAGTAGCCAGACCTGAACCTTGTAGCTCTCCCCATTGTGTCTTTTCCCCTATGCTAGCATTGTGTCCACAGTAGCACTTGCGTAGGCAGGGCAGAGTAGGACTGGCCATAGAGGGATTACTTTGACGCAGTTGGCCAGCTTAAACATGTATTGCAATATGTGTGAACCAAATATCCCTATTTGTTGCATAGTTTGCTTGAAAGGGTATATACCAGTGTGCAGAGGGTCCTTCAGAATTTCTAGAGTTAATGTGGTTACACCCCTTTAGCACCTGATGGATAAATGCATGCACTAGCTGTATGGATTTGAGCACAGGGATCTCTTGTTTGTTTGGAACATAATATACACACACCAGATACAGTGTGTCAAAAGAATGGTGGTTGAATGGATGGAAAGAGAGAGGGAGATTGGCTGAAGGGGAAAAGAAGAGGAAAGAAAGGGGAGTGAAATGGGTTAGGTTATGTGTACGGAGAAAGAAAAAACCAGGGAACTGAGGACCATGTAATAGGTGGAGAGGAAAAGAGGAGAAAATAATGGGAAATTGGCTGGATGGGAAGTCAGTTGGATTATATATTCAGGGAAGCAGGATACTAGGGGCCATGCAGTCGATGATCGGATCCACCTGACATGTATAAATATATAAAAACATGAACATGATAAGTAGCTGCACTATCTATATGAAACATACATCTTAAACGTTTAAAAAGTCTATTGATATGTAAGATGATGCTGAATAATGAATTAATAGTATTTATAAAAACATGAATGGAACCATACATAGAGAAAGAATTGATAAAGGAGTAATGATAATCATGATGTTGAATAAAATAATAATGTTAAATAATAGTGAATAATTAAAATAGTCGTTATAGTCTAAAAATTACATAATATATCTGGTAAAATAAATAAATGAAAGGATTACACTGAATCCGTAATGACACTCCAACAACATTGCAATGGCTAATGATTAGATAGTGGTGTTAATTTCAAGCTCTTCATTCAGCCCTTTCGGTGACAATGTATCAAGGGTAAAAATCCCAAAGTCTCTCTAGTACATAATTTGTAGAATCCATCAGCCTGGGAATCACAGAGGGGGGGGTTTAAAGGACCCAAATCTGAGGCCATCGGTGAACTTTTTATGTTGGGTAAGAAAGTGTTGTGGGACACTATGGTCTTCACTGCCTTCCTCTATAAGCCTCCTGTGTTCAACAAAATGTGCCCTTGCCACATGAATAGTGTGGCCCATGTAAAGGAGCTCACAGGGGCAGGATAGGCAGTAGACAACATACTCAGTCGAACAAGTGTAAACGTTTTTTATGGTATACGTCTTTCCTCCTGAGTCGGAAAAATGTTTTTGCTAATGGGTAATGAACTTGCACATTTTGCACCTCAACTTTTTACACTGATGCATACCAGTGAGATTACAAAAAGTAGCCGATGAGTGAACTTTGGGACGGGCAGGAATGTCAACTCTGCTAGGGGCAACAATGTTCTTGACACTACGTGCTTTTTTGTAGATGACCATAGGTTTATCTGCCAATGTTGGACCTAATTTGGGATCCTGGAGTAATATGCCCCAATAGCGTTTGAGGCTGTTCTCCATTTGCCTAGATTTGCAGTGGTATTGGGTGATGAATTTGACATCTCCAGAAATGTCAGTGGAGGTGTGTTGAGTCTTGGAAGGTGAAAGACGACAAGTATGATATGCCTTGGTCACCAGGTCGGGGTCATAACCCTTGTCCAGAAACCTATTAGTTAGGACCAACCCTTGTTCTAAATAATCAGTGTCCTGTGTACAATTCTTACGCAGTCTGCAGAATTGACCCTTAGGAATGTTTTGGATCCACTTGGGGTGATTACAGCTTTTGAAATGTATATATGAATTTCCAGCAGATGGTTTGAAATGAGTTTTAGACACAATGTCAACCTCCAGATGGGACAATTCCAGATCAAGGAAAACTAGGGACTCAGAGCTACTAACATGAGTAAAAGATAGACCCAACTGATTATTACTGCATTATTCGATGAATGGTGAAATGGAGGAAATGGCACCGTCTCCGATGAATTGCAGAGAGAGAGATTACCCCTGTACAAATCATTAGTAATACCTCATCTGGAATATGCATTCAGTTTTTGGCACCAATTCACAAAAAGAGGCATAGAGGAGCTCAGCTATGAGGAAAGATTAGAGGAACTGAATTTATTCTCTCTTGAGAAGAGGAGATTAAGGCAGGATATGATCAAAATAATATAAATACATCAGTGGTTCAAATAATGAACTCGGTGTAGAGCTATTCACCCTGAGGTCATCACAGAGGACATGGGGGCACTCTTTACATCTGGAGGAAAATAAATGTAATCTCGAACATGGAAAGGTTCTTCACAGTGAGGGCTGTGAAAATGTGGAATAGACACCCTCAAGAGTTGGTTCTGGCCAGCTCAGTGGATTGCTTTAAAAAGGCCTGGATTATTTCTTAGATACACAGAATATGACTGGAACTGGATACTAACATTTATAGGTAAAGTTGATCCAGGGAATACCTGATTGCCTTCTGGGGATCAGGAAATAGTTTTTTTATTTCCCAGCAGGAGCAAATTGGATCATGGTTTGCTGGGTTTTTTTGCCTTCCTCTGGATCAACTGTGAGTATAGGATTATAACTTTTTTTTTTAATGGTTGAACTGGATGGACTTTTGTCTTTTTTCAGCCAGACTAACTATGTAACTATATAACTGCCATAGTAGATGACGTGTTCATCGAAGGGGTCATTCCTACAGATGCATGTCTCCTCCCACCACCCCATGGTAAGGTTGGCATAACAAGGTGCAAAGGACGCACCCATGGCAGTGCCATGCACCTGGAGGTAGCAGCTTTCCTGGTTCTTAAAGTAATTGTGCTCTAAGCAGAACTTTATACCTTCTAGAATGAAATGGGCTTGCTTATTGTTATGGACCAACTAGCGGTAGCCTCTAGCACTCCACAGACTGGAATTCCCTAGGGCGTGGAATCTAAGTCCCGACCTGCTTGTTCACCAGGGCCCCTGATGGTGGGGATGGACTTGGAGCAAGCCGAAACCAGGTCGCGGCCCCTGGGTGCAACCAGCTGTGGTAGAAGCACTTGTCGGTGGTACGTAGCAGGTGAGAGTCTGATGTGAGGAGGCGGAGTGAGCGAAGTCAGACAGGCCAGGTCGGTAACAGCGGAGGCAGTTCGGTACAAGCGGCAGGCAGAAGAATAAATGGCTCACGGTCCAGGTTCAGCAACAGGGGATCAAACATACAGGATTAGACAGGAGAATGGTCAGCCAAGCCAGGGATCAGAGCAGGACACAGTCAACAAATCAGGGTCAGGCAGGGTCGACAGCAAATAAATCTCGCAGGACACAGGATACAGGTAAAGACCATACGACAACTTGAGCATATTTAGTGTCTGTTTAAATAGGGCACCCTGCACTCTCATTGGTGCCAGGCATGCGTCCGCGAATCGCGAGTGTGCATGCGCGACCGCCGTTGCAGGTGCCCAGGTCCTAGTGCCCACACGCTAGTGCGCCTCGGCATACCACGCATGCGCAGACTCGCGCGCCGCAGTACAGCATATAGCTGGGACACGGCCAGAAAAAATGAGCTCACGGAAGTCAAAGCAGGGTCATGTTGTTCTCGAAGATGATGTGCCCAAGCCGGAGGCTCCTCCAGGAGCAGGGAGATAAGGAATCCCACCTTCACCTCTTCAGATGAGAAAGTTTGAGGCAGAAGAGCGAAGTAAAACTCACAGGAGTTCTGAAAGGTCCTGAATTTCTTACGATCCCCAGAAAAACGTTCAGGTAGGGGGACCCTGGGCTCAGGAGGAGGAGGCAGTTCATTGAAAGTACAGAACATGGTCTGTGTAGATGAATCATTGACCCTCTGAGAATCTGAGGCAGAAGAAGTGCTTGACACTAACTACAGCTGGCCATACAATTGAGCAAAGTCCTTATGCAGCCCCTGCACAGCATGGGTTAGTGCAGTGACTGACTGGCAGAGTGTAGTGAGTAGAGAGGCCTCCCTTTCAGACTCCATCACTAGCTGACTGATAGTGTCACGTACCTGATAGAAGTCTGAATTGACTAGGTCAGCCTCTCTTGTATCTCCAACCCAGGCCCCACTGAAGGTGAAACAGATGATGCCGAGGGTCAGGAGTAACACGAGTGCCTGATATTGATTGTGGAACTTGCGGCTGGTGATGGGCATCCAGTTAGGAACAGAGTTGATGCCGGGACGGCCAGCTGGGGTTACAGACGCACTCCACTGGAACTGCAAGATCTGTGTACGTGGCTTGCCGGAACTTCTGATAAGCGTGAGACCGGAACACACCATGATAACTGGAGCTGATGTAATGGCAGACTGGACAGGCACTCGGCAGGACTGTAGAGCCAGGACTGTAGAGCCAAAACTGGAGCCAGAAGCATAGTCGGAGTAATAGCCAGGGTCAGCAATGTGCAGGCAATGAGGTACTGAAACATGAGACAGGGACGTGGTCAGGAGGAAGCCAGGATCAGAAACCGATGAGCAGAAGCATAAACAGAATCCAAGAGCAGGTCAATGGTAAGCCGGGTCAGTAACTGAAACAAACAGGATACAGCAGAAAACAGGAAATTAGCTGAAGACCACTGACAGAGAGTAAGAGCTTCCTTTAAATAGCCTGTCTGGTGCTAGAAACAGTGGGCATGCTCCCACGTGTGTGCAGTTTCACCAGATATTAACAGCTCCATTTTTAAACTGGGAAAACATCTGATCAAGCCGATCTTGGTGTAATCATATGCTTTAAGAGCAGAGGAGAGATCTAGAGTGAAACAGACCCCAGATTTCTCAGAAAAGAGTACATGTCATTGCCTATTGCTATCTCAGGGGATATTTACATTTCCCTGTGATTACAATAAAAGTGATAAAAAAAGAGAGAAAGGGACAATGTAAAAATAAAAATAAAAAAAAATAAAAAAATGTTTGGGAGACCAAAGTAATTTTACACTATATATTTTAAAAATGGTTTTTCATGTAAACAAAAAGTGTCAGAAAAGGCTTGTTCTTCAAGAGCTGGGAATTATTATTTTATGTTGTTTGACATACGCCGCCCTTCCATGTGCTCCTTGCTGTGAAGGCCAGTTATAGAATGGGGCAGTGCCAATTTTTTGTACTGTTGAATTGTTGGTCGAGGGGGTGCCCTGGACACCTTAGCTGCCATTGTGCTACATGCTGGGTGTTCAGTGCGCTTCTGTACCTTTAAGGAGGGGTGGGCTCCCTCAGGTCCATCTACCCATTAAATACATGTGCCTCTACTATGGGGGCTCTTAAAATTGGAGAGTTAGGAACTACAGAATACTGGGGTGCCGTGACGAGGCTCTGTAGCTTATGCATGTATTTGCAAATGTGTGCTAACAAAACCCCTGTTTTTAATGCATACTGTTAGACATTTTAATTTGGTTTATTTGCAAGCTGGCAGGCAAGTTAGAGCTGGGAGTTTTTCTTTTTTGTTATTTGACATGCGTCACCCTTCCATGTGCTCCTTGCTGTGAAGACCAGTTATAGACTGGGGCAGTGGCCATTTTTTGTATTGTTCTTCGAGTGGTTAGAAGAGTGGATGATGTGTGGCATAGGCTTCTAATGTTGGCACTGAAATGCCAGGATAGTAGAAGGACCCCCCCCCCAAATTACCCCTTTTTGGAAAGTAGACACTCCAAGGTATTTGCTGAGAAGCATAGTGAGTATTTTGCAGATCTCATTTGTTGCCACAAGTTTTTGGAAAATGAAGAAAGAAAACAAAAATGTATTTTTTTTTCTTAATTATATCTGAAAAATACTCACCATGCCTCTTATCAAATTACTTGGGGTGTCTACTTTCCAAAAACGGGTCATTGGGGGGAGGGGTTTGTACTATCCTAGTATTTTAGCACCTCAGAAACTGTGATAGGTAGAGAGGAAGGTGGTCATTGGAATTTGGGGACATGTATGTGGCTAGGCTGCCAAAAAGTCCCTCACATGTGGTGTCCCCATAATTGGGAAAAGTAGAGCAATATATCATTTAGGTGACAACTTTGTGTAAACAAAATTGTCATTCCCCCCCCCCTTTTTTTTCTTCTCTCCTTACATCCCCCCCTACTGCCTCACTTTGCATCTCCCTTTCTATCTTGTCATCTTTTCATCTCTCTGATTCCTCTTTCCCTCACACCTTTTGTATGAGTGCATAAATCATATATCCCCAACAAAATATACCATGTAATCTCTCACACAGGTGTGATTAGACCCACGTAGATCACACTTTCCCGAAATGGGCACACAAATTATAAAGCACTTATCAACATGAGCTATCATTTGCAAGCACTTCACACCCCTCCAACATAAGAGTCTACAAGTAGATAGACGGTAATTATTACACCTATAATGATTTACCTATTGCACCATCTGTATCTGCTGGTTTGCTATACATTTTTGGATATAAAGTTATATCTCACTATGCCAATTCAAACCCATAGCCCGTCTGTGAAACGGAATGCTGCATATTGTGTCTATGTTCAAACTGTAACTCATATTTGTATTCAGACTGATCTGCCTTAACTCTTCCAATAAAATTATTTTTGGAAAAAAAGAAAAAAGTTGTTTTCCAAAAATGTATGGCAAAAAAAAAAAAAATCTTCTATTGACTCAACATGCCTTTCAGCAAATTCCTTGAGGTGTCTACTTTCCAGAAAGGAGTCATTTTGGGGTTTTGTAGTGCCCTGGACAGGGGCGGACTAACAACTCATGGGGCCCCCGGGCAATAGGGGATCATGGGGCCCCTGTGTCCTTGCCCAAACTCAAAAAAGCCTATGAAAAAGGTACCAGGGGCATCTCATGGGGCCCCCTACTGACCCCAGGCCCTCGGGCAGTGCCCAAGTTTCCAAATGGTCAGTTCGCCTCTGGCCCTGGTATATTAGCACCTCAAGAAATGTGATAGGCAGTCAGAAAGTAAAAGCTGCGTAAATTCCAGTATATATACCATAGTTTGTAGACGCTATAACTTTCACACAAACCAATTAATATACACTTATTGGGTGTTTTTGTTTACCAAATACATGTAGCAGAATACATTTTGGCCTAAATTTATGACTAATTTTGAGTTTATTGGATATTCTTTATAACCGAAATTAGAAAATATTTTTTTTTTCAAAATGTTTTTTTTTTTTCAGTTATATCACAAAAAGTTAAAACTCGGTGGTGATAAAATACCACCAAAAGTAATATCTATTTGTGTGAAAAAAAGGACAATACATTTTGTTCAGGTACAGCTTTGCATGACCGCGCAATTACCAATTGAAGTTGAATATCAAAAAATGGTCTGGTCAGGAAGGGGAGCAAATCTTTCAGAGGGTAAGTGGATAATTGGTCAGATCATTTCTGTCAACACAAGAAAAGGTCTGCCCCTGCAGTTGAAAGCTCTTGTTTTACTATCAAAAGAAGGATTGAATGTCCAGTCTTATGAGAGCTACTTTATTATTTGCTCATTGATTGGATTTTGCTGAAACAGGACTTGATAACTGGTTTCCTTTTCTCAAACCCTTTGTTTTGCTTGTTGCATTGTTGTCTCTTTGTTATCTTTGTAATACCTTTTTGTTCTTTAAATATTTCATTTGCACCATTTTTTACCTTTTCATTATTAAGCAATATTTTGAAAAGTGTTAAAATTGTTTCTAATGCACTAACGCAAAACTTAAAGAATCCTTGTCTCTTGAAGAGCTCTACTACATAGTAAATCTCTGGATACACCTGTCTTCGGTGGCATAGGGGAAGATTTACTAAAAATGGAGCACTCAGAATCTGGTGCAGCTGTACATGCCAATCAGCTTCTAACTTCAACTTGTTAAATTAAACTTTGACAATAAAACATGGAAGCTGATTGGTTTCTATGCAGAGTTGCACCATATTTTGCACTCTCCAGCTTTAGTAAATCAACCCCAGTGTGTGTGCAGACGTTTATTTAAAGTCATAAATTGCAATTGCTAATATTGTGAATTTTTTATATTTTTCAATGAAAAATAGTTGGTGGCTGTAAAGAGTGAATTGCTTAGTTAACCACATGCCGCACAGCCACTGTAGAAATACGTTGGCAGGGCGGCACGGCTGGGCAAAACCACGTTTTAAAACATGTGTTTGCAAAACAGGTAGGTGGCGCGTGCGAGGCACGCCTCCGCCCTACCTGCCCCGCTGATCACGGCCACGGATGTCAGTCACCGGGTCACAGCTGAAAGTAAAAAATATTGTTTTTCTTCAAAATTTTTGGTCTTTTTTTGTTTATAGCGTGAAAAATAAAAAGCACACAGGTGATCAAATATCACCGAAAGAAAGCTCTATTTGTGTGAAAAAAAGGACGTAAATTTTGTTTGGGTGCAGCATTGCATGACCGCGCAATTATCAGTTGAATTAGTGCAGCGCCAAGTAGCAAAAAGAGGCCTGGTCATTAAGGGGAGTAAATCCTCAGGAGGGCAAGTGGTTAACTAAACCCTGTGACAATCGATCTCAGTCTCTTGGCTCTTAGATCGTGGTCCCGCTAGCTGGAAAATCTTTGCACTGGGTAAGGCTGAGAGTGTCATTGATGTGAATCAGTGACAGTGCAGTGTGAGGTTGACCAGCCATTTGGCACAAGTTGGTGGAAAGAACAGTGGTCTGCTCCAAATTTGTCACACAAATGTCCTCAACATTGAGGTGCCAGGATCCCCCTGCCAAGGCACCTTTTCCCATGTTGATGAAAAAGGCCCACATCCTCCCAGTGGTTTTGGAGGTCTGCAGCTGAAGTGCATATTTGAATCTGGAAGCCCCCTTTAACCAATTCAAGACTGGACTGTTTCAAGCAAGCCATTTTTTAGTTTTCAGTACTGTCATGCTTTGAATGACAATTACTCAGTCATGCAACACTGAACCTAAATGAATTTTATTTCTTTTTTGACACAGATAGAGCTGTCTTTTGGTGGTATTAATCCATCGCTGGGTTTTTTATTTTTTTGCTATAGAAATGAAATGAATGAAAAGGTTTAAGCTAAATCCTGTTTTTCTTATTTTTTGTTATAACATTTTCAAATAAGTAATCTTTCTTCATAAATTTAGGATATGTATTCTTCTACAGTTCTTTGGTAAAAGCAATCCAAATCAATGTATATTATTTAGTGTGTGTGAAAGTTATAGAGTATACAAACTATGGTACATATATTTTAAAATTGATCAGTCCTTATGTACTGACTGTCGATCTCATTTCTTGAGGCTCTAAAATGCCAGGACAGTACCATTAACCCCAAAATGACACCTTTTTGCAAAAAAAAGTAGACAGTCAAAGGTATTTACTAAAAGTCATGGGAAGTTTTTTGACATAGCTTTTTTTGTCAAATAAAGAAATTACCTTATTTGAAAATATTTATTCTTGCAAAGTTCTCATTTTCTTGTTCAAAATGTTTATTAGTGTTTGGTCAATTTACACTGGCTGTTAGACATATGGGAGTATACAGGAGTATAAAACAACCACTTAGCCTAAAAAGTTAGGATGATAACAGAAAGATTAACACATATGGTCACACAGATAAGGAACCTGCCCAGGAATTGTATGGTACACAAAGTTGGCATTTTAATAAGTTTCTCACTAACAGCATAGGCATACTTACAATTTTACCCCAAAACACATTCTGCTATGCCTCTTGAGCATAGAGATACCACGTTTGAGACTTTTGTACTGCATAAATGCCTAGAGGGGCCCAAAACCCAAGCAGGAGCTTTGGGCTTTCAAGGAGCATAAATTATGTGTCTAATCTCATGTCTACCTATCATATTTCTTGGGTCCCTGAAGAGCCAGGATGAGAGAAGCACTCACAAAATGACCACATTTTGGAAAGCAAACAATTAATTTTTGAGAGGCATGGTAAGTCTATTGAAGACTTTGTTCTTTTGCAACAAGGTTTTGGAAAATACAAAATGAAAATGAAAATTTATTATTTTTTACACAAAGTTGTCAATTAGTAATAGATTTCTAATGCGCATCTTAGGCTTTCTTAGAATTATACCCCAAAACACATTCTGCCACTCTTTCCAAGTGTGATTATATCACACGTGGAAGACTTTTCACAGCCTAGCCACATAAAGAGGCACAAAATCCAAGAAGCACCTTTAGGTGTTCCAGGGGCATAAATAGACTCATCTAATTTTCTACCTATAAAACTTTAGGAGGCCCTGGAGCACCAGGGCAGTAAAAACACCCACATAATGACCACATTTTGGAAAGAAAACACTCCTAATGAAGCTTTGTCCAGGCTGGATGACCACTTTGGGCCAGCATCCAGACGATGGTGCACCTGATTTGCAAGCTGCCTGGCTTTTGATTGAAGTTAGTTCTCCTGCTGACTGCACTTGCCTCTAAGTACCGTTAGAACTGACCTGCTATATATCTTAGTGATGTCTCACCTTCAGCATACCTTTACACCAGTTGTGCTTTTACCTTTTATGATACCTACTGACAGGGGTTCCTGCCCTATGTCCTTGTGACTTCTGATTGTTTTGACTTCCCTGTCTGATACCCTACTGTTGGTGCCACATACCTAACCTATCCTTTACAGGCACTAATGGGTTGAAACTGCATCAATAACTTGCCCCTATTACTGACCTGTTTGTGGGTTGCCACTGGGTTTATTGTTTTCAGTTGTGTTCTGGGGATTCAAGCTCTCTGTTACTTGAATTGAAAGAGTGGGGTGAGTCCCTGGGGACTTTGTTGTTTGTTTTTATAATGCCATGCAGGCACTTCTTTTTTCTTTTCTTTTTTGTCCTACTGCATTACTAGCAGCTTTCAGTTGGGAACACTCCTGGTGAAAAATTGTTTCCTGGAATACCAAACGGTCAATCTCCCCTCAAAAGTGATCCCTGATACTTTCCTTTCTTAACCACTTGCCCTCTGGAATATTTACCCCCCTTCCTGACTAGGCCATTTTTTGCTATAAGGCGCTTCGCTATTTTAACTGATAATTGAACAGTCATGCAACACTGTACACAAATTAAATTTTTTACTTTTTGTGATAAAACATATCCAATAAAAACATAAAATAATAAAATTTCTTCATATATGTAGGCCAAAATAAAAAAAATCCCAATAAGTGTATATTGGTTTGCGTGAAAGTTATAGCATCTACAAATGATAGTATATATATACCGGAATTTGTTTTGTAATGATGGTGATCTGCGACTTATAGCAGCACTGTAATAGTACGGCAGAAATTCCGGCACTGGCTAACTGACATCACCAGTGACACTAATACAGTGATCAGTGCTAAAAAAGGAACTGTATCCTGTACTAATGACACTGGCAGGAAGGGGTTAACATCTGAGGCAGTAAAAGGGTTAGCTGTACGCCTAACCTATGTGCAATGTGTGTGCTGTTTTACTAAGGGATGTTTTACAGGGAAACAAAAACTGGCACATCCCCACTGTCAGTGAAGAAATCTGTGTTGTTTACCAGGACTGTGATTGCTTCAGTGAGCCAAGTAGGCCATAGTTATCAAAGGAGAACCCATAATCTGACAGTACAGATACAGGTACATCCAGGTGCTTCTGAGAGACTACGGCAAATAAAGGTTCATTCCTGCAAACGTTCTCGGCGTCTGGAGGGAGAACTGCTGGGACTTCCCAGGATGGATGTCCAGCGATGAGGGCATTCCGGGGTGGAGGCTGGTGGGGATTGACGTCTCCGATTGAGGTGTCGGGCTTTCAGGGTGTTATTGTTGGAGACCACCAGCCAGGGATCCGAAGAGTAGAATGTGCTATACCATTCATGTAGGTCTACAAGTGGGATGTCCAAGGTTTCACAAAAACATTGGATATCTTCTGGTACACGTAATGAATCTGAGCAAACCCCTGATGAAGCCAATAAGCAAAATGGAAAACATCACCTATAGGTAATACCTAGGGAGCATAAAAGTTCCAGCAATGGCCTTAGGGCATGCCTATGCTGCAGCTTAATATTGGAGAAGTCCTGGAATAATTTTATTTCAGATCCGTTAAAGAATATGTGATCCTTATCTCTTGCTTTACGCATAATGGCTTCTTTAAGAGGGAAACTGACTATACAGAATATCAAATCTCTGGGTGGATCATTGTCTAGATCCCATTGTCTGATGGCCCGGTGTACCCGTTCAAACTCAATTGGGGTCTCAGCTGGCCTCTCTAGCGGATCATTAAAAATAGCAGAAATAGCCGAAAATAGCAGAAATAGCCGATTCCGACATTTGGGATCCTACAGATTCTGGAAGATCTTGAATCCTAATATTATGACATCTTCCTCTGTTATCTAAATCTTCCAAGTGTCTATGCATCTCGATCATATGTGCCACATAGGAATCAGAGGAACGCTGCAGTTGTTTAATGGCTGCACTGTGTAAAATGGTGGAGTTTTCATTCCCTCCCAGACTTGCTGCCACAGCCTGCATATCAGTGCGGAGCTCAGAAATAGTTGCAGACAGAGTGGACTTTATGTCCGCCACCATCATTTGTAGGTCGGATAGGCTTGGCGGGATAGACTTGGCTCTCTCACTCCCCCATCCCACCTTTTCTGCTTCACTGCTCGGGGAGCAAGATGGTGAAGAGATGGAGGCCCCATGGCAATCTGCATGCTGGGTCCGGAACAGGGCCGGCAAATTGCCGCTCGGCTGGGTACCAACCTCCTTCGGTGCCTGGGTGACAGAGCCACTCCTCCCAGTCTTCACCATGGCGAAGGGTGTGCTAAGATCCCAGAAAAAGCTGAAGAAATAGCCTCGTGAAGCAGGAGCTCCTGGTCTAAGTGGCCATCTTGGACTGAAGCTTAAGCCACGCCCCCTGTTTCTAATTTTTATAGACTTTTTAATGACTGGCATAGTACCACTGGAATGGTGTAAGGCCAATGTAGTGCATATATTAAAAAAGGGATCAAAGTCTTTACTAAGTAACTATAGACCTATTAGTTTAACTTCTATAGTTGGGAAAATACTGGAGAGTTTAATTAAAGACCACAAGTTCTTGCTGGAAAAAAATATTTTAAGCAACAGACAGCATCTATTCATGAATGACAGACCTCAAACAGATCAGATATCTTATTATGAGGAGGTGAGCAAAACATTAGACAATGGAGTGGTTGTGGAAGTAGTATACTTGGATTTTGCAAAAGCATTTGACCAAGTTCTGACACAGTTCCCCACACAGGGCTAATGTGTAAGGTATAGTCTACAGTCCACAATGTGACTTATGAAGGGGTGATTAGGGCCCCTATGTGTGGGCAGCGGTGTTTAGGTACCCTGACTGGCAGTATTGGTCTGATTATATTGTACTGCTGTGGTGGTGATCAGAGACAATGGCTGCTGACACTGACATACAGTGATATCAGAGTAGCCAGTCATTTTACATGATCACCACCACAAAAGTACAATGTCACCATGTGGTTTCCTTAGGAACTAGTAACAGCTGGAAACTGACATAAATTGAAGTGGTAGAAAGAAATAGTAGAAATACCACCTCTATATAGTGTATGATTTTCAACTCCTGCTGAACAAGGGGCTAAATTTGAGGTGTTTGTCCTTGATCCTAAGCTCTGCCCGAACCATCAGCTCATCCTTGGTGTTTACTAGGAGGTTAACTGTTGGACTGTTTTATTTTTATTTTTTTGTTATTTAACTTTTATTTGATTATCCAGTATAAAAAGAACAAAATATTTATAAAAATAATTCATGTATACACATTCCATAATACCCCATTATACCCCCCCCCCACACACACACACCCTTTGCCCCTCCCACATCCCCTTTCTACCCATCCACATCCTCTTCCTGACCTATATCTTCTCTCATATTTATCTTTTTATCTCCAGCACTGCTTTCCCTCAAAATCACAATTAAGGCTCTCTCCTGGCTTCTATATTTCTCCCCCAATTACCACCTATTCTATATATCTTTCAGAGGATTTAAATTTCAACCAACTACACCACGTTTTCCTGAATTTTTCCATTTTATCCTCCTCCATATGACATAACTCCTCCATACTATAAATATTTTCAACTCTATTTATCCATTCGTTAATTTTTGGTGCTTCAGGAACCTGCCAGAACTTGGGAATCAGACACTTAGCCGCACTAATTAGATGATTAAGTACCCTGTTTTTAAATAGTTTCGCTGAGGGCTCAAAGTTATAGAATAAACACCTCCAGGGATCTCTCTGTACAGTTATCCCGCATATCTCCTGAATATATTGAATTATTTCTCTTCAGTAATCCTGTATTTTTGTGCAACCCCACCATATATGTGCCGTTGTACCCCTTTCTCCACATCCTCTCCAGCACAAAGGTGATGTATCTACTTGTTGCCTGTGAGCTAAGTTTGGTGTAATATACCATATAGTTAAGCATTTATAATTCTTCTCGACTGAGCTCATATTTGTCACCTCATGTGTTAAATTGGAAACTTTATTCCATTGCTGTACACTCAATTTTGTTCCAAGCTCCTTTTCCCATGTTTCCAAAAGCCCTGGAGGACCAGTTCCTTCCATAGCCTTTAGGATCTTGAAAATCCTAGAAGTAACATGTTTTGGAGTTATTTTTTCATCTAACAGTTTTTCAAATGGATACATATCCTCCGACGTCCTCGATGGTTGAGGGAGACTTGAAACAAAATGATTTAGTTGATAATACCGCCACTCATCGAATGTGATAAATCTTTTTTCTTCTTTAAGTTTTGAAAAGTGTGCAATTTCCCTTCATTCAATATATCCTTCAAACGTGCAGGAGTCAATATTGAATTATAGTTCCATCCTTTTTGACTATACATTCTACTGCATACACTCAAGACTTTCATTGTCAGTGAACTAATATTAACATCCAATGTGCAAAACTTTTGTGAAATCCATACAATCTTTTCTAACTGTGCCTTACTTAAGATCCCTTCCATCTTCACCCATCCTTTCCCTTGTGAGTTAAATGTCCAATCCACTATTTGTGATAAAATTACTGCTAAATAATAATTCCTTACATTAGGTAAGCCCAAACCCCTTTTCCCTTTTTCTCTACTCAGGACCTCATAACTAATTCTTGGTTTCTTATTTGCCCATATAAATTTAGTAATTATCTTCTTTATCATCCCGAAAAACAATCCTGGGAGGTGAACCGGAAGCATGTGGAACTTATACAGAATTTTTGACATTATCACCATCCTTACCAGATTTATACGTCCTATCCAAGAAGCTCCTCCCTTTGAAAGTCTCTTTAGTTCTTCCTTAATTTAATTTATTAGGGGGATATAATTCGCTTGATATATAACCTTTATTGAGGGGGTCAATTTTACTCCCAAGTATCCTATTTCCTTTTCCCTCCAAATAAATGGGAACTCTTTTTGTAGACTCAACTTCTTTGACATTGGAATATTGATATTTAATATTTCTGATTTTACCGGGTTTATTTTCAAATTTGAAAGCTCACCATACTGTTCTAATACCCTCATTAAATTAGGCAGCCTTATTCTAGGTTTCACAATATAGAACAACATATCATCTGCATATGCGGCTATTTTATGCTCCACTTCACCTATCTTTATTCCCGCTATATCTACACACTTCCTTACCCTCACCAGAACAGGTTCCATAGACAGTGCAAACAGCAAGAGAAAGAGAGAGCATCCTTGCCTAGTACCATTATACATTCTGAAAAACCGCAAAAGTGATCCGTTAACCTTAACTGCCACTGATGGGTTATTATACAGCCGTTTTATCCATTTTAGCATTTTAGGGCCTATTCCTATAGCTTCTAGTGTGTCAAACATAAATACCCAGTCAACCCTATCAAAAGCTTTTTTGGCATCAATTGATAGGAGTATTGCCGGCACTTTCTCTCTCTTAGCTCTTTGTACCAGTATCAGGGATCTCAAACCATTATCCCTACCTTCTCTTCCTGGGTTAAAACCCACCTGGTCTAGATGTACCCATTCCGGCATCAGACCCTTCAGTCTCATTGCCAACACCTTAGCATATAGTTTAGTGTCTACATTTAACAATGATATAGGCCTATAACTGGCACACTTCTTTAAGAATAATCATTATATAAGCTTGCAGTGACTCCTCTCTCCTTTCCAATTCCTCCCCCAGTGCTTTCATATACCTACAAATTTTAGGGATAAGGAGATCTCTAAATTTTTTTAAATATCCCACTGTGTATCCATCCAGCCCTGGGCTTTTATCTCCCACTGTATTCTTTAAGGCTAGATTAATTTCTTCCGGAGAAATAGGTATTTTCTTGCGCTAATTGTGGTAGCCCAACCTCACTTAAATATTTATGCCTAATTATTTTCTTTTCATCTTCCCTTTCCTTTTGATCACCACAGCTCACATTATAAAGTTTTCTATAATATCTTTGGAACCTATTGGCGATATCAGAGGTGGCATGCAATATTTCTCCTCTCTCATCTCTAATTTTTTCAATAAAGGTTTGGGAGTTCTTGTTCTTTAACCTTCTCATTAAGTATTTTCCAGGTCTATTCCCAAACTTTTATCTTTTCTTTGAGACCCTATTAAATATCCTCCTCGACTCTTGTTTCATAAGGTCTTTTAATTCATCTTTTTTAAGTGTTATCTTCGGGTACATATCTGTTCCTCTCTTTTTTTTAATGTGCCTGTTCTAACTTATAAAGTGTCTTCCGTCACTATCTTTATTCTTTTCCCTCATTCCTTCTTTTGTCCTGTTCTGCTGAAATCAGTATTCCCTTAATATATGCTTTATGTGTCTCACAGACTGTGGCCTCAGAGACCTCGTTAGTCTCATTAAGCTCGAAAAATTCAATTTCTCGCCTTAGCCTTTTCTCTACTTCGGGATCCTGTATGAGCATTTCATTTAATCTCCATATAGTTGTTTTATCTTGACCTCCTCCTACTCGTAATCTGATCGTGACGAAAGCATGATCAGACATAAATATGACCTCTATGTTGGAACTAACCAATGACTCCAACTGTCTATGTTCCATCATTATATAATCCAGTCTCGAATACGAACCATGTACACGAGAGAAGAAGGTATAGTCTCTTTCTCTTGGATGTTTCACTCTCCACATATCCGTAACTTCCTACTCCCTTCTCTCTGTGTACATGATGACGCATTCAACTGAAGATCTAAACACAGATTAAAATCTCCAGCCACCACCAGACTTCCCTTTTTAAATTCAGAGAATTTCCTTAACATCCCCTCTAAAATATCACTGGGTTTTTGTTTGGGCAATATATATTAGCTAATGTAAATTCCAAACCTTGTAACTTTCCCCTGAGAAAAAGGAACTGGCCCTCTGGATATTCCAGTCTACCTTCCAGGGAAAAATTAAAATTTTTTGAGAACCCAATTGACACTCCTTTAGTCCCTTTAACTGGTGAGTCAGCATAGTACCACACTGTAAGAGACTTTCAATATAATTTGATATTTGTGTCTCGGGTTTCTTGGAGAAATACTACTTCTATAGACTGTTGATGGATTTCCCTGAGTATCTTATATCTTTTTATTGGGGAGTTCAGCCCTTTCACATGATATGTCATAAATTTAATCCAACTCATTTCTATTGTAGTTACGTTGATCTACTAACTTTCTTTCAAGAGAAAACTGATACAGACAGTTTAGGATATGGATGTTCTCCCTTCTCCCCCTATAACAACCCCTTACCTACCCTCCCCAGACCCCCCCCACACTTTTCCTTGGACCACCCTTCCCCTCCTGGGTTAATCACTTTCTTTATTTTATCTTCCAATTCCTCCCCATGGGACTCTTCTGGCAAGCCACAGATCCTTAAATTGTTTCTTCTTCCTCTATTCTCTTGGTCTTCTCATTTAAATACAAGCTTTCTCTGTTCTCTTTGCATCTTTTCCATCTGCAGTGGCGGACTGACCATTTGGAAACTTGTGCACTGCCTGCGGGCCCGGGGTCAGTACGGGGCCCCATGAGATGCCCCTGGTACCTTTTTCATAGGCTTTTTCGAGTTTGGGCAAGGACACAGGGGCCCCATGATCCCCTATTTCCAGGGGGCCCCATGAGTTGTCAGTCTGCCCCTGTCCATCTGCATATCAAGTTTAGTGATCCAGAGCTCCTGTGTCTCCATTCTCCCCTCTATCCCCTCCACTCGTGTCAATATTCGGCCCAAATCATTACGTATTGCCACCAATTAATTTTTCATAGATAACTGCAGTTTTGCAAACATATCTGCCATATGGCTTTTGTGAGTGTTTGTAATATAGCTCCCTGTTGATCCAAAACACTTTGATCCATTATACTGTACGCATTTATCAGGTTATGAAACTGGTGCGCTTCTTGTGTCCCTAGTGACAATCTTGCATGGTCTCCCACCCCCTTCCTAGTTCTCTCCTGTTGTTTCTCAGGGGTTAATTTCTCCGGGCTTTTCTCCTGCAGGGGTAGGTATTTCCTTATTGTGCTAGTATTCGCACATACTTGGGGGTTTTTACTCTTCCCCCTTTGACTGATTTACTCCTCATCTCTTTAAGCTTTGCCACTGAGTTTACTATTAATGCACGGCTGCTGTATTATCCGTCCCCAGGAAAGACTTTTCGTCCTATTAATTACTTTGGGAGCAGGAGTGATATAACTGATTCCACCGCCACTGAGAATCACTGAGAGCCCCCCAAATATAGTCCTCTGACCCCGATAATACTCAGGAGTGCATTTAGACTATTACATTAACAGCAGATGAATCACAATAGAGAAAGTCCTGCCATTGCTCACGGCACCTCATCACCCCCTTTCATATCGGTAGATCCGGACCTCATCCTCACAGGGTGCACACTGTCCCAGCTGTTATCGCCGAGCGCGAGTCCCGATAGAGTTAGATAGGTTAGATAAATTAATGAAGGGTCTCTGTTTCTTTAACATCTGGGGTGTCTCAGGGTCTCTCAAGGCTGCTATCCAGGTCCTTAATGAATCACTTTTAAAGTTCTGCCTCTTCTTCAGCTGTGAAGCCACATCACTTTCCTGGGTTTTTTACATTGCTTGTCACTTTTTCAAAATTGCCACCTTCCATCACATGGGCTGTCACCTGGTAAGTCACATGGGTGGTCACATGGATGTCACAGGGATGCTCTCACTGTCCCTATCTCCTCTGCTGTTGCCACCTCCTGCTCCCAGATCTTTCTGTGCTTTGGCAGCACTGATAATGTGTTTGGCCTCTTTTTGTCTATTCTTATACTCTTTTCTGTCAGCTACACCTGCTGTTTCCTTTAATCTCCTATATGCTGATTTTTTTTCCTTTACTATCCTACTTATCTCTTTAGTGAACCATATTGTTTTTTTTCCTTCGGTTTATTTTTACTAACTTTCCTGACATATAATTTAGTTACCTCCAGGATGGTAGACTTTAACAGTGCCCACTGATTACTTACAGCTGTCGTTTTACTCCAGCCTTGCAACTCATTTTCAGAAATTCACCCATTTCAGCAAAATGTGTCTTTTTGAAATCTAAAACTTTTGTTTTTGTATATGATTTTTCAGTTCTTATTTTAATATCAAACCAAAGGCATTAGTGATCACTAGAACCCAAATTTTCTCCCACCTTGACATTAGGTAGTCGATACCCATTTGTCAGTACTAGGTCTAGAATATGATCACCTTGGGTTGGACTTAGAGAAAAGCCCATTCATTGCTTTCATTACATCCCTGCTCCTTCTTGTAATAGCAGTTTGAGAATTCCAGTTAATATCAGGCATTTTGAAGTCACCCATAATCAAAACCTCCCCCTTCATTGCCATTTGAGTTATATTGTCAGTCAACAATGTATCATAATATTCAGTCTGTCCTGAAGGTCTGTATATTACACCAATTCTAAGGGAAGATCCCTCTGGTTGGAAGGCAGACCCTGATGGTTTCAAGTATTTCATTTGTTTTTTTAATTAATGTTAGCCTTATACTACTTTTGTCATATGTCAACTCCACCTCCCTCTTCCCTACTCTGTCTTTTCTGTAGAGTTTATACCCTGGTATAGTAATTTCCCAGTCATTTGAATCCTTGAACCACTTCTCTGTAATTGCAACATGGTCCACGTTGTCCCTAGACATAAGAGCTGTCAGCTCACAAAGTTTGTTGCCTAAACTGCGAGCATTAATGCTCATAACTTGACAAACTTTATAGCGGCCTTATACACCTAGTACAAGAAACAAATGTGAAGTTGCAGTCCAGATATTATCCAATGTGGTTTTATGCAGATTCCCCAATTAAATGAGCAAAGGGTGTGGCAATAGGTTTTGCGAAAAATATAAGGTTTAAATTGGAGGAGAGATTGGTAGATCCGGAAGGGAGATTCCTTTTCCTGAATGGAAAATTACAGGAAATAGATTGTACATTAGCAAATATATATTGCCCGAATAAGAAACCTGAGACATTCCTAAAAAATATCCTGAGGAAATTAATGGATTTCAAAAAAGGAAATTTGATTGTGGCACGAGACTTTAATTTTTGTATGGATCCACAGATGGATATGACTTCTCCTGTGCAAAGAGATGGTAGTAGGTCTTTGAAATCCTTGAAAAAAATTATACACCAATGCCAACTTGTGGATATATGGAGAATTATGCATATGAAGGATAAAGATTATACGTTTTACTCTCATGCACACGAGATGTACTCACGACTGGATTACATATTGTTAGACCATCGACTTATTGAGTCAGCGGTTAAAGTAAATATAGACGTTATGTCGATCTCTGATCATGCTCTTGTCACAATGCAATTATTATGGGGAAATGAGCTGAGAGGAGGGAAAACATGGAGGTTAAATGAGTCACTTCTTCAGGATCAGGAGACGGATCAGAAAGTCAAGAAGGAAATAGAGCAATGTTTTGTGGAAAATGATTTTGAGGAAGTGTCTGTGGCAACGGTGTGGGAAGCTCATAAGGTATACATTAGAGGAATTTTAATAGCAATAGGAGCAAATAAGAAGAGAGAAAGAAGAGAAAAAATAAACACACTTCTTACTGAACTTAGTGACTTAGAGCAGGTATATAAAAATAGAGTAACAAAAGAGATTATGCAGAGGATATTAAACAAAAGAGAAGAATTAAATAGTTTTCTAGAAGAAGATAAGAGGAGAGTGTTTAACAAAATGATAGGTGAGAGATACAGATGGGCAGATAGACCAGGAAAATATTTAATGAGAGCTCAGAGGAAAAACAAATCTAGAAACTATATAGAAAACATAAGGGATAGTAAAGGAGAATTAGTGCACTCAACCAAAGATATAACAAAAGTGTTTAAAGAATATTATAATAAACTTTATAATATTAATCCCCAGGGTATCATAGGGGAAAATGAAGAGGGAATAATAAAAAAAAGAAGGGCATACTTAAAAAAGGCCAGATTGCCGAGATTAAGTAAAGAACAATTAAAATCCCTAGAAAAAGTAATAACACAGGAGGAAATACAGTTAGCATTAAAAAGTACCGCAACTGCGAAAAGTCCAGGACCTGAAGGGTACACTATGAGATACTATATAAAATATAAAGAACTATTACTTCCTAAACTAAGGATATATATGAACGCCCTGGAAGTGAGGAGGGAATCCCTACAAGCTCATGTGGTCCTCATACATAAAGAAGGTAAAGATGACACCCATTGTTCAAGTTATAGACCGATCTCATTATTAAAGCCAGACACTTAGCTATATGCAAAATTCTTAGCAAATAGGATGAAAGATTTAATGCGGGAATGGATACACATAGATCAAGTGGGGTTTGTCCCAGGGAGGGAAGGCAGAGATAACGGATTAAGATCTCTATTTCTTGTACAAAAAAAGTAGGAAAGAGAAAATTTCTTCATTGGTTCTCTCGATTGATGCCAAAAAGGCATTTGATAGAGTAAATTGGGGATATATGCTGGATACTTTAGAAGTACTGGGGTTGGGACCTAAGATGAGAGAATGGATAAGGAAATTGTATAGTCAACCCTCGACTGCAATCATGGTTAATGGGGAATTATCAGAGTATTTTGGGGTGCAAAATGGAACAAGACAGGGATGCCCTTTTTCCGCTTTGTTATATGTCTTATCTTTGGAAACACTCTTGGCCACTATAAGGAATAATACAGATATAAAGGGAATCTGGGAAGGGGAAATAGAGTATAAGATGGCAGCTTATGCAGACGATATGTTATTCTATGTGGGGCATCCCAGGACAACATTGCCTAACTTAATGAGAGCCTTAAAAGAATATGGGGAGATGTCTAATTTAAAAATCAACCCTACTAAAACAGAGATTTTAAATATAAACCTTCTGAATAAGGAAAAAATAATGTTACAGGAGGAATTCCCCTTCGTTTGGAGAGAAAGAGAATTAAACTATCTAGGTGTAAAGTTGACAGTATCTTCAAAGAATTTATATAGATTAAATGATATCCCATTACTAAACAAGATTAAGGATGAACTAAGGAAATCCGGATGGGGACCTATGTCATAGATAGGATGGATAAATCTGATAAAAATGGTAATTGTTCCAAAAATTCTTTATAAATTTCAAATGATACCAATTAAACTCCCAGAAGTATTTTTTAGAATAATCAAAAAAATTCTAACAAGCTTTATCTGGAGGAATAAGAAAACTAGAATAAGTTATGATATTTTGTGTAGCGATAAAGAGAAAGGTGGACTGGGAGTACCAGATCTGAAAAGATATTATAATTCAGTAATATTAGCAAGAATATATGATTGGTCACATAATGTAAAGGGGAAAAGCTAGGTAAAAATAGAAAATACATTGAGTCATTCAAATTTGAGTAGAATGATATGGTTACCTCCACAGTTCCGGGGATTAGCGGATAGTACAAGCGTGTATACTCTTAATGTTTTAAGAATTTGGGATGTTTTACACAAACAAATGGGATGGGGATTTTAATTCAATGTTAATGCCTCTAGGATCTACAGAGTTTTTTCCCCCAGGCAAAGAAAGTATCACAGGCAGGTGGATAAAGAAGAAAGATATACAATTAAGATATAATGGTGGGGAAGAAATATGTTCATATAGGGAAATGGAAAGTAAGGGTGAATTATTTGTAAGAATGGATGAGTGGCGTTATTTTCAACTGAAACACTTTGTGGGGAAGCTTCCATGGCCAATGAGAACAAAAGAAGATTGGAATCCTTTGAAGCACTTATTAGACACACGGGGTGATGAAAAACACAGGATTTCTAAAATGTATAAGATCCTTACAGTATTAAACACGGTCAAAAAGCCTCCATTTATTGTGAAATGGGAAAGAGATTTAGGAATAATTATGGATGAGGAAAAGCAAAAGAAAATATGTAGTTTAATATACGGGAATGTAAATATGAGAGATGTGGAAATTAATTATAACTGGTTGGCAAGATGGTATATTACACCGAGTGTTGCACATAGAATAAGTGGAGATAATTCATCTATGTGTTGGCGTGGATGTGGAGGTAGAGGAACAATGTTTCACATATGGTGGGAGTGTGATAAAATTCAAGAATATTGGGGGGGGTATTGTCTGCTTAACCTCCCTAGCGGTCTGATTATGTCTATATTTCTGTGCTCAAAGCGGTACATTTTTTTGCATGGAAATATGTAGTTTTTTTATTGTAGTCCTGTAATTTTTATGAATAACTCACTGAAATCTGCCAAAACAAGAGTCTAGTAAACATCCTGGGTATGTTAAAATTTGAAACACGAAATCATAAATTATAATTTAATAAATAATCATAAAAAATAATAATATAATAATAATAATAAATTTAATTCAATAATATAATCAAACCAAAACACTGAAATTTTAAATATAGCGCCAAGTTCGCACATCACTGAGCAAAGTCGCAGAATCGTTTTCAGCATCTGACGATGAATTTCCCCACAAATCATTATCACTCAATTCTGCAAGTGGTTCTAATTTACTATTGCTGTTCTCTTGCTGGTCTAACACAGATTTTGACCTAAACGGACACTTTTTGGATGCCATGGACATTTCTCAGTTTCCAGGGAGAAAGAATGGTAAAAATGTAGGCAGGGCACAGGACAAAGCACTAGGGACAAAATGTATGTGAAATGGTTTGATACAGTAATGTTTTACTATGTTATTTTAGTGAATTTAGTGAATGTCACTTTTTGTCATTTTCAAATTTCCTGGCAGTTCCATCCCCGTACGTCCCGACGCTCGCAGGGGACGAAACCCATATGACAGATGCCGGCATCCGCCGGAGGACATTATAGGGGACACTGCAGGAGGGACATCGCGGGAGCGCAGTACAGGGTAAGTGATGGAGGGATCCCGGAGCAGGTAGTTGTAAAACAATAATATTCATGGAATAGAAAATTGTAGAGTCTAGGCTGATAGGGAAGGGGCAGGGGGGAGGGAAAAATGATAAATATGGGGGGGGGGGAGGGGGAAAAGACAACCAAGATGAAAGTTAACAGTCTTGGTATATTGAAAATTTTATAATAAAATATTTAAATTACAAAAAAAAAAAAAAAAACATGACAAACACTGCTATTTACTGCTTTATTTTTACCACCAGAAACTTTAACTGAAGTGGCTCCATCAGCCCAGTCCTTAGCAACACAAACCCTCACATTTGTTTCAGACTGCTGGGGACAGAAATTATCTTCAATAATTACATCTCTGCCCCCATTTCTTAGTTTAAATGCATGCCTGAAAAACTACTAAATTCCATACTAAGAAGCTTATCGCTTATGTGTGAGGGATGCAGACCATCTCTTTCATACAAGTCAATATCAGACCACCTGACAGAATCATGACTAACATAACCAAAACCTTCAGCTTTGCACGAATCCTTTAACCAAACATTGAACTCTGCTAAAGTACGAAGTACTTTCTCTTGTTGATTATTTCACAATTAAGACATCTGAAGATGTAACAGTACACCCTAACTGTTAAAGATCCTGTCCCAAATACTGAAAGTCATTCTATACAGAACACACATCATTCTGGGAAAAATCATTTGTGCCAATGTGCTCGACAACATCAACACTGCACTCTTCACTAGCTTTTTTGACAATTTTTAAAATATGCCTTTTATCTTTCCTAACAGGTAAACATTTAACTTGCTTTGACAAGTGGAAGTCCACATGATTTCCTAAAGAAACACCTCTTACAATTGAATCACCAACAAAAAGATGACTTCTCCTTTTAGGAGCCTTATCCACAACACTTGCCTGGAATTGAACCTCAGATAAAAGAGTTACTTTTGCAAAGCAATTTTTTCTCAGGGTTCTCCTTCCTATGCTCACAATCAGTTATGTTTGCCTCCTTTGTATCTGCTTCTAGCTCAGAAAGAACACTATAGGAGTTATGTAGCGCCACACCAAAAGCTACATGTTTATGGTCCAAATGCCTCACTCTTCCTGACCGTTGGGTTGTCCACACTGCCTTTCTCCTGCGCAGCCTTTATGGAAGAGGTGGCTTTTTGCAAGGCAACTCAACAGAACAAATTGTCTTAGACAGCCTCCTGGTCTCAGACTGCAGGGCATTAACCAGTAATTTTAGACAAGCAATGTCAACACGTAGGCTAGAAATCTGCATGCAAATTGGACAATATCCCAGCTTCCAAAAAGCACCATGAAAAATAAATGCCAGACAAGCACTGCACTGAACTAAACCAGATATTTAAAAAATATATATTTATTTAAATTCAAACACAAGTACTAACCAAAGATAGTTGGCTGTTTTCAAACTCCTGCTGTTCAAACTATGCACTTTTGTCCTCCTGCACTTATGTACTGCTGCACTTCCAATGAGCAAAGTCTACAGAGTAAACATTACAGAGTTGCTACCTGTCTTAAATACAATACTAATTAGGCATCAATTAGGACAACAGGTCACCTCTCTTACATATGCTAATCGACAACACCTAGGTAGACCACTCCTAGACTCTGATAGTCTCCTCAGCACTCCATCTTCCACCCAGTTCCCCTGTAAGCCTGACTCTTCCATATTTATAGGCCAGTCCACCACTCTACCAGGGCCTCCAAATCTGGGACTGGCTGGACTCCCAGTGAATATGCAGATTAGGCCTCCAACCCTCCTTTTTACCAACCCCTGGAATGTTCTATGGTCCTCCAGAGTCAGACGGAGGCGATAGAGCCGCATCCTGTAGAGTCATCCAGCTGACCTGCGATAACCCTACCTTAATCATTTGACTCACACAATGATTTTACCTATAATACACTACACTATTCTAGTAGCACACTAGGGGTGCTTCAGTTGTGTGATACTAGTCTTAAACAGAAGGGCACACTTTTTAATTTAATCTAAAATCATGAAAAATATTGGCAAACTGAGTAACTGTAGATGGTTGATGAAAAAAAATGTTGGCTGGCAAAGTTGTGTTCCTTAAAGAAAGCACAACAGTTCCCAGCAGACAGCACCAAGACAGGATCCCCGATGCATGCTCTCACACAGTCTGATCTCACCAGACATCAGAATCATACCGTCCCAGAGAGAAGTTTCTTTGCTTCTCTGAGTTCTCAACTTTTTGTGGTCTATGGCAGGGATCCATTCATCCAGCAGCAGCATCTCATTCTCTTTCCCACACACTTGCTTGTTTCCAAGGCCATCCCTTCACACAGGGACAGATCCAGAACAATTTTTTGAGGGTGCGATGCAGATGCTGGAAGCATGAGCGGGGGAGCTGATGCGGCTTGCATAGCACCATGCGGGGGTGGTCAAAAAGTGGGTATGGACAAAATGGACATAAGATTTATTTTTCCTGGTCAATAGCTTATAGTGTGCCACCTTTCCTTCATTGTATAGACTAGAAATGGCCTGGAGGTACACTGAAGAGATTGTGGAAATAAATTAGGCTCTATAGGGGCCAGCAATAAAAGCCTCGAGCAAGTGTCAGGGCCATCAATAACCTCAAGTCAGGGAGTAGTTAAAGGATAAGTTCACCTTTTAAAAAAGAAGTAAATAAATGCACCTCTTTTTGCAGGTAAAACATGTGCATTTACGTTGGGGACTATTTTATAACCAGCAATTGCTAAGACAATAAATTTCTTGCTTAAAACATGTAATGAGCAACATACCATACAAGTTTCAGCGGTCAGGACTATAATGTACAGCACAGTGTAAATAATCCATTGGTCAGGATTATCTAACATATTCGGCACAGTAGTTTGGACTATGCATCAAACGAAACAGAATATGGAGTGATCAGTACTATCTAATGTACAACATATAATGCTACTATCACATGTGGGGCAGTGGTCAGGACTACACAACATACAACAGAGCATATGGAGTATAATGAGTGCTGGAGGAGCAGAGCAGAGAGTGGTGTCTGACAGTCACTGCTCTGTGCTCAGAGCAGAGGGAGAACTGAGCAAGCAGTGGTCATGTGAATGCTGAGTGAACTTGGTGTAGAGGTATTCACTTTCAGGTCATTACAGAGGACAAGGGGCCACCCTTTACATCTGGAGGATAAGAGATATAATCTCCAATTATGGAAAGGCTTTTTCGCAGTAAGAACTGGCCAGCTCAGTAGATGTTTTTTTTTTTTTTAAAAAGCTGGATATATTCCTAAATGCACAAAAATATCAGGATACTAATTTTTAGAGGTAATAACACCAGGGGCAGTTGATCCAGTGAATATACTATTGCCTCCTGTGGGATCAGGAAGGATTTTTTTCCCCACTGGAGAGAACTGGATCATGCTTTATTGATTTTTTCCTTCCTTTTGATCAACTGTGGTTATAGGATAGTGTATATGGGTCTGTCTTTCTCTCTGTTGCTTGAACTAGATAGACTTGTCTCTTTTTTCAACCTTACTATGTAACTATGCATGCATTACACATGGTTGCAGGGAGGTGTTAGGGAGGAGGCCAGGTGGCAGTAAAACCATGGCTCAAATGTCTGTTTTTGTTGCTTCCTTATATTGCCCTTGTATTGATTAGCGGCATGTATTTTTAACAGGTTACAAAGAAAAATAAAACTTTACAGTAACAGAGATCCTATTCAGAGGGAACACTCACTTTTCTTATAATAAGACTTAGACCCCTTTCATTGGGCAGACTCCATTAGCTCAGCAGGGGATCTGTCTGCTGATCCCCCCTGAGCAGGCAGTTGACAGGTCTGTGTCCACTCCGTTAATGCAGAGCGTACATGGACACAGCCCACTGTCCTCTATGGGGTGGTCAGATGTAAACCTACTGCCTGTCCCTTTACATCCGACTGCCATCTGATCCGATCTCCCAGACAGTTGATCGCCATTCAACTGTTTTTAATGGATCATATTAGATTGGATGTAAGCAGGTGTAAATGGACACATGTCTGTTTACACCCACTATTCCTTAGAGGAGAATGAAGGGTCCTATTGGTTCTGCCTGAAAAACTGGCAGACAAATCTGATCACAGCACCCATGTGAAAGGAGCCTTATTGTGAAACCACACCAGCAATGTTAGGACTCATTTACACTAGTGGTTAGGGGGCTGTAAAATCCTGCAGTTGAGTCAAAGTGTTATCACCCCAACAGATACCCCTTTAGCTGCATAGGCAGTGGTTAGCGTGTACACATGCTGTGGCCATGATGCATAGTGTCACGGCAGGAATTACACCCCCTGTTGCTTTTGACAGGTGCTACCACTCACTGAGTAGAACCAATTCAGGACAGCTGCACAACTGTGTGCAATGCACAATGTTGTGGTATTCTAATGTGGGGATTAAGCAGTTAAAGCAAGCTGAGAGGAGGTGATACAACACCTCCTCACGGCCTGTCTAATGCTTTCTGAAGAGTGATCTGAATGTGGATTGTGTTTCAGAAAGCTAAGCTAGTGTGAATGAGCCCTAAGGATTAAAAATCAAGCAGAGGTAGGGAGTTACAGAACACACTGATCCTGCATTCTTTTTTCCCAGTCAGAGATCTCTGTATGAAACAGGATTTCTACTGATAGAAAGGAATGCAAGTTTATGTTCTTTCCCTCTGATGCTGACATAGCCCAGTGTCAGGATAAACACAATATGGAAAGATTATAAGAGCATGTTTTCCTCTGCTCCTGTTCCCCTCTCCCTCTGCAGCCTGCACTAAACAAGGAACCTCTCCTTCCCTTCATGTGGCCTTCATATTAGCACAACAGGGCATAGAGAGCTTTGTGGAATGGGTATCCATGGCCGAACAGCTGAATCCAAGCCTTATATCACCAAGTGCAATGCAAAGTGTTGGATGCAGTGGTGTAAAGTACGTCAACACTAGACTCCAGAGCAGTCGAGACGTGTTCTCTGGAGCTGCAAATCATGCTTCTCTGATGGATGTGTCTGGGTTTGGCGGTTGCCAGGAGAACAGTACTTGCATGACTGCCTGGGGGATTATGGTGAGGGGCAGTTTTTCAGGGGTTGGGCTTGGCCTCTTAGTTCCAGTGAAGGGAACTCTTTAGACATCAGCACACAAAGACATTTTGGGCAATTTCATGCTTCCAATTTTGTGGGAACAGTGTGGGGATGACCCATTCCTGTTCCAACAAGCAAGGTCCATAAAGACATGGATGAGCGAGTTGTGGGGTAGAGTGGGGTAGAGGAACTTTACTGTCCTGCACAGAGTCCTGACCTCAACTCAATAGATCACCTTTGGGATGAATTAGAGTGGAGACTGCAAGCCAGGCCTTCTCATCTGACATCAGTGCCTGACCTCACAAATGCGCTTCTGGAAGAATGGTCAAACATTCCCATAGACACACTCCTAAACCTTGTGGACAGCCTTCCTTGAAGAGTTGGAGCTGTTAAAGCTGCAAAGGCTGGACAAACTCAATACTGAACCCTACAGACTAAGAGATTCCATTAAAGCTGATGTGCATGTAAAGGCAGGTGTCCCAATACTTTTGGCAGTATAGTGTATCATCACAACTACTTAGTGTGTCCAGGTGGATTATACCATTTTTTTCAGGACAAATTGGACTTTCATGTGGTGGTAAATGGATAACTATTGATTATATATATTTTTTTGTATCAAAAGAAAATTGGCCCAAAATAGTAAAAAACTAATATCATTTTTTATGTAGCTATATATTTCTTGCTTTTACCATAACCTACCACTAAAGAATACCCAAAAATAAATTCTCCTGCTCCTGACACATGTGTATGCTGTTTGTTGTTTGTATCTGTAGTAGGACCTATAAACAATGGAACACATTTAAATGTTTTATCTTACCTAAAACACACTGACATTGTCACTAACTGACAATGATACTAATTAAAAAATTTTTTTTTAATTCTACCTGAAATTAACCATGACCTTTTATTCCAACCTTTAACCTAGACCTTTGACCCTAACCTCATTCCTGACACTGCCCTAGCTCAAACCCTGATCTAGCTTTTTTTTATATTATTTATTTATACGCTCTTTTGTTTGTTCATATTTTTTCCTCTGGCAAGGAGAAAAAGATACAATGTATCTTTTTCTCTATTTACAGAAGAAGAAAAACACAGGGGCAAGCTGAACAGTAACCGATCACTGTGATAGTCAAACAGAGGCAACCGGGGTTAAAGATGGCTGCTACATGTCTGCATCAATGAATACTAAGTTTAACCCTGTCCACATTGCAAAATGATAATACAGGAGCAACAAAGGAAGAAGTTATCAATTACAGTCCAGAGTACACTTGCCTAGAATTCAATTTTGGTAGTCCCATTGGGGTGGGGTTCCCATTGGGAAATAAACATTGGGCACTGATAGGAGGCACAGAGGAAGCACTGATAGGCAGCACTGATGGGTACTGACAGGCATCATTGATGAGCACTAAAAGACAGCACTGATGGGCACTGATAGGTGGCACTGATAGGCAGTGATGATGGGCACTGATAGGTGACAATGATGGACACTGATAGGTGGCACTGATGGGTACTGATATACTGCACTGATGAGCAGGCACTGATGGGAGGCACTGATTAGCATTGACAGTCATCATTGATGGGTACTGAAAGGCAGCACTGACGGGCATTTATAGGCATCACTGACTGGCACTGAAAGGTGGCATTGATAGGTGGCACTGATATGTGGCATTGATGGACACTGATAGGCGGCAATGATGAGGCACTAAAAGGCAGCACTGATGGGGCTGTACTGATTATCAGGGCACTGATGATCAGTGCCCTGATTTACAGTGTAGCTGTCCCCTCTGAGGAATGCCACTTACTGGCTCTCCTCTCCTCACGTGCTGTCAGTGTGAGGAGAGGGCTGCCGATAACTGGCATGTTCTGTTTACATGTTATCAGATGTGACTGGACACAGCCGATCACTTGGTAGAGCCTATGTCATCGCCTCTTTACTGGTGATCCACTGTGTCCGAGGGAGTCTCATAGACTTGCATTGAGTTTGAAGTTCACGGTTGAACATTCATTAGGTTTGAATGTTTGACCATGATTTAATATGGGGGTGTTTGGCTCATCATTATTCCCTAGTCAAACCTTGTACCATAGCAGGCTCCAAGATGCAGATCAAGCTACTAAGTGGAGAACGTGAAGTACACCTGTTCCCTCACTAAAAGGATTCTCATCACCTGTCACTGTCACCCGCTTCCACTCCTAGCTAGCCTCTACCCCTTCTTTACTTCTTGCTTCACAACCATAAAGATTGACTGTGATTTACACTTACTCACTTTTAACCACAAGAGTTAACTTGGTTTTACGTGCAATTGTCTCTTCTAACCCTGAGGGTTACATGGCTTCACTCCCAGTATTAAAGTTTTTGCACATTAGCCCTTGTTACACCTTGGATACACTTTGCTCCCATCCTGTTTACTTCATCCCTGGAAAAATGACTCAGACATTTCTCTTAGTATTGAAGTCTTTTTACTAGCAGACTTGACAATTAACAGCTTTTCATCCACATAGAATAAATACATAATCCTCTTCATACACATGCATTCACATTAGATATAAATGATTAGGTTCTTTGGCTGCGCTATTTGGCTGTGTTGATTCCCTAGAAGTGCTTAAATATAATGGTGCTTAAGTGAGTGGTGCCATCTTAAGGTGCAGTAGACCATATCAACAAATTTTGTTACAAGTGGTTGCCCTAAAGAACAGGTCCCATTGGAGGGGGTGGCAGCTGGAAAAAAAACTACAAGTCAATACTGGTCCTTACTTGTCTGCTTCCCACACAGGTTATCTCCTCTCCATTTATGCCTTTTACAAGAGGAAGTGGCATACCCACAGAGGAAACTATTTCACAAATGACCCAATCCTACAGCATGATTCAAAATTTTAAAGTAACAGTACACATAGGCATAATAAACATACAAACCCATAAGATAAAGTAGGCACCTGTCAACATACAATATATGCTTACTTTTGAATCCCAAATTATGGGTATTTGTATGGGGAGGTACAGCCAGCACAGAGCCCCACCCCCTGTCTAAGCTGAGTGATCTTTCCCTATTATGAATGAACAGTTAGTGCTGCTTTTTCCTTGATTATAGTAAAAGATCATTCAGAGCATTTGCTCTGTGTGAAGTATCTGCCTTGTGTGTGTACAAGCAGCTGCAGATACATGACACAAAGCTGCAGCTCTGAATTATCTGTTACTATTATGAATGTTAGTTTATCAGCAGTTGCTTGTGCACAGATACAACCCAACCAATGGATTACAGAGTACTGCAATGCTGTGTGAGCTTTCACAATTTATGAATGAGAATTCAGCGATGTTGGGCTGGTGCCGTGTATGACACAACCCAACATCGTTGATCATACATTCCTAAAACTGAACGCTCGCACAGCACTGAAATACTGTGTCATCCATCAATTGGGCTGTGGATGTGTAAAAGCAACCCTGATAGACACACAGTGCTGCCGGCTGTGTGATCTGTTTTTGTGAATGGTCTCTGGAGTGGCCCCTGATGCTGTAAGATGGGGAAACAGCTCTCATTGTTTGAACACTGTTTGTGTGCAGTAAATTATGGTGTTGAGTAAATTGATGTTTTGACTGACATTCTGCGGTTTAGCCACAAGATGTCACTGTTTTTTCTAACACAGGCTCAGATTGCATAGATATTTGTATATTCATGAAGCGGTGGGGTTTTTTAGTGAACAGGAAGAGGAGACTGCAGCCATGTTTTGGATGATGCTGAATGCAGGAGCCATGTTCTGGAGAATGCTGAATGAAGGGGCCTTGTGAGCTGCAGCTGGGTAAAGCTGATGAGATTGCTGCCAGGAATCTGATGATAGCCGAGGAACAACGCAGCGTACACTACAATATCGCAGGCCTGTTGGAGAGACATTTGTTCTGTTCAGAGTCACCAGCGGATGCAAATCAGACCCGGGTCGGTAAGATTGCGCACCCACCTCATTTCAGTGTTGGTGCCTATAGGCCTGAGACAGGCCTATAGTTAGTTAGTTAGGGTCTCTGTTTGTATCAGGCCACAAGTGTTGTTACTGATCATTAGAAGGACTCCACAACTTAAAGTGACATTTCACATTGGAGAGCTGATAAAATCCTACAAACTCAAGCCAGACTGGCGTTTTGCTCAGAAGGATACTCAGGCACGTGCTACAGGACCAGTTATGGGAGGGGGAATACTGTTGATTTGTGTAAGATTGTGAGCTGTTGTGCTGCACTGCAGGCTAGCCCATACCGTACACCCATACACTGATTCTTGTTCTTTTAGGGTAATAACAGGTAAGGTGTGGCAGCTTAGTTGTGCCCGCCAGTAAGTAAATTACTACACCTTCTACCTTCATCCATCAGAAGGCGCTGTGCTGTGCAGAACAAGGGTCTCAGCCTTTAGGCTGAGTGTATGTAAATTTATTGTATATTCCAGCATTTGTGGTTTTGTTTATTTGCCACATCTAAGTAAAATTCTGTTCTGACAAAAGCTGGTGTTGGGGTTGCTTTCCTCGTTCGTGACTTCACTGTATCCTGGGGAGCCCACCCCGGTACATGGCTTACAATGCCACAGACTTGAGCTGTCAATCACAAATCTGTCTCCTTCCTAGCAGCATTGTAGGACGAGAGGAAACCTGTCCAAACATGCTGCTTAGAAACAAAGGAACTAATCTGAACAGGACCGAGTGCTGTATATAGTTGGTTCCCTAGGGAGTTAAAAAAAAGGTTTACTGATAGTTGTTTAAATCACTTTTACTCTGTTTCAAATATGTAAGAACAGTTATTTCACAATCCTTCCCTAATATTTGCTTATTGCTGTTGAGAAACTTATAGAAGGCTATGTTCATCCAAAACTGAGTTCTAGGGTAGACATCAGTAAATAAACTCACCCAGCAGCTACTTATATCTGCTCCATTTCTTGTTATAATTGCATGGTCTTGAAATAATGTAAAGAGTTCTAAAAATGCAAGTACAGTGGAACCTCAACTTACGAGTTTAATTCGTTCCGTGGCCGAGCTCGTAACTCAAAATGCTCGCTCGTTAAATCAATTTTCCCCATAAGAAATAATGGAAACGGCCGTAATCCGTTCCAACCCTCAAAATGGCACCTCATATTTTTCATTTTTCTTGTTATTTCATAAGGAAAAAAGCTTTTTACATAACTAATATTATATAAAAACAAAATAGAAAGAAAATATGAAGATATAATAAGGTTTTATACAATTTACTTACCTTGGAGATGATTTTTGTTTTCGCTTAATTCTCATCACTCTCTTCACTTTCACTAGTTCTTGGCCTTTTTGCCACACTTTGCTCACTTCGAGCTGAAGGCCTTTTCTTAAGAAACATGTCTAAGGAAGTCTGTTTCATTCTCCCTTTGAGAATGTTTCTGAAACGACGTAGGCACGTGCCGTTGAAAAGCTCTGTCGCACGACTCGTTGCAATTTTTTCAGGATGGTTCTTTTCAACAAAACCTGCCACCCTCTCCCACATTGCCAAAATATCCTTGAGGTATTTTGTACTGATTATCTCTGGCTCTGTCTCCTCTCCCTCCGAAGTAGCTTCAGTTAATGCTTCTGTGTGCCGTTGCTCTTGTAACTCCTTTAACTCGTCAGTCGTAAGTTCCTCGGAGTGCTCCTCAACGAGTTCCTCGATGTCTCTTTCATCCACCTCCAGACCTATAGTCTTGCCAATGGACACGATCTCTTCCTCCACTGGCTCCTCTTCTTCCTCAATCTCAAACCCTTCAAAATCTCTTTCAGCCACATTTTCAGGTCACAGCTTCTTCCAAGCAGAGGTCAAGGTCCTTTTCGTAACCCCCTGCCAGGCAATATCGATGATTTTGAGGCCTATTGCTATGTTAAAATGCTCCTTCCAAAACTCTCGAAGGGTGAGGTTTGTGTTCTCCATCACCTCAAAGCAACGGCGAAACAGGTGCTTGGTGTAGAGTTTCTTGAAATTTGATATTACCTGTTGGTCCATTGGCTGGAGAATAGGGGTGGTGTTTGGAGGAAGGTAGAGAACCTTCACAAAATTATACTCATCAAGTATTTCTTCCTCGATCTGTGGTGGATGTGCAGGAGCATTGTCGAGGATGAGAAGGGCTCGCAGGGGCAGGTTGTTGTTCTTCAAATATTTCTTCACCGAAGGACCAAACACAAAGTTTACCCAGTCGATAAAGAACTGCCTGGTGACCCACGCCTTAGGGTTTGCCCTCCACATAACATGGAGTTTCTCCTTTATTATCTTGTGTGCTTTAAAGGCTCTGGGGTTCTCCGAATGGTATACGAGTAGCGGCTTTATTTTGCAGTCACCACTCGCATTGGCACACAGGGCGAGGGTCAACCTATCCTTCATAGGTTTGTGTCCTGGCATCCTCTTCTCCTCTTCGGTGATGTATGTTCTCCTCGGCATCTTCTTCCAGAACAGCCCTGTCTCGTCACAGTTGAAGATTTGCTGGGGGATGTATCCTTCTTCCTCGACGAATTCTGCGAAAGTTTTCACAAACTCCTCTGCTGCCTTTACATCAGCACTTGCTGCCTCACCATGCCTAACAACGGAGTGAATCCCCGTCCTTTTCTTAAAATTATCAAACCAGCCCCGACTGGCTTTAAAGGATTCCTCCTCCGTTGAAGTGCCTGGGGTTTGCTGTTGTAAATCTGAAAAAATACTGCGCGCCTTCTCGCAGATTATTCCCTCGGTGACGGTATCTCCGGCAAGTTGTTTTTCCGTCAGCCACACCAACAGCAGATTCTCCATCTTCTGATGCACATCTGTACGGCGCTTTGAAATAATCTTGACACCTTTGGCTGGCTTAATTTTCTTTAGGGACTCCTTCTGTTTTAAGATGGTGCAGATCGTTGACGTTGTACGGTCGTAGTGCTTGGCCAGTTCCTTTACTCGCATGCCTTGCTCATGCTTCTCGACGATTTCAAGCTTTATTTCGAGGGACATCATCCTCCTCTTCTCGGTACTCGCACTACCACTTGCTTTCTTTGGTGCCATGGTTACAACAAAGTTAGAAGTTGGGATTTCAATCACGTGTAGACAGCGAGAGAGAGAGAAAGGCTCGGAGATGGGATACTGTGACTCATACTCTCTGAGCTGCGCGCGCCTTGAAAATATACACTTAGAGCTGCGCGCGCCTCGAACTCGTATCTTAAAATTCTGCTCGCGTGCCGAAGCAAAAAATCGTCCGAGCGACTGCTCGTATCTCGGAAAACTCGCACGTTAGTTCGCTCGTAGGTTGAGGTTCCACTGTAGTTCACATAATATGGTTGTGATAATCTATTGATATTTAGGAAAGTAGTAAGATTAGCTGTTTCTAACAGATAGGGCCATACATATACACTCACAGACCTTAATATAGTGAGGTGTCAAAAGTGGAGAGTGATAATATTGCTGAACATGCTGAGGCATATTTGCTAAAGGAGCTGAAAATCTTCATGCAATAAATGGTGTGAATATTCACTTCAACTATCCAATGACATACAATTGAAATAAATAACTGAATAGAATTTTCACATGATGTACTGTCCAGGGGTGGACTGACAACTCATGGGGCCCCCAGGCAATAGGGGATCATGGGGCCCTGTGTCCTTGCCCAAACTCAAAAAATCCTATGAAAAAGGTACCAGGGGCATCTCATGGGGCCCCTTACTGACCCCAGTGCCCGAGTTTCCAAATGGTAAGTCCGCCCCTGGTACTGTCTTTTATTAGTGTATGGAGCCTTATCATGAAGTTTGATAAAGTTTTGTGATGAATACAAATAGTAACCTCTAGGAGCCCTTGAAGTATGTGTAAATGTCACCAGATGCTGCCCAGGCTTGGGTGTCACTGTATTGTGTGATGTTATGACAATTCAGGCACTTTACACAGCTATGGTATATTGTATAAAGTTGAAAAGAATACTGGGAGTCTGTTAAACAATTTTTTTCACCCAAGATTCATACATGTTTCACCCATTTTAAAGAATATTCCATTAGAAAAAAGGGTGAAAATTTTGTGAATCTTGGGTGAAAACATTTATAAATAGACCCCTTAGTTTATCATACTACCTAACTTTCACATTCTTGAATATTCACAGAGAAAGACAATTGAAATCACAGCTACAGATTGCAACAAACCAATAGTTTAGTATTACAGTTGTAAAGTACAATCAATTCTTTATTTCATTACAACTTATCACAATCTGTCCGTACTACAAATTCTGACTAAAGTCTAACATTCTGTCCTCTGTGCTTTGGCATAAGCAATATTTTCTTTTAGGGAGAGTGACAGGCGGGGAGATCTGACTGCCGCCTTGCTCTTTCCCTCATGAAAATGCATGTACCACCTCAGTAAATCTCCCTCCTATGGTAATGTCAGCCTCTCATTACTGCCAGATTCTGACATTTCTGACACTCCACTGCAATGAGGCACATTAGGGGGTCCTTAGATAATTTCCAGACGCTAGATTGTGCTATCAGAGACCCTTCCTGTGTCAAACCATGACAGTAAAAGTTTCCTGTGCACAAATATTTATGGATCTTTACTTGCCATGTTGTGCACACAATTCTATCTACTTTTTTTTATTTAACAAAGTGAATGATGGAAATAAAAGTTGGGCATTTTAAAGAAAGGTATTCTGGGGCTTTTTTGAGAGCTGAATTAAAAATATTTTAATTGCATTGGACCAAAATGCATTATAAGAGTAAATACTAAGAATTAAGATGTCAGATGTAAAAAGATTTGTACATCAGTTATATTACTGAAACTTTTCTTAAAGGTCATCTCCAGAAAATGAGCAGAGGAGCAAGTGCATGCAAGGAAAGAAGTTACCTCTCTGCCTCTCCTTCTGACAATACATCTATTTGAAGTCCTGCTCTTTCAGGCATTTGAAAAGTGAAAGAAAATATTATATTCAAATATTGTTGTGCAGGTTTTGTCAAATATGCTTTTTTTCCCCAAATAAACCCATTAAAGGAAATCCTTGCTTCATTTAACACGAGGCTTACATGTCAAGCCTGTTAATTTCAAAATCTTTTCTCCACAAAAAAATAATGGTTATAAGAAAAAACCTTTCTGATCATCACCTGATCATGATGACTAGAGATGAGCGAATCGAAGTATCCGAAGTGGAATTCGAGTCGAATATCGGAAAAATTTCGATTCGTGCCGAATCCGAAAAACAGCCTAATTCGGACGCGCGAATCGAAATTTTTCCGAAAATGGCGGCTGACATGTGCGGCGACGGAGCGGGGATGTCGGGGAAGGCGCGCAGACAAGGCGCGCTGCCCCATAATGCATTCCTCAACGACATGTGATCGCATCAGCCAATCAGCAGCCAGCCAGCCAGCACTGTGTAATGGTCGAGGTATATATAGCGGCCATTTTGGAAATCTTCATTTGCCTGCAGTCATTGAACAGAGGCAGACCGCTCTGTACTAGGGACAGGGACAGAGTTAGGGCCACAGAAACGAGAATTGGGGACAGAGAGAAGTTACTTAGGGACAGAGAACCATTACTCAGGGACACAGACTTGTTAATGAGGGCCACAGAATCGTTATTTAGGGACAAAGAAACGCTAGTTAGGGCCACAGAA